>NC_040915.2:40552235-40852235 GCF_004126475.2 Phyllostomus discolor | reverse complement strand
TGCTGGGATCCTCAGCACGGGTCACGGCGTCCGGCCCGAAGCCCTCACCTCCTTACGGACACCGGGACGGGACCGACAGGGAAGTCCACCCCGCACCCCGGGACACGGCCTCCAGGCCCAGTTGGGCACCACGTATCTGGCCGCCTGGGGACCGGCCGACCAGGATGCCCTGCTGCTCCGAACGCCCCCAGGGGGCCCGGCCAGCAGGCTCTGGGACCTCCACCGAAGCTGCCGCCCCAGCAACACTCAGGGCCCCCGGGACCCCAGAGCCAGAGCTGGGAGGACCCTCCCCTGGGCATGGAGGGCCCACCACTGCCCACACACTCACCCCCCACCCAGTCGCTCTTACGCCGAGGCCCGGAGTAAGGCATCGGCCTCCGCACACCAGGAGCTGGAGACACAGCGAAAGGGCCGGACACTCGGCCTTTGCCCCAGTGCCAGGGAGGGGGTCGCCTGGAGAGGTCTGTCTGGTCCATGAGGGGGCAGGACACCTCCCAACAGCCCCAGGAGACCCGGCGGAGACACTGCGCCCCCAGGAACAAGCTGCCAACCCCAGAAGTCTGGATGCTGGTGGCTGGGCTGTCCCACCGAGGGAGGGGGCTGCCCTGCTGCACCCCGCCCAGCACCCGCCAGGGAGAGGGGCCTTGGGCCCAGCCCCTGTTGTGTCACGGCTGCTCCCTCCAACAGAGCAGCCCAGGACTTGGAGAGGGTTGGCCCTGGGGGAGCACCTGCCCTGCCAGATTGGCTGGAGGAGTGACCAGTACAGACACAGGGTAGGTCGGCAGGGGAGGACACACACGGCTGCCCGCCGGCCCGTCTTCTCGGAGGAAACTAAAGCCACTTGCCCAGGGTCACGGTCGGGGGGGCTTGCAGGCAGCACCACAGGAAGCGGGAGCTGGATGGGCCGCATTCCCAACTGGGCCCCCAGAGCAAGAAGGAGCAGAGCCCCTCAGAGCCCCACCAGCTGGCAGACCTGGATGGCTCCGCCGGAGTGACAAGCACCAACAGCCCCAAACCCCTCTGAGGTGGAGCCCTAGGAGCTGAGTCCGATGGGGAGGGGGCGCGGGGAGGGGCCCCTGTGAGCAGCCCGCCGGGCTCTGCACCCGGGCCGCGGCTCGCAGCCAGGAGCACCCAGCACTCCACACGGTGAGCTGGAAACGAAAACACGGCGTCTCCCAGCGGGGCCTCCTGGAGAGCAGGCCCCGACAAGACAGGCACTTAAGGAATTTATGACGGCTCCCTCTCCAGGGGCTCTCGCAGGGCCGGGCCGGCCGGGGCAAGGAGACACCCCTGTGGGAGGGAGGGGCCCTGAGCAGGCCGGGCCTTTGTCTGCAGGAGGGAGAAAAGGCTGCCTGAGGCCCCTCGGCAGCCCCCAGCTCACCGATGCTTCTCTTCCTCCGAACAGGCGCGGGCCGCCGCTCGGGTGTGTGCTTGGTGGCGTGGCCCCCGTGGGCTCTCAGGTTGCCGTCCAGAGCATCCTCGGCCCCTAAAGGTACAAAGAAACCATGACCAGCTGGCCCCCAGGGCCCGCCGCCTGCCTGCAGCTCCACCCCGCCCTCGCTCCCCAAGGCAGAGGGGTCCCCTGGGAGACCCTCCATGCCCACGTGGGGAGTTTCCAGATTTGCAAGGGGCAGAAGACTTCCCTCCCAGCTGCCAAAAACATCCCGATCTCCACAAGGCCGACACGAACGACCCCAAAGTGTTTCGCCCACTTTGCCTCACCGCACCTGGCAGCAAAGCAAAGCCAGCAAAGCCGTGGGCTGTGCAGGGGCTGCGGGGTCTCCCCCAGGGTGCCTCCCCCAAGGAAGCCCAGGCCAGGGCTGAACCAGGTGGGGAACCAACGGGGCCGAACTGAGGCCCCGCGCGGCTGTGCGGCTGCACCTCCCTCTGCCCCTCACTAAGCCGAGAGGATGGAGTGTCCGGACCTTCGAGGCCAGCTCGCCAGACGCCAGCCCACCCGCCCCACCAGTCCGCACGGAGGGTGGCACCTCGAGGACACGAGGGGGAGCGAGGTGTCCCACAGGGGGCGAGCAAGGACGGGCCTCAGGCCTGAGACGGAAGTCCTGGTGGCCGGCGGACAGAGAAAAAGGCCCTGGCCACCAAGCATCTCACGGCTGTGATCGCAGAGCAGGCAGGCTACCGGGAGAGGGGCCCGGCTGGCCAGAGACGCCCCACACTCACAGCCCCAGCCTGCTCCCCAGGGGCCCCCAGGCCTCTCAAAGGAACAAGAGGAAAGGCGGGTGGGAGGAGCACGCAGCCTGCCACCTGCCTTTTGTCCAAACCCACTGACACCACCCGCTCCTGGATAAAGAGGGTCACCTGGCCTCCCCGCCCTTGTCCCCAGACCCCGCTGGGAGGTCCTTTCCCACTTCCCCCCCTTCCCCCACGCCTCCGCAGGAGAGAGCCCGGGGCAGAGGGCCCCTGAGAAGACAGAGCTCCAGCAGCTGCACCAAGACCCCCATCTGCCGCCTCTTCCCACACCGGGAGCGACCGGGCCTCCCCCCCAGGCCCCCGGGAAATGCCCGCGGGCTCTAGAGGAAAACCACAGACGGCAAAGGCCACGCTGTTTCAGAAGCCGGAGCGGAACCCAACTTTTCCCTTAACATGACTCAATGTTCCGCTGCCACTGTTTTCTCGAGACCCAAAATAAGATCAGAACAGAGCTACTCATGCAGCAAGAACGTCCCATCCACCAACTGTCACAAGAAGCACTTTTCACAAGAAGCGACATTCATGAGTCACGTCCTGGTCCGGGCCATCTTGCTGCCGCCACACCAGAGGGCGGCTGCTCCGATCTCTAAGGGAAAACCCAGAGACCAGACCCCCCTGCCCGCTGCGCTGTCTTCCGCAAGACCAGGGGTCGCCCCCCGGCCCCCGTGTACGCCGTGGGCGCCACAGCCTCTCTACGCCCGAGGAAACCGAGGCCGAGGCCCACGAGGGGGAACCGCGAGCTGGGGCAGGCCCTGCGTCCAGCTCGGCCGAGCTCCCGCCGGGCCTCCTCCCGCCTGGCAAACAGAGACGATAATGGGACTCCCAGTCCGTCCTCGGCTGAAACCTGAACCGGCTCTGGAGACCAGACAGAACAGAAACAGCTTCTGGTCAAACAAGCCCACCCCCTGCCCCCGGTCGACATGGGTGGTCAGCACACCGGCCGGCCTGTGCCAGCCGGAAGCAGCCCCCCTCACGCCGGCCGGCGGCACGTCCAGGGGACCGGCCGGTCCCCCCACGGCGGCTCCGGGGAAAGCTGGCCGAGTGGCTTCGCTGTGCCGCCTACGCAGAGGTCCACATGACCGCCTGCCGGCCAGAGGTCCTCCTGCCAGCAGTGCTGGTGAGCGTCCACGGCTCTCGAAGGGGTATTTATGGGGCATCTGTGCATCGGTTACTCAATGACCCGCAGGCCCCGAGCCAGACATCTGGGAGGACCAAGCCCCCGCGGCCAGCGGCGGCCGCCGCGCGGAAGGGCTTGCTGTCCTCTCGCCGGACGAACAGGCCCCAGACTCCACGGCCCGTGGAAAGCCACGCCCCTTTCACCCCGGCACACACTCCCCTGCGGTGGGAATCCAGCCACACCGCAGGGTTTGGGAGCTGGCGAGCTGTTTCTCACCGAGGACACGGGAATGCGGTCCAGGACCCCTCCTGCCAATCACGAAGCTCCGCCCACACGAGGGGACGCCCCCGTCTGAAAAGCCTCTTTTCTGCCTCCTGGGCTTTGGCCTCCCGCTGGGGTCCACCTGCAGGGCCCCCCCCACCCCGGACGTACAAAGGCAACAGTGGGTTGCTCGGCACCCAGCCCACCCTCACTGACCCCGGACAGACCGGCCTGCACACACCGGGACCTGGGGGGACAGTCCAGGGCCTGGAGGGCAGCTGGATACCCCACAGCTGCCACCGCCTTCCCCAGCAACCCGCGGGGTCCAACTCCCCCCCTTGGGCGGGAACAGGGGCTGGGGGTGGGGAGGGCCTCCCCCAGACAAGCTCTGGAGGCAACAGGTGCAACTCCCTGGCTCAGGCCAGAGGCCCGGCCTCCTCTGCTTTTCAGCTTCCACGTCTGCGAGTCTGTGAAGGCGGAGGGGCCGGGGCAAACACCTCGGAGTGTCTGTGTCACAAAGCATCCCCTGGGGGCACGCTGGGGGGCCAGGAAGGCCCTCCCCAGCTCTCCCAAGCACCCGACCCCAACACCTCTGACAGGCAGGCTTGGCAGGTGACCTGCGTTCCCGCTCCCTGGGGCGGGAGGGGGGTGAGCTCCGGGGGGGGGGGGGTGCTGTTTACGAGGGGCAATTTGAAACCAGCTGAGAAGCGGCTGGCGTGACCCCTCACCTCCCAAGGAGGCCCCGGGCCCAGAAGCCCCAGGCCAGGAATACCAACCGTCCCTGCAGCCCCTCCCTGAGGGAGCTCCAACGCTGCGGACCTGACGGTGGGGGCTGGGGGGGGGGGGCGGGCCTGCAGAGACCAGAATAAGAATGGTCCCAGCAGAGAGCCGATGGCCCACTTCCCGCTGGCTCCCAGAACCTTCCTGTGGGGGGTGGGGGGTGGGGGGGGCGCGCTCTTCACAGGCCTCACTAGTGCGGGGCCCGTCCCTGGGGGGCTGTCTCCCCTCACCCCCAAATCCACAGGGACCTGCAGAATGCAGGCCAGCGCCCTCCTGGCTCCCCCAACAAACCCCCCTCCCCAGGGCTACACATCAAGGGGCAGATGGAAACCCCGCCCCACTCCCATCTCCCGGTGAAACCCGACCCCTGCCCGATAAGGATCGGCCAGAGGATTTCCTGGGTCAAGAAACCACAGACGCGGTGGCCACGGCCTCCTTGGAAGGTGGTCTTGCAAGGAATGAACACAGCACTGGCCTCCCCCCACCACAATCAGGTACAAACTCCCACGTGGCCAGGCCTTGTGATTGCCCTTAGTCGCCCCACCCCCACGCCTCCGGCAGGGTAGTTCGCGGTGAGAAATCTCTGGGCTGACGGTCCCGCCCTGCCACCTTCCAGGGACAAGTTCATTTGGGGGCCTCTTTGCACCGGTCAGTAGTAACGTTTCTGACAGGGGTGTTTCCCGGTCACCGCCGACATCCGAGTTCCCACGCTACGCACACGTGGGTCAGAGTTCACGTGCTCCTCCTGGAAGGGGCTCTCTCCGGTCCACACCCAGCAAAGCCACCCGACACCCAGCGTGCCGCCCTGGGCCCCCACGACCTCCGCCACCCGGGTGCCGACGACCTCTGCGGCAGGCACCCCAGGGCTTCCACACTCTGCGTCACAAACAAACTTGTGTGAAGTGGCTGGGCCCCAGGGGCTGGGGGCGACCCCGATATAGTCCCCACACGGCAGATGCGGCCAAGGCGCGGCTTGCAATCGGCGCGTGAAAACAGAGAAGAGCGCGCCTCCAGCAACCAGAAAGGAGCGAGTTCCCGGGGATGCAGAGGCGCTGACGGGGAGGGGGCGCACAACCCCCGCCCCTCCCGCGAGCCCGCCCACCTCCCCGGCTCTGCGCCCGGGGCCTGGCACCGCCCCCGCCCCTCCCCCGGCCGGAGGGCAGGCCTCGGGCGGGCGCACCTGGCCGGGGCACCGGCGCCCTCTATGCGGCTGAACTTTCTGTGACATGCGAGGCATATTCCTTAAACGCAAAAACAATCCCGGGGCTAGCAAGCAGCCCTGGCCGCCGCCGAGAGAGAAAGTGGTGATTGGAAGAGAAACTCCTGACTCATCCGCCTGGGCTTTTATGGCCCGGGATTGGATTCTGACCTTTCGGTGCGCTCCAGCGCGAGCCCGGCCCCAACGCAGGAGGGGCGCGGAGCGCACTCCCCGCCCGCCCCGCGCCCGGCCCGCGCCCACCCCGTGCGCGCGAGGGAAGGGGCGCGATTTACCTACGGAGTCTATCTCCAGGAGCCGCTGGAGGTCCCGGATGCTGTGGATCTGACTGTGCGCCAGTCTCTCAATTACCTCGCGGGGGATCTCGGCTTCCTGCAAGCAGAACCACACGGTCAGCGCCCACGGCCCCGGCCGCGCCGGCTCGCGCCTCCCTCCCCCCTCCCAAAGTGCGAGGCCCCCGCCGGAGGTGGCCCGTAGCAGCGGTTTAGGCACCTAGCACGCAAGGCTCCCCCAACCCCAACCCCCGCCCGGGCTACGGAGCCAGAGGCTGGGAGTGAGGCGGGGCAAGACCCCAAACCGTGCCCCCATCCATGTCTGCTCTTTGCGAGAAAAAAGGAGCCCGCCCCACCTTTAAATCTTCCGACAAAAGGCCCCCACCCCAGCCCCGCAGCCTCGGGCGTCCGCTGCTGGGGGCGGCGAAGGGCCCGGGGAGTTTCTGATTTAATAGTGAAATCAACATGCCGAAAGACCAAGTTGAAATGCGTCACGGATCGGCGACGAAAGTCACGGCAGCCCTAACACTTTAATCCAGCCAGGGGCTTGAATTTCACACCCCGGAATCCCGGGCGAACCCGCGGGGAGAGGGTCTCTCCGCCTCACAAACAGGCGCGCGCGCGCACACACTCACACCCACAGGCGCCCCACCCCGCTCCGGCCCAGCCGCGGCCCTAGCGCCGAAGGGACTCCCCGAACCCAGCCAGCGGCTGCAGGGAACGCGAGGGTTAAATGTCTATCTTTCGCGGCTCCCGGGTCCCTGCCCAAGCAACCCCCTCCACTCGGCCTCCCCCCAGTCCCTCTCGATTTTTTAAAGGCAGTCGGAGGTCGCTTAGGGGTCTCCGGCCCTAAGTTCCCAAGACGGGGAGTGTAGAAAGCCATTCATCACAACGAGCTCCCGGGGATTCGGGATTTGAGATGGGGGGCGAGGGGGAGGGGACGGGGCGGCGGAAGGGCCCGGGCGCCTGCCCGGCCCGGCCCGGCTCGCCTCGCTCAGCCACCTGTAAGCAGGCCCCAGGCGGGCGGGACTGCGCCGGCCCAGCAGCCCAGCCGGGTTTGGGGACTGGGTCCCCAAAGCTGCGGCTCCGCGCTGCCCACCCCGGCTGCCAGGGGCCCCTACCTGTTTATCTGCCGCTCTTCCCCTCCCCGGGCTCCACCGGCTCACACACACCCCCTTCCGCGCTCCCCGCCCCCGGTACTGCATTGCCGACCGCGCCCGGGTTCACTCCCCGGAGAGAGCCCGCGCCCCCCGAAGTTTCTCCCCACTCGTCCACCCCGCCACCACTCCGTCCCTGCTCGGCAGAGCGACGCAACACGCTGGAAACTCACCAGACACACTTGGGCATGGCAGAAAATAGAACCCAGTTGGGAAAATTTAAAAATCGGCCATCCTCACAGAAATCAAAACGCGTTCTGCAGAGCCTGAGCCCTGGGTGCCCCGGCCCTCGCGGGGCCTCCGGGGGCCGCAGGGGGCGTGCGCCCGGGCAGCCGGAGAGGGGACAGGGCGCGGGGATGGCACCCACCTCGGCGAGGGCATGGGCGAGGTATCCGCAGCCGAGAAGCAGCAGGCAAGCCCAGGTCCTCATCGCGTCCCGAGGCGCTGGCGGCTCGGCGAGGAGGCGAGGCCGCGGGGCGGGCACTCCAGCCGGGCTCCTGTGCTGGCGAAATTCAGTACCATCCCTCAGGGAGCGCGGCCCGGAGGAGGGTGGCGCGGAGAGCAGCGAGCCGGTGGAGCGCGCCCGGCGCGAGCAACGAGTGCAGAGAGGCAGGCAGCGCCAACCAGGAGGAGGAGCAGGGAGTGCGCGCCCGCCGCACCCGTCGCGCCGGGAGCCTCCTGGGCCGCCGGGTAGGGGGTGGGGACGGAAGGGGAGGAGGGCGGGGGCTGGGCCTCTTCCTTGGTGGGTTCCCGGTGCTGGCTGCCGCCGCGCTCGCTCCCAGGCGCAGGCTTTAGGAGCGACCTGGCCGGTAATTCAGCACGTTTGCGGGCGTCAGCCCCGAGAGAGAGCCGGGAGCGAGGCTGGAGCCGCCGCCGCACCACCACCACCACCAACCATCACCTGTCTGGACGCCCGGCCAGGCCCTGGCCTCGGGCTCGCGCTCTCCCTGCAGGCTGCGAGCGGCCCTGCGCGCCCACCGCCGGCCCCACGCTCGCCTCCGGCCTTTTCTCGCAGCCGCCGCCGCCGCCAGGCCGGGCACGGCGCGGCCCAGCACGGCGCGGCCCGGCGGCCTGCGTGCGCCCTCCGCGGCGCGCCCTCGCTCCGCCCTCCGCCGGCCAGAGCCAGGCAGCACCCGCGGCCGCGCCGACTGGCAGCCGCCGCCGCCCGTAGCCTCGCCACGCGGGCCTGCAGGCGGGCACAGGACCGGGCCGGCGCCGCCGCGCCGCCGGCAGGGGAACAGGCGCGGGCAGGCCCAGCTCGCCGGAGTTGTACGGGCTCCTCGGGACGCGCGTGTGGAGCCGGCCGGCGGCGGGGAGGGGGTTATAGCGCCGCCGCCGTGCCCCTCCCCCGCCCCCTCCCTGTCGCCTCCCCCGGATTCCGGGCCCGGGACCCGCACCTCGGAAGCGCGCGGGGGCCGCACGGGCCGGGCAGGGCCCGGCCGCTGCCACGAGCACACACACGCGATCACGCGGGCAGTGAAATCCATCCACGCCTCACGCCCGGCTCCGAGCACAGCCGCCCCGCCGGGGCTCCGCGCGCCCCTCCCTCGAGCTTGCCCACCCTCCCGTGCCAGCCAGCTGCAGTCCTGCGGCACCGGACGGGCAGGGGAGGGGCCGCCGCAGAAGCGACTCGCCTCTCGAGCCCCAGCGGCGGCAGAGGGCAGCGCCCAGAGCTGCGACGCCAAAAAGGGCAAAAGCAGGCCGGCCCCCGCCCCCGCCCCCCGCCGCGGCTCTCGGGCCTCTTTCCGCGGTCGGGAACCAGGGCCCCGGCCTCCCCCCCTCTCCATAAAAGGAGGGGGAGTGAGGCTCTGGTGAGTGGTGGGGCGGGCCGAGCGGCGCTTCTGGGGCACTCACCTGGCGGCTGCCACGCGCCCCCGCCCACGATACGATGCCTGGGGCGCCTGGACGAGGAATCTGCACCGCACATTCCGAGATAGGAGAGCGCCCGCGGGCCGTAGGGGGCCGCCTCCCCGCCCTGGGGGCCTTCGTCCCCGAGTGCTCGCTCACTCCTTCGGGAAAGGACGGGTTTCGGCCTGAGCCGGTTCCTCGATGGGGTGGTAGGGATGGAAAAGAAAGGAGCCGCTGGTGAGGAGCCCCGGGAGTGAGAGCCTCGGGCTCCGGGATCCGCGGGCGCTCAGAGCGCCATCTCCCGCCAAGGCGCGACACAGAACGCGATGCGGAGGCAGGACCAGAGGCCAGCCGGAGGCCTGCACGTGGCTGGACGGCTCCCGGCCACGAAAGGGCGGGTACACCGGGTCCGGGTGGACTCCGCCCGCCCACGCCAGGTGTGATAAGACCCCAGCATCGGGCCCTGGGGCCCTCCGGTGTTCGCCCCTTGCGTGGGTGGACGAGTTCCCGGGACCAGAGCTACAGTAGTGATGGGAGAAGGGACCCCAAAGCTAGGAGGCCAAGGCCCCTGGAGGCTAGACACGTACCCCACTGCCCTGCCATGGTAGGCTGGGGCAGAAAGTGATGCCCCCCAGCCCTGCAACCCAGACGCACCCACCAGACAGAGGCAGTGGGGGCGCAGGGCCCCACCTGCCCTCCTTCTTCCTGGGTGAGCGCCCTTGGCATTCCAAAGGCAGGGTCGGCAGAGGCTTCAGGGCGCCTGCCTGCCCCCCGGGCCCTGGGGGCGGGGGGCTCCTGTGCTTCCCAGAGGACCTCAGGCTGCAGCCCCTGGCACAGCCCTCCACCCCCTGCCGTCTCCCGCAGTGGCAGCGACCCCGAAGGCCCTTGGGGGTCAGGGGGGAGGACTGGGGAAAACTCGGGAACGTTTAGGAGCCCGTGAAAGCCACTCCTTGAGTGTCCCGGTGGGACCCTCTGTTGCTTCGGAGAGGGACCCCTGGAAGCTGCTGGAAGGCTGCCAGACACACACGGCCGGGACTGCGGCCGGAGCTGCGGCCTGCCCCTGGGAGCGCGGCCGCGCCGTCTGGCTGGGCGTCGGGTTCCTGGCGGGCAGAGGGGACCCGGGGGCCTTCCTCTGGGGGTGAAGGACGCGGCTCCCTGGCCTGTGTGGGGACAGGGGGAGCAGCCGCCATGTTTCAGACCGTCCCTCCGGCTTCTGCACAGATGACCCCGCTCCTGGGGGTCCCCGCTGCCTTTGAGTGGTCTGGCACTCCAGGGGCGCCCAGGTGGAGTGTGGGGCTGGCGGGGAGGTCTGGGGACACAGGAGGGGTGCCTGAAGCGGGGGCAAGACTGGTGCACCCCCCCCCCCGCCCCGCACTGGAGAGCTGCGGGGCGCACGCCGACCTCCCTCCCTCCCTCCCTGTAATCGCGGGCCGCTATTAAAAATAAAACCACGCCGCGTCGTCATAGCGACCACGACAACAGCGACTGCGCGAGGGTGGCAAAAACTTCTGCAGCCGCGCGACAGCCGCCCTGGGGGGACTCGGGGCACCGGGGCGGGTTGTAGCCCCGAGGCCGCCCTGCGGTGGGACGGGGACCCCCGACGCAGCCCACCCCGCCCCGTCCTCGGAGGAAACAGGCAGAGGCTGTGTTCACAAGAATGGGAAATAGAGACCGTTGGGCTAACTGGACCAAGAGGTCACCTACTTGGGTGGGAACCAACCACTCCCGCGGGGCCGCTCTCCGGACCCCGAGCCTCCTCAACGCCCCGCCCACTCGGGCTCCTGCGCCCTCACTTCGGCCCCTGGAGGCGGGGCTGCGGGAGTCGGCAGCGGCGGGGCACTCGGCCCAGAGGGGCCCTTCCCCGCCGCCTGGGGCCTGGCCCTCGGGGGCACCGCACCTGCCCAGCCCGCCGGGCGTTCCCGGCTGCTCAGGCGTGGTCACGTGCTGCCTTCTGCCCGGAATCCAGCTTCCCTTCCAGCGCTGTTAGGTTCACACGGATCGCTGCAAACATTTGATAATGAGGCTAAATATACTGCAGGCCCAGGAGGCTCTGGCACTGTTGCAGGCCCTGTGGGCGGGGACCGGGCAGGGCCCAGGGCTCCTGGGTCTCCGCCAGCAGGAAACCCCTGGCCGCAGGCAGGCGTCAGGGGAGGCCAGATGGAGGGCCCCTGGCGGCAGAGGGGGCCTCGGGGGGCATCTCCAGGATGGGGAGATGCTGGTGGGAGGTGGAGGTGTGCCAGGCCTCCGGGGAGGTCCAGGCGCCCGCGGGAGCTGCTGCTTCTGGGTGTCCCCGCCTTGCCCTAGGTGCCCACGGGCCCACAGTTAAGGTGAGTCAGGGGCTCCGAATAAGTGGAGACGGGCCACCACGCCACGGAGGTGACTGGCTGGGCATCGGCTCCTGGTGCCCAAGGAGGGGCAGGAAGGGCCCGGTCCCCTGCTCGGAGCCCCGCGGGGCTGGAGGGAGGCAGTGAGCCTCTGTGGAGGGCTGTCTCGGCCCGGCACTTCCTGGGGCGTGCTGCCAGCGTTCGCCCTGACGCCCACTTCAGAGAGGGGCCCAGAGCTGATGAGACGCCACCCCAGGCGGGCAGCGGCTCCCATGCCCCCGGCAGGCTCTGGGGAGGCTCTGAGGGCCCCTCGGGGGGCATCTGCCCTGCAGCCCAGACAGGAGTGCAGGGGGCGGCGTGGCCACAGGCAGTCCTGCCAGGAGCCCCGGAGCCCACGCCCACTTGGTCCCCAGTCCCAGGGGGCCAGGGCACGGGGAGGGCCACACCCAGGCCTGGCTGCCCTCTGCCCCTGGACCTTGTTGGCGTGTTTGTCCACGGGCTGCCCGAGTCTCAGTTCTCTCATCTGGAAAATGGGGGACCAATAACCCTGCACGCAAGGCTGCCCCCCAGCAGTGCACACGCTCGTGTGCACACGCTCGTACGCACGTGCACAGGGGTGGCGCCTTTGTGACCCAAGGCAGGGCACAGCTGCCCCGCTGCCGGCACCTGGGTCGTGCAGGTGGAGGCCAGCAGGGCGCCCAAGCCCAGGCCCACGCCCACACCGGTGCCCGGCAGCTTCAGGACAGTTTGTGCCCGTGAGCCGACCCGGCCCCCTCTGCCTCCGGGCGAGGCTTTCTGGGCTCAGGGCAGTCAGCCCAGGAGCAGCCTCCGCGTGGGCTCCGCTCCCGGAGATCAAACGCGCGGGGTGGGTGTTAATTAAGTCATCGTCTCCGGGCGCCCTGAGCCCCCACCGTGAGGGGTCCGGCCGCCCAGAGAGGAGAAGCCCGCCAGCAGGCAGGGAGGCCTTCTCGGAGCCTGCAGCACCTCAGTGAGCGGTTCTCGCTCATTTTCTAAGACCCACACAGAAGCGGCATTTAACATAGCCCACGATCAGCCTAGACATCTTCTGAATGGTGACCTACGACCCGGGGTGCTTGGCGGCCTCAGGGAACACAGGTGAGACGGGACAGTCCCGAGCGGGGCCTCCAGTGGCGGCACCGGAGGTGGGGCTGCGGCGGACTGGGCCTTAGCATGCACGCAAAGAGCATGACATTCTCACCAGTAATTTCTATATCAATCACGTGTTGAAATGGTAATTTTTTAAACTTTATTTATTTTTCAAGAGAGGGGGAGAGAGAGAGAAAAGGAAGCATCAATATGTGGCTGCCTCTTGTGCGCCCCCTACTGGGGACCTGGCCCACAGTCCAGGCGTGTGCCCCGAGTGGGAATTGAACCTGTGACCCTTTGGTTCGCAGGCTGGCGCTGCGAGGCGCACCAGCCAGGGCTGCAATGATAACATTCTTTAAATATTGACTTAAATAAACAGTGTGATTACAATTAGTTTAGCTTGTTTGTTTTTCCTTCGTTTAATGTGGCTACTATAAAATGTAACCTGCCCTGGGGCTCCAGTGCAGACACCCCGAGTTCAGGGCTGCCTGGTGGAGCCCCTGTGAGCGAGTGGGGGGTGGGAGAGGGCAGAACTGCCCCCTGAGAGGCATCGGAGTCCTGCAGACCAGCAGGACCAGGGGTCAGGCCCACCGGCCCCCAGCCTCAGGGCTGGGCGACCTGAGCCATGTGGCAGCTTGGAGCCTTGGTGTCCCCTGGGCTACCAGCTGGTGCAGAGGGCAGTTTTCCGGGCAAGGACGCCGTGGCTGCCGCACCTGCCCCATCTGGGCCCAGCACCTTCCAGGCGTGAGCTCGGCGGGCCTGGGCCTGGGCCTGGGCCTGGGCACAGGGCTGCAGGCTGCTTCTCTTCGCCGGCCCAGGGCTGGCGCTGTGTCGGTGCGGCTCATCGGTGAAACCCAGCCCCTGCTCCTGTGACAGGGACGTGCCAGCAGCAGGGGCCACGGCTGGCCCCTGAGTTCCTGGTGCTGCCCTGGCCGGGGAGCTGGGAGGGAGGCGGGCGTCCCCCGAGTCCTTGTTGGGGGCCTCGGGGCAGGAGCCCTGCAGCAGCCCCTCCCTGACAAGAAGAGACGCCACAGCTCACTTCGCCCTCCCAGCCCACAGACACGAGGGCTCCTGCTTGCTGTGACCAGGGCCCCACGCAAAGTGGCCCCAGGAAACAGAAGGCAGCGGTTCCATCACCACCGGGCTCCTCTGGAGTGATCGGCTTCAGGTGCAGCTGGATCCGGACGCAGCCCGGGCCCAGCCTGGTGGCTCAGTTGATCAGAACTTACCTGACGCGCCAAGGTTGCAGGTTTGAGCCCCAATCAAGGCACATGCAAAACTCAACCAATGATGCATCAGTCAGTGGAACAAATTGATGTCTTTCTGTGAAAGTCAGTTTTAAAAAAAGGCCCAGACCGCATCTCCAGGACCAGCCCTCAGCCTTCCTCTCCCTGGTTCTCCCAGGGAGGGCAGCAGCCCCCGCACCACCCCCCACACCCCCCTGGCCTCATGCCGTTTAGAGCATTGAAGCTGCACGTCACAGGCCCGGCTGGGCAGGGAAGCCCATCGTGCGCCCCGGCCAGCACAGGGCAGGTGCCGGGTCTCAGGGCTCACTCGGCCCTGAGGAGCCCTGGCAGGCTCCCGCCTTCTCGGGGTCGGCCGCCTGCGCTCTCGGCCGGCCACGCGTGAACTTGCAAACCCTCGTCCGTCCCGTCCGTGACTGCTGGAGCAGCACTTCCACCTGGGGCTGTTTTTCCCGACAGCAGGGAGCAAAGTACTCAGATAATCTTATCCTCGTCCTGCCGTGACCCTCCCTCGGGACCTCTGCGGGGTGTGGACGGCCTGCAGCCTCCCCGCAGCCGGGCAGCCCCTCTGTGGGGGCAGCAGGACAGCCGCACGCGGGTCCTGAGCGTCGTCCTGAGTGCCTGCCCCGAGGCAGGGGGGCGAGGAGCCCAGGCCCAAGGCCCAGCGGAGGTCCAGGCCTGCGGGCGGCCCCACCCCCTGCTCTGGTGCAGACTTTGGCAAGTGCCCCGCCTCTCGTGAGCCTCCAAGAGGGTGGGGCGGCCACAGAGCCGCCCCCACGGGGACACAGGGGCGTGGGTCCCAGCGACCCTGTCCCCTCAGGACATGGGACGGGGTGGTGGGCCCAGGTGTGCGTGTGTGCCTGAGCCCGGCCCCTGCGGTGCTCTGGCGACACCGAGGGCTCCACCCGTACCACGGAGCGCCCTCCCCGACCCCACAGTCCCGACACGCCCCTGGGGTTGGGGACAGCCCTGCGGGGTCGCCCTGGCAGGTGCCTCCGGCCACCGTGCACCTTTGCAGCGTGAGCTCGGCCCTTGCAGCCCCTGAGGGCAGCCCAGGTGAGCGCGTGCCCTGCACCCAGAGAAACCCGAGAAAGCCATGGGGCACCGGAGCACCCAGCGGTGGTCACACCGCAGTTATTTCCAGGCCTGCTGACCGAAAGTCTGCGTGTCTGTCACCTGCAGCATCTGACTCGTCAGCCTTAACACGGCCACGGCGGCCCCGACCTGGACCCACCGCACTCTGGCCCCGGGCCCGTCCTCTGGCCGCTCGGACCCTGAGCCCGTCCCCCGCCCCCCACACCCTGCAGCCAGGAGCCCTGGCTGACTCTCCCAACCCCCGCCCCCCCCGAACCCCACCCTGGTCCCGCCCCGGCGGGTCCCCTGCACCAGAAGATGCTCCACCAGCACCCCCGAGGTGGGGGGGAGCCAGAGCTCAGGCAGGGACAGGCCCCGCCAGCACCCCCCTCTCCGTGGGCTCCCCCCACGAGGAAGCATTTTCCTGGTGGAGGACGGGCTGTCGACGACCGTGGACTCCCACCAGGCTCCTCGGGCAGGGCCCAGGGGGCAGACAGCAGACGCGGCCACCAGCCCGGGGACGACACTTCTGTTACGGAGGGCCGCCTGCTCTCACTGCCCCCCACTCCGGCCTCGGAAGCACTGCCGCTCCCCCACGGTCTCGGGGCCACGGGAGCCCAGGGGGCTGAGACCTCGAGCCCCAGCACGACAGCAGGGCCCTGCACGAGGGCTGCTCAGCACTGGGGGACTCCAGGCTCTTTTTCCAGCACGTTCCACGGAGGAGCCAGGAAGGACCGGGGACCTCCGTGTCAGCAGTGAGCGCGGGCTACCCGGGGACCGAAGGAGGGAAACCGAAGGGAAGACGGGCGGCCCGGCATCCGGGGCCGGCGTGTGGCGGGCGGCCCAGCTGGGCGGTTCCACCCTCGAGGCCGCCCCACTAGTGTCCTGGTGGCAGCGGGCCCTGCTGCCCAGGTGGCCACCAGCTCAGCCGAGGGCCTGTGCTCAGAAGTCCCTCCGTCACCTCCACAGCACCCTCCTGCTCATCCAGACCAGCCCTGCTGCCCGGGGGGCGGGCAGGGGACGCTGGGGCTCCTGGAGGCCGGTGCCCCCTTGACTCGGGGGTTTGCCAGGGTTCAGCCCACACACGGAGGAGCAGGGCACCCTGTCAGGGCGCGGCAGGCAGCCCGGCACCACCGTTGCCTCCGCCTCCCAGGGAAGGTGCCAGGGCCCGAAAACCCCCCGGCCCCCAGGATGTGGCCCCCGAGGCCTGGGCCAGGGGGGCCTTGTCCAGTGAAGGGCACTTGCCCCTTCCCAGAGTGGGCGCTGGCGGGGGCCTGGCTTAGCATTTCCTGAAGGCTTCCCCCTGAACCCCCACCCGCCCAGCTCCCAGGACCCCCGGCGCATCCACCCCCGGCTCTGGGTTCGAGAAGGGGATCCCCTGCACACCTGGCCTGGCCCCTCCCAGCAGAGGCAGAGTGAGGACCCACCTGCAGACAGCAGCCTGCGGGGCCCAGGCCTCACCACGTCCCGCGCCCCGGAGCCCCCGCTGCACCAGCGCGGAAGCGGGTGCTGCCGCCTCGGGAGGAGGCAGCGAGTCTCAGCAGCTCCCGGGACAGCACCCAGCACGCAGGGGACCCGGGGACCCGGGCTGTCAGTTCCACCCGGCAAAGCCCGGCCGGCCCCACGCGGTGGGGGGTGGGGGGGGGCCAAGACGCCCAGGGTGGGTGCTGGGAACCCCCGCCCCCGACCGACCAGAGGGAGTCCCTTGGGGCCCGTGAGGCCCCCGGAGGCCAGCCTGTGCGGACCACCCGAGAGTTCCTGAGCTCCTGCCTGCCTCAGCGTCTGAGCTCCGACCCTGCCCATGTCTGATGGGAAGGGAGCCAGGTCCCCCAAGGGCACCTCTGGGTCCAGGGGCCCAGGAGGAATCCGGGAAGGCTTCAAGGAAGAGGTGGCATCTGGGCACAGCCTTGAGGGTGGCAGCCAGCGTGGGGCTCCCCGGGCCAGGAATTTTCCTTCTAGCGGCCCCGCCCGCCTTATCGGCCCCAGAGGGCAGCGGTCCCAGGGGCCTTCCCGAGAAGGGCAGCTCAGCCTGGCCCGCCCTCCCCACCCACCGCTGCGGAGCTATGTCACCCGTCTGGAATGCACTTTCAATTCCTCCGCCTCCCCTCCCCCTCCGCCCTCCCCCCCTCCTCTCTTCCCTCTTCCTTCCCCTTTTCTTTCCCTCTGTGTTCATCCTTGTCCCCCCCACCCCCCCACCAGTGCCAACCCCTCACTCCGACCTGCAGTCCCGGGGATTTCCAGGGCTCCCTGAACCCCGAGGGTGGGGCAGGAGGAGGAGGTGCCCTCCGCCCGGGGTGGGGTTTCCTCCAGAACCTCCCCCAACCCCCACCCCCCAGCCGGCAGGGGAAGGCCAACCCCAGCACCACCTCCTGGCCGCCGGCCCAGAGCAGCCTGAGTCCCACCCGCTCCACCGCACCTCGGGGCCTGTTTTTCCAGCTTCAGGAAGTGACTGGGCCAGGCCAGGTGCTGTCCCCGCAGCCTCCCCGGGGGAGGGGGCAGGCCCCTCCCAGCACCGCCCACTCCTGTCTGGGGAGCATTCCGCGGTTTCCGGAGTCCTTCCACCTGCCCGCCTTGCGCCCCTGCGCGCCTCCAGCGGGTCCCAGCTCCCACGACCGCACTTGGCCGGGCTGTGGCCCTGGCGAGAGGCTGGACTGGGTGGGGCCCGCAGGTGTTGGGAGCAGGACAGAGTCCAGACGAGGCCAGCTCCGTCCCCTGGGGCAGCCCTGCCCCACCCCCTGCTGCTCCCAAGGTCGCTCTAGGGCCCAGAGCCGCCCTGGAGGGGTTGAGACCCCAGAGAGCTGCCTGTGACCCCCAACAGCGCAAGGCCAGCCCCGCACCTTCCCTGCCCAGCTGCAGACTCGGTGGCCGGGCAAAGGGCACCCATGGGCCTGCATCTCTGTCCACAACTCGGGCGAAGGGCTGAACTTGGGGAGAGGCTTGGGGGGGTGCGGGGGAGCATCCCCAGGGGTTTGCCCGCCCTGGGAAGAGGCCTGGGCCCCCCCACGTGTCCCCACCGCCCTGGCCAGGACCCCCGCCCACACCCCTGCCGAAGCACGGAAGCAGGGGCCTTGACCTCACCGCCTGAGTGCTGTGCCCCTGCCCCACCGGGCGGCTCGGGGCTGATCAGTCTGGTTTGCCCTGAGCCCCCCGACCCCACGGTGACCACCGGTGAAACGGCATGAGCCGTCGTGAGTTCTTTCCGGGGGACCCAGGGCCACCGTGCGCCCGGCCCCCTGTGCCCTCCCCAGGTCCCAACCGGGAAGTGGCCGTGGCTGGGAGAGTGGCCTCGGGGACAGGTCCCAGCACCGGGCCGGCAGGTAGACAGCGTGGGGCCCAACAGGCTGAGCCACCGTCCGGGTGGATGAAGCCCCCACAGGGCACCTCGGCCCAGCGCACTGGGCTGCCTCCCCACGCCCACCGCTGGGCTTCCTCCCCGGGCCTCTGGGTGCCTGCTCTGCACAGCTGTGCCCTCTGTGCAGGAGCCCGGCCAGCCCTCCTGGGTTTGATGGCCAGGGACAGGCCAGGGGGCAGGGTCAGCGCGGGTCCAGCCAGCTCCTGGCAGAGGAGGCCACGCCTGGGCAGAAACGGGGTGCGCCAGCTCTTGGGGGTTGTGGGGTCCTTCAGGCCCCGTACCCCGGCCTGGGCCCGACTCCCCTTCTCTGAACTGCTTGTGCCCGACCTAGAGAGCGGTCCCTGGGACTGTGGGGGGTCTGGAGCACACTCACCCTCGGCACATGGGGTCGGGGTACGCTTGGGGGGCGGCCGTGCAGGAGACCACAAGGAAGCCGGGGCGGGACCGGGACACGCGGAGGCGGCAGGCAGAGCGAGCCGAGACAGCTGCCCTGGCTGAGGTGCCCGCAGCTGGGACGGGGAGGGACCTTGGACAAAGCCCCTGTCCAGCTTGGGCCAGGCTGGCTCTGGCTGACGCCCCATGGCCCCGCTTCCTGACCCACCCTCAGGCCCCTCTCCACAGACCAGAGTGTCCAAGCCCCAGTGTCCAGGGTGTGGCCACTGCCTCCCCCACGCCCCGTGGTCTGTGACCACCGATGTGGTCTCAGCCATCCTCACCCCTCCTGGCGGCCACCTGCCCAAGGACAGCCGTGCGGGGACACCGGGGACAGGCTGACGTGCAGAACTCACACTGCACATCTAAATCCGTGAACTTCCCATCGGGGTCTGTTTTGACGAAAAGGGAAACGCAGGTGTTCCCAGGAGTTCGGGTGTGTGGCCCGGGCGCCCTCCTCGGGAGCTCGTGGAACGGCTGGGGCTTGTTCTGAGGGAGGCCTGGGTGGTCTCGGCAGAAGGGAAACAGAGCTTTCCTCCGACTCCGAGGTGTGGAGGAGTGACGGGGGGCGGGGTGGGGGCGCGGCCGGGGGGCCCCGGCAGGCACTCCAGCCTCTGCGCGGGCGGCCCCGCTGTGGCCTGGCAAGGCACCGCGGTCCCTGCCCTCAGGTTCTGCCCGGCTGAATGCCCGCGAGGTTTTGTGTGGGTTTGGGGGCCATCCCTCAGCAAGGGTCTGGGTGCTCTCTGTGTGCATGGGGCCGGGGCACAGCTGCGCCCAGGCCGACAGGGGCCTGCGTCCCTGCCGGAGCGGCTGGGGCCCGAGGGCCACAGCTCTGTGAGCCCCGCTGTCTGAGCCCCGGCAGAGCCCCAACACCGCTGGGCAGAGCCAGGCCCTGGCCGGCAGGATCCGCAGCGGCCACTCCCGCCTCGCCCTCCGCGGCGACGGCATGAGCACCACGGGCGAGCTCGTGGGTGTCAGGACACACCTGTCACCTCCACACTCGGGCCCCTGGGCAGCACCGGGGCGCCCTCGCCTGACACCCTCAGAGGCCGGCCCGGCGAGGGGTTGCCCCCCACCCCCCGCCCCAGCGAAAGGCGGGCGAGGGGATGTGTCACCAGCTGTCCTTCCGGGGGGCACTGCAGCCGCCGGGGTGGGGCGGGGAGGGGCCTGCAGGGCCGCCCGGCAGCCGAGAGGACGGGGCACCTGGGCTCCGTGTTCCCAGAGACGACTCGGTCCATGCCATCCGCACGGCAGCCGCACACCCGCCCCAGGCCACCCCCCCAAGTCCCCCTTGCAGCTGGCCTCAGCAGGTGAGGGCGGTGTCCCCACCTCGCAGACAGGCCGGGCCAGGCCGGCCCAGAGAAGACGGGGAGCTTGATGCCACGGAGCCCGTGGGGAAACAGGACCAGGCGGTGAGGCGCGTGACGTGCTGAGGCCTGTGGCTCCGTGTCCTGCGGGGCAGGCACGGTCCCCATGCGGGGGGCCAGGGTGGGGGTGGGGCCAGGGCGAAACGCCGCAGCCTGGGCAGGGAGGGAGAGCGTGGCCGGGGAGGTGGGAGCCGCACGGCCGGCCGGCGGCCTGCAGGCAGGTGTGGGCGTGGGAGCCCGCAGGCAGGTGCAAGACGGGCCCCAGTCAGCCAGTCCCCGGGCAGAGGTTCTGAGGGGCCACGGCCCCCGGGCGTGCCGGGCCCAGGGTGAGAGACCTAGCAAACGTCCCCCTGCCCAGGGAGCTCCGAGCAGGAACCAGGCCAGGCGGCCCCTGGAGAGGGGCCTGCCCACCGGACGTGCGGCGGGGACAGAGAACTGAGTCACCAGCTTCCTCTCTGCTCACGTCCCAAGAGGTCCAGGAGAGGGCAGAGGTCGGCGTTGCCAGGCACCGAGGCTTCCTGGAAGCGGCTGGGGACGAGCTGCTTCTGAGGAGCCCCGGCCGCTGCTGGGGCCCGGGCACCCAACCGAGTTCCGGAGGCCGGAGCCCCAGGGTGGGCGGCAGCAAGAGGCTTTGAGAGGCAGGACCTGGGACCCCGAGTCGGAGCGGGTCTCCTGGGCCAGGAGCAGCCCTCCCCAGATGCCCCGGTGCCAGAGGGAAATGCCCACCCTGGGGTCCGCCACCACGGGCGGGTGCAGGGTGCAGTGAGCCGGGGACCGTCCGCCGAGGGGCCGACCCTGCAGGCCCAGACACCTGCCTGGTGGGACGCCGGGCCACCAGACCCCCAGTGGGAAGCTCGGGGCACATGCTCGTGAGGCGGTCCCCGGCCACCCCCAACCCTCCCCAGGGGCAGCCTCGGGACGGGGTGTCCATGCCAAGCCCCCCAGAGCAGCGGAGAGGCACAGGGACGCCCAAGGGCTGGGGCGGGACGTGGGCTCCGTGTGGCCCGTCCACAGCCCCCAGGACACCAAGGGCGGGCAGGGCTCGGCATCCGCTCCTCCTGGGCCCCGGGCACGGCCCTGGGGCCGGAGATGGGGCCGGAACAATCGCCGGGATTGTGGGCTTTGCCCGGGCGCACACAGCCGGCTTTCACGGGCCCACAAGATGGGTCTGTGCCCGCCTGGCGCCACAGGGGCCAGGCCCAGCGCCCAGCCGGGGAGGGCGCTGCTGTGGCCCGCGCCCCTCCCAAGGGCAGAGGCTCCCTGCAGCCGCCAGCCGGGCGGGGGCACCCCGGGTGGGCCGGTGCCCGAGAGAGGCGCAGCAGCAGCAGCAGCCCAGGGGCGCCCCTGCCGGCTTCGGGAGGGCTTCCCATGGCTGCTGTGACCCACCGCCACAGCCCCAGGGGCTCAAAGCAGCGCAGCGGGGAGGGCGGGGCCTGAACGCGTCCACAGGGCTGTGTGTCTCCAGCCGCCCCGTTCCTTCCTGAGTCCACACAGGGACTGGCCACTGACCCCAGCCGGGTCCAGGCTGCCACACGGGGGGAGGCATGCGCTGGGTGGCGGGCGGCACCCCACCTGCAGTTTCTCCTCTGTGACGTGGGACCGGGTCTCACCCGGGACGGTGGGGTGTCCCCCACGTCGTGGCCCCGGGGTGTGGCCAGGCTCTGCCTCACAGCCCGAGTCACTGGGTGGGGGCAAGAGATTCAAGGTCAAGGGCACCGGCCTCAAGGGCTGTCCCCAGCACCCTCCCTCGAGGGGCACACGGTCGTCCCGCCCTCCCCCACGTGGGCCACCCTTGGCGCTCGGTTCTGACGAGCAGGGTGTGGCGGCAGGTTCATCCTGGGGCTGGGTCCCAAGGGCCCGGCAGCCGCCCCCACCCGCCCTCTGGGGGAAGCCAGACGCCACGTTGTGGGGAAGTCCCCGGAGAGGCCGCGTGGTGAGGGACTGCAACCTCCCACCAACAGCCAGGAGGGCCTCAGGGCAGCGGGGCCTCCACCCCCCGGCCGGCCTCCGGAGGGACCCGAGCCCGGGGCCCCCGGTGGCCTGTTCCCGCGCTCCCGACGCCCAGAACGGGGAGACGGCCAGTGTGGCCGCTCTGAGCCAGTGTGGGGCGGCCGGGGACTCGGGGCCCCAGGTGCCAGGCCCAGCTCCGGCCCCGGAAGCACATGTGGGAGCCGCCCGCCCCCACCCCAGTGCCCACACCTCCCACACCGCCCGTCAGCGCGGGGCCTGGACCGCGCCTCGGGGAGACAGAGTTGGGGGTGCCGGTGAGCCTCGCAGGCGCACGCCCCTCAGGAAAACACGAGCTCACACAGAACTCCCTGTTCCAGGCCTGGGGGGGGAGGGGGTGCGCCCTGGCTTCCGCGCAGACCAGAGCCGGCAGCGGCGGCATGTGAGCCACGAAGGGCCTCCACCACGCAGGGCCCCCGCGACCGAGCACGCGCGACGTGTGAACCGCACACGACTTCCACTCTGCGCACCGAGACACGCACGGAATCGTGAGCGACGTTTATGCTGGGGGGCGGGGAAGCGCACAGTTTGGACAGGCTGGGTGAAGTGAACACATCAAACTGGGTTCCGCACAGAGACGGGCAGGGGCGGGGGCGCCAGGGGCCGGGCTTCGTGGGGACGGAGGCTCGTCTAGGGGGACGGTGAGCTCCGGACGCGGGCGGTGGTGACGGCCCCACAGCGGGGTCCTCACGTGGCCTGCCCACGGCTGGACACTTAGACTCGGCCGAGGCGGGGACCTTCCTGCTAAGGGTGTTCACCGATACAAACACAGAGGGGAAAGCCTGCTCCCCGGGGGGAGAGAGGACACGCCCGGGTTGGTGTGAGGTGGGGGGGGAGCTCGCCACACACTTGACGGCCCCGCGGCACAGGGCGCGGCGTCACACGGCACGGCCCCCTCGGCCGAGGCCCGCTGCTGGGGGGCCGCGCCCAGACGCACGTGGGCAGGGGCCACGGCGGGCTCACGGCAGGGTGTCCGCTCCGTCTCGGCCACCAGAATCCACCGGGCGGTCTGCGTGGGCACGGCCGGACCTGTGTGGGCTGAAGATGTGTTTGGGGGGGAGAGGAGGTTGAGCCGAAGCTGACTGGGGTGTGGGGGGCCCTGGGGACTGGGGTTCCCACAGCAACCGGCACAGGGCAAGGCCCCCGTCTCACTTTGGTTCTGACAAGTTTGTCCAGGGAGAATGGGGGGGCCTCCTCTCCTTCTCGAGGTCCCCCAGAGGCTGCTCTGCGACTCGGGACCAGCAGATGTCACTCGGGGCTCCCCACACTGAGACCAGCGCCCGTGGGTCGGGGGGGCTCCCGGTCTCAGCTTCCTTCCCACCCCGGGGTTCCCGGCCCAGCAAGGAGTGCCGCGGGCCCGGACTGTCTGGGAGGCGGCCGGCGTCGCAGACCAGCTGACACGGTCGCCCAGCACGGGCGTCACGCCCACCAGGAGACTGTCCTGTGGGGCCACCTGAGGCTCCCACGGGACCCGAGAGGGGAGAGGGACACCCCCCTGGACACCACCGTCCCACGTCGGGGTCCAGAGCCGGCCACCTGGGACCCTGGCTGCTGCCCGGGCGGCCCCCAGAGAGGAGGGTGACCAGAGAGGCCGTGGCCCCAGCCCCTCGGCTCCAGCAGGACTCCCCCCCCCCGCCCCCGTGGGGCCACCTGGACGGCTGCAGCCCGGCCCCTCGGCCACAGGGCGCGAGCACGCTTCTGCGTCCCCCAGACGACGAGGGAGGGAGGGGGGACCGCAAGAGGAGCCCACAGAGCACGGGAGACGGGAGGCGCATGTGGAGGGGCAGCTGGCACTGCCTCGGCCTGGGGTGCGTCTGGCTGCCCTCGTTTTTAACGTGCGCGGTGACTGTTTCACTCCACGTGCGAGTTCGGGGGTGGGGGGGAGCAGTCCCCAGGCTGCCGGGACAGAGGAGCCGGCACACGGGAGCGGGCGGCGGGCAGCAGGCGGGCGGCAGGGCTCAGACGGTCAGGGAGATGAAGCTGTTGTAGCGCTGGATGTTCCGCTGCAGGATCTCGGAGCAGGGCCCCAGCACGCGCTCGAAGCGGGGCCGGTCCAGCCTCACGCACTTGAGGGGGCCCCGGGCCACCACGGTGGCCGCCCGCGGCCTGTTCAGGAGCAGCGCGATCTCCCCTGGGGGCAGGGGGGGTGCTGTCAGGCGCCCGGCCTGGGGGCAGGGCTGTCAGGTTTGGGGAGAGCAAGCGCATCCCCAGGGCGATCGGCTACTTTCGGCTCCAACCCACCAAGACAGGCTCCGTGCCGGCAGGGAGCTCAGGGCCTTGGGCACAGACCCCCACTCCCCGCCACCTGACCCTCAGCGTGGAGCCAGGGCGGGTCCTGGGCCCTGGGGGCAACCCCCCCGCCCAGGGACGGCGCCAGGTGAGGCCGCCTCCCCGGGCCCCGCCCCCCCCACCGCCTCCACCTGCGCGTCCTCCCGGCCCCGCTGCACGCGGGAGGGCCCCACTCACCGAAGTAGTCGGAGGGCCCCAGGCGCCCCACCTCCATGTACTCCTCGTGCGGGGACCTGCGCTGGAGGACCGAGGCCGTGCCCTGGGGCGGAAGGGGACACGGGAGGGTCACGCGGGGCGGGCTCCCCCTCCCGCCAGCCCCCCTCCGAGCAGCCCCCCACGGCTGATTCCGTTTCTTCCTCGTGCACAGAGGGCGTGGGGTCTGAGCCGGGGCACCCCCAGAGACCTGTCCTCCCTCCCGGGACCATGGGCGGGCGGGCAGGTCTGGGGGCCGCTCCCAGCCGACCTCCGCCGGCTCCCGAGGACAGGGAGCGCAGTGTGCCGGGCACGCGGTCTCGGGGTCACGAACTCGCACCGCCACGCGGCCCCTCCCCGACCCCAGCAGGGCGGCGGCTGTGACCTCTCCAGGCTCAATGATTAACAGGAGGCTCTGGGGACCAGACGGGCCCCCCGAGTGTGGCCCCGACGCCTCTGCCCGCAAGAGTGGGGGCGGGGGGTTGCGGCAGCCTGGGGAGGGACAGTCCCAGGTGGGGACACTGGGGCGGCGGGTGGGGTCTGAGCCCGGGCTCCTGGTCTGCCGTGTAACCACCGGGACAGAGCCCGACACCGCCTGCGCCCAGTAACCAGGCCGCAGTGGAGACGGAGGGCGGGCCTCTTGCACGGCCCAGTGCGCACGGTGTCTCGCCAGAGCGGCCCCTGCCCCCCACCCACCTCCCTGGTTTAACTCGAGCCGCCCGGCCGGTCACGGGCCCCTCATCCTGCCCCCCCCCCCCGGGCGCCCCGTCCCCGTCACGGCAGAGGACCCCGAGGGCCGAGGCACGTCCCGCACGCCTGCCCCCGTGCCGCGGCAGCGAGCGTGACTCCGCGCCCAGGCAGGCTCTGAGCTCCCAGCTCAGCCCACCAGCCTCCCCGACACCGGTGGCCTCTCCTGGTTAATGTGTTACACCGGCTGCACTGCTGTCTGGGGGGCGGCAGGGCAGGGACCCCGTGGTGCCGCTGTGCCTGGACGCCCTCGGCCGGCTCTGCTCCCGGCACCGGTGAGTGTTATGACGCTGGCCGGGGGACGGAGCGGGACGGGTAAACCGCCGAGCACACGGGGCGGACACGGCCACCGAGTCGAGGAGCCCCAGAGAGGAACGGGGCCCCAGTCCCACCGCCAGGACAGTCTCCCAGCCGCCTCCACCAGGGTCTGGCACCTGCACAGGCGCCGGGCAGTCAGGGCACCTGGAGCCGCTGGGCCCCCGTGGATGAAACGCGGTGACAGGCAGGCATGTGGTGGCCCTTGGGCCCTGCGCCTTCTGTGCCCGACGCAGGGACACCGGCCTTTCCACCCACCTTGGGCCGGCGTCCGTCCCACCCTGGACCACGCTCGCCTCAGAGGGCCGGGCGGGCCCAGGCGTCACTGGTGCCCCACATGGCGGGAATGCCAGCCCGAGGTGGGCAAAGGCGAAGGCCGGCCACCCACCCACCTGCCCTGGGGTGTCCGGTGACAGAGCCCCCCATGGAGGAGCCACGTGGGGCGGGGCCCCCACCCGCGGGCCCATAAGACACTCCATGTGCGTCCGGCGCCTCGTCCAGGGGGCTCTTTGTCACCGCTGCACGGGGTGTCCCGCCAATGAACGAACCGCCCCGCACGGCACCCCATCCAGTGACCGCTGCACCCCTGAACCTCAGCCCCAGACACCGAGCCCACGGCGAGGAGGAAGGGGAGAGCAGGCACACGGACCAGGGGGCGGGGCTCCCGCGGCGTTCCCACAGCCCGGCGACGGGCGTGGCCAGCTCGGCCGCCCCAGCCGAGGTCCCCAGACGCCCTCGGGGGAATCCGGGGGCTGAGAAAGCGCTCACCAGCCCTGCAGCTCCTACCCCCCAGACCTCTCCGGCACGGGAAGCTCTAACCCAGCTCTAAAAATAGACCAGGTCCCAGACCGGAGGGCGCAGGAGGGAGAGCCTCCCGCCCTGCTCTGGGGGGCAGGGGGCCCGCGACCTGTTTTCCTGTCCACTTTTTGATTTTTAAACATTTCTCTGCAAAATCAGAGACGAAGTTGACATGCTGGGACGGCAAGGCTCCGACAGGGACGATGAACATTCAGGCTGTGGTGGGTGGACACAGCCACGGGAGCAGGGATTCAGGGGCTGCCCAGTCCCTCCCTTGGGCCCTCCAGCCCGCACGGCTGGGGCCCTGGGCTCAGGGCCTCGGAGGGGCCTCCCGGGACCCCTGGCAGACGGGGCCCCAGAACCAGCGTCCGTGGGCCGCACCGTCCACCCCAGCCCGGGCGGAAGCGAGCACCAGAGCGAGGGCCGGGGCTGCTGTCCGCATGCTGACCGGGCCTGGGCGGAGGGACACGGACACACGGGCGCACACACTCCCCTCCCGCTCACGGGAGGCCACGGGGGGCCACGGGGGAGGGGCGCCGGTCGAGGCAAACGCATGTTAACAGGACAGCGTCACAGCCACAGAGGGAAGCGGCGTCACTTCCGTGACCTACACAGGGAACACGGGACGCCCCTCCGGCCAGCGTGGGCTCGGGACACACGGATGTCATGGCGGGGTCCTGCGTGCTGCGGGGGCACGTCCTGTGCTGGCGTCTGTGTTTAAGCAGGAACCGATCCTAGGAGCACGTGCACACGTGTGCGGGCCACGTGCATTCACACCCACACGTGCAGCATTCACACGCACATGCAGACCACACGGCCCGTGCCTGTGGGCCCCGGGCAGCCCTGGGGCCCCCCGACGCGAGGAGCCCCGCGCCCACGTTCCTCAGGCAGCAAGCGTGGCAACCAGAGCTGCATCCTCCCCAGGGGAGACGCCTCGGCAGCCCCCCGACGGCACCGTCCCTGCGGGTCCGTGCCCCGCCCCCCGCTGCCCACCCGCCCGGGGCCCCGTGGGCCTACTCTGGGGGGCGGCGGGAGCCCCGCCCACCTCCGCTGTGCACGTCCGTCACACACTCCGGGCCGCACGCCGTCGTCAAAACAACTGTGAAAACACACTTGCCCGGTGAGTGGCCGAGGTCGCTTTCGTGCCAGCGTTTAATGGCTGAGCCGTGAGGCCAGGGCCTTGGCGCGGGGACAAGCCGGCGGCTTCCGTGGGAAAACAACCCAGGCCGTGAGGGTCTGGCGCCAGCCCAGCGGCAGGAACAGGTGGCGCCCGCTGGTGGGGGTCCCCGCTGCACACCCGGGGCGTCTGGGGCTCGGGGGCCGGCGGTGCCCCCGGGGGACGCGGCAGGGACACCCAGGGAGCAGGGTCAGTGCTCCCCCTGGTGACACGGGGAGCGTGGTTGGGGCAGTGGCCGGCATGTCCCTCAGACCCAAGGGGGTCCGGGGGGCCGCGGGTGCAGCCACTCCAGCTGGGGCCCTGGGACAGAGGCCCGAGGCCACGCAGGGCATTCGGCTCCCTGGGGGTCCCCTGCTTCTGCTCGGGGTGCGTCTGCGAGAGAGGCCGAAGCACCGCCCCACCCGTGGCGGCTGGGCCACAGGCGAGAGGCACCCGCAGACAGCAACGCACCAGCTCCTGCCCCGTCTGCCTAAAGCCGGCGGTCACCGTGGGCGTTTCTGGACTCAGCGGGACAAGGCTGGGGGGCGTCCAGGGCCGAGAGGGAGCCTCAGTCCCGGTCAGCTGGGCGGCCTGGCTCCTGTCGCTGCTTCTGGCCTCGGTTTCCCCACCAAGGCTGACTTCCCAGGCTCCGGTCAGACTCAGGAGAGGTGGCAGGTGCCGGGGCTATGAGGGTCCCCACCAGCAGACTCACCCAGAGCTGTGCACCTGCTAACCGGGTTCCCGGCCAGACCTCCGGTCTGCGGTGCCAGCCTCCGGCCGCTGCACACACAGGCCCCCTCCCGAGAAGCCCGGGGACCAGCGGGGTGGCAGCCCCCCGAGAACACACCCCATGCCTGTCCCTCGGGGCCACCCGCCCCGCCCCAGTGATGACTCCAGCAGGAGATGACCAGAGGGGGTGTCGGTGGGCCCCGCCCCGGGTCCTCCGGCAGGCAGGGAAGACGGAGGGAGGGGCGTGAGGAAGACAGTGCCTTCACACTTGGGGGAACACACTGACCCTTTACGCTTTTACACTCATTAAAAAGTCAGAGGTGGGGGTGCGCTGCCCTGCTCAGGGGCGGGCAGGTCGGGGAGCGGGCAGGTGCGGGGACACGTCGCAGGGCGGACACGTGTGGTTGTGCACCTGCCCAAACCCACAGCAGGTCCGGCGCCCGCGGACCCTCATGTGCACAGTGGACTCAGGGGGACGCCGGTGACGGGGTCACACACACCCCTCCTGGGGGTGCTAACCAAGGGAACCTCTGCTTGTGCCCCTCGATTTTGCAGGGACACAAAACTGCCCTAAAAATAGTCCTAAAAAAAGAAAAGAACCCGGTGAGACCCTGAGCTGTCCCCTCATGAGGGACCCAGGCCCCCGAGCCGGCCGACGCCTGCCCCGCGGGCCACCTGCCCGGCACAGGCTGTCTGGAAAAGCCCTTCCTTCTCCCAGCTCGGCCGGGACAGAGAGGTTCCCTTTCCCTGCGGAGAGGCTGGACCGAGACGGGGCCGTGGGCGCTGACCGCGGCCAGGGAGACGCGCCTCCGACAGCCGGGGAAGGGCTCCGAGCCCAGGCCTGGGCCCGTGGGGACACGGACCGGCGGACGTCAGGGGGCGCGTGTCCACCGCTGGTCCCGAAGTGCAAGGCACGGGGTGCAGCCAGCCCCCGGCCTGGGTCTGCGCCCCCACAGCCGGCGCTCCCCCCCACACCGCACCTGGCCGCCCCCCCTCCCCCGGACGCCGGCCCACACCCTCCCTGAGGGTCCCCATCTCCTCCTGGGCCCCCGCTCTCCGCTCCGGCCAGGCCCCTCTGCACGCGGGACCCGGGGAGCCCCTGCCAGCAGGCTGGACGCCTTCCCTCCCCTGCACACAAACCGCCCACTGGCCGCCCTCGCCCCGCCCAGCGGTGCTGGCCCTGGCGGCTGCACAGTGGGGGTGCAGCCGGTGCAAAGGGGGCCGGGGGCTCCGGCCCAAACGCTCCGTGCATGAGGAGGGTGGATTCTCGGCTCGGCCCCTCCAGACGAGGGGGGCAGCTTCCCCTCGTCCGAGGAGGCGGCGGCGGACACGCACGGCGTCCACGTGCTGCAAGGGCACATCCGACCCAGCGTTCCCATGGCAACGCCTCCCGGGCACAGCTGGTGTGAGAGCAGCGGAATGTCACTCCCGGGATTTCACGGGAACCGGCGGGTGGGGCCCAGCTGCCCCCAGGCCTCTCGGAGGTTCCCACAGGCCAGCAACGGGGAGAACACCGCAGGGGGGCCTGCTCGGCGGCCGGGGCCCAGCCCCCGGACACCACGCCCTCCTCCGGAGGTCCCCTGTGGAGCACAGCCCAGCCGCCACTCTGGCAGCGCCTGGGGCAGCCGGGCGGTCTGCCTGCCTGCCTCCCGGGGCCGGCACCTTCTGCCCCCTTTCCGCCAGGACCCAGCGGCCTCTCTCCTGGGGGAGGCCGGCCGAGGCCTCCCACCCGGTGCAGCCAGCCACCCCTGCAGGCCCCACTGCCGGGGCCTCTGGGCACTGCCAGGCCTCCGGTCACTGGAAGGGGTGCTCAGACGGCCCAGGCTACCTCCCACCCACGGGCGGCTGCAGGTCAAGCCTCGCAGGTGACGGATGCCGGGGTGTCCGAGGGGCCGGTGTGAACCCTCCACTCGCCGCTTTGAGGAAGAGAGGACAGTGGCACCAGACCTACCAGTCGGGGGGTGCCCCAGCCTGCACCCCGACGCCGTGCTCCTCACGGAGGCCCCCACCCCACCCCCTGCCCATGGGCGCCCCGGTGGGAAACGGGCTCCGCAGCCGGTGCGGCTGCATGCCGGCCTGCCCGTTCCGGGACTCTCCGGAGAAACCGAGCAAACGGGGTGAGAGCCGGCAGAGGTGCCCATGGGGACGCAGCCACTGGGCCTCGGCTCCGGGCTGTGATCCCGGTGGGGCCGCCCCGGCGCCCGGCGATCCGTCCATGCCCTCCACACGCATTTCTGATGTCTCTACCACGGCCTTGGACGCCGCTGGGGCCGCATCCCCAGGAGATGGTGGGCAACGGCCAGTGTGGAGCCCGAGGCCCACCCCTGGGCTCCCAGTCACCGGTGCCGGGCCCCAGGGCCGCCTCTCAGGCCCCTCCAGGTGCGGCCAGGCGGGGACGCAGTCCAAGTGGCCAGGCACCGCATTTTTAAAGAGAAGTAAGAAATCAGATTTTCATGGGAAATATCCTGGTCTTTAGATATTGGAAACTTATCCGCACAAAATCGAAAACTCGAGCGAGCAGGCAGGCACACACCACGCCCCCCGGGGCTGAGCAGCAGCGCCCACCCCGAGGAGCCCCCCCCCCACCCCGTCACAGCCCGCGGCTGCGGACGCTGGCAGACGTGCCTCACTGAGCATCTGACTCGCGGCTCTTCCCGCCCCCACGGACAGAGCCCCGCGCTGCGGACACTGCGCAGCCCGGAGGGCGGCCCCCAGCGCCGTCTGCCCCGCTCGCTGCTCCGCGCTCCTGCTCCGCGGGGTCTCCCCGGGCGCCCGGCTGGGACGCAGCCCCGGGGTGGAGGGGGCGCACTGGCCGCCGCAGCTGCTCGCCCCCATCAGTGACGGGCGCAGTGAGGCCACCTCGGACAACAGCCCCAGAGCCACCTGTCGCCGGCCCTGGGCGGGGGCTCACGGATGGGAAAAGTGAGTCAGGCGTCTCCAGCGAGGAAACCTGGCACCGTTTTCTAAAATTAAACTTTTAACCCGAGACAGTCACAGACGACACGCAGTTGTGAGAAACGACACAGCACGATCCCCGGGGGCCGCTGCACACCCAGATTCTGACGAGGGACGGGACCGCGGCCAGAGCCCCGCCCCCCGAGTCCGGCTTGGGGCCACGGGGCGGGGGGGGGGACACCCTGTCTTCGGAGGAGGCCCCTCGGCTCTCGCCTGGAAGACCACTGGTGCGGGGCCCGGGCGTGCCCCAGCTGGCTGAGGAGGACGGGGTGCGGGCTGGGGGGCGGCAGACGGCCCACCAGAGTCACGCCCCAGGCCCCTGGCGCGCCCCCGCCGCACTCACCTCCGTGATGATGAAGAAGTCATCGCCGGGCTCCCCCTGAACCACGATCTTCTCTCCGTCCTCAAACTGGGCCGGCTCCAGGGCGTCGGCCACCGTCAGGCGCTCCCACTTCTCCAGGGACTCTGGGGGGGGGGGTGCAGGGGGACAGGGGCACGTCACCCTGGCGTCATCTCGGGGACTCCCCCAGCCCGCAGCTGCGGCTGAGGCGGGATTAACCAGACAGGAGGACTCGCGGGAGAGGGAGCGTGTTTCTGGGCTGGGGGGGCCCAGGGCGCACACCACACACGGGCGCCCGCGGCTTCAGCGCGGGGCTGCCCTCCCCGTCCCCGGTCCCTGGTCCCGGTCCGAATGTGAAGGTCACTTCTCTCACGCTCAGGTGACCGGCGCCACCTGTGCTTTGTGACGGTGGAATCACAGGGGGCCTCGGGGCTGCAAAGGCTTGGAGTCACTCAGAGGGGCCGCAGCGGCTGCCCACTCGGGAGAAACACCACTCCTCCCCACTCCAGGGGCTGGGGGGGCGGGGGGGGGCACCTGCGGCAGCTCCAGGCCCAGTGGGCTTCCCTCATTTGAGGTCAGAGCACGTGACTCCAAAGCCAAGTTCAACTTGAACCCGCGCAAACCCGCCGTCTTCCCACCGCTTCTCACAGCTTCCCTCCCCACCGACACCCGTCCGTCACCCTCAGCAGGGAAAGAACCAACGTGCTTCTTTCCAAAGAACACACGATGGCCTCATTAGCTTTCCGTATTAACTGCCTCCTGGCGAGAGCAGCTCCCCTGGCCAGTGCCTACCAGATGCTCCTCATGCAGGTCGGCAGCTAGAAACACGAGGCGGAGCCTTTCCTTTCGAGCGGGGCTGCGAGCAGGGGCTTCTCTGCTCGGACCTCCCGTCGGCGCCGCCCGCTGCAAAGGCCCGGCTGCCCACCGGCTCCGGGGCGGGCCTGGGAGCCCGGGCTGGCCGAGCGCCTCGCGGACACGAGCGCGCAGCGGGTCTGCACCTTTGCAGGCGGCCGCGGCGGCCGCGTGCGCTTGGCTGTTACTAGAAACCCGCTGCCGTGAGCGCTCCCGAGGGTGCCTCGCGCCCACGTGACGCCCTCTCGGAAGGAAGGTCGAGAACCCGCAGCGCGGAGGAGTCGGCCCCGCCCCTGCGGCCCGGAACTCAGTGCCGAGGTTTCGGGCCCTGGATCCGCGCCCTGCGCCCTGCGCCCTGCCGCTCTCTTCGGCCTCTGCCCCGGGCTGCTGACCCGCGGCTCAACACGCCCCCCGCGGTGGTCTGGGTTCTGTTTCCCTGCATGCGCCCTCTTCCTGGCTGGGCTCTCGTCCAAGCAGGACGTGGGGGCGGGGTGGGGCGCGGCCGCTGCTGCGCGGAGGACCAGCCCTGTGCCCGGACCGGCTCGCTGCTCGTGGTCCCGGACTGGACAGGTGCCTGCCTGAGCCGAGCGTCCGCCCGGCGCGCCCCACCCCGCCCCAGGGGTTCCCGGCTGTTCCTTGCTCCTCGCCGCGCTGTGTTCCCAGACAGGGGACATGCCTCACGCACAGCCCAGCCCTGGGTTGCTGGGGCCGGGGCACCGCAGGGGTGCCGCCGGGGTGCTCCCCCCAGGGTTCCCGGAGCCGCCAGCTGGGCTGTCACTCCCCTGCCCCGTGGGTCCCTCCCGCGGGCCAGAGCTGCCCTGTCCACTACAGACGCTACTGCCGCCCACGCTCACTCACTTCAGTTCATCCCATGAACACGCTCTCAGCCCCAAGGGCGGCCCACAGCCGCCCTCGCCAACGCCCCACTGGACGGGCTGTCCCCCGACAGGCCCCGACACCCCCAAATCAGCGGGAACGTCACCGACGTGTTCATCGGACCCCAGGATGGGAAAGCATCCTAGTGGGGCGGCACCGGGAGCAGCCAGACCTGGGGGGGCAGCAGACCGGCGGGGGACGGAGCCCCGCCCCACCTCCGGCACTGTTCCGGGGAAGCCCCAGCTTCCGCTCAGACGAGGGCACCGGCGGCACAGGGCCAGGCGGACAAGCAAACACGGCCGAGACCAAGGTCGGCTCGGGGCCGAGAAACAGCGGTGTGTGTCCGTGCACGCATGCATCTGGGTGTTCACACGCATGTGTGGGCGTGCATGTGTGGCTGCAGCGTGCGTGCCCCCCCCGCCCTGCCCCGTGGCTGCGGAAGCTGCCGGCGCCGGCGCGCCCAGACTGACCGAGGATGGAGACCTTGCTGAGGAACTCCTCGTACATCTTGCGCTTCCGCAGCGTGCTGCCCTGCGGGAGAGAGGGGACGGTGAGGCAGGCGCGTCCCGTTCCCCCAGGACGCTGAGCTCGTCAAGGGACACCCCCGAGCGCACCACGTCCCCCTCCCGGGGCCCGGAGTCCAGGGTGCTGCTGCCGGTTCCCACGCCTGGTCCCCCAGACAGAGCACCACGGGGTCGTCCGAGCGGCCCCCCGCCAGCCCCGTGGGACTGCTGGCCGTGTTCTGGCCACGGAGACAGCAACCGCAGTGATGGGCAATCTGAGCAGCTCCATGAGGCCCCCCACACACACACTCCCTCCTGCTGGCTGGGACTCAGAAACGGTGGCTGGAGCCTCCGCAGCCGGTCTGGGTCTTTGCGAGCAGAGGTGCGAGGTGAGCAACGCTGGTTCTCCGGTCTCACAGAACCGCCCCCCAACCCGCCCCAGACTGACCTGCCAGGGTTCCGGAACCGACAGGTGCAATGAGGTTTAGACCATGTTTTGAGTTTTCCCACGCCCGGTGTGGCAGCCAGCCTTGGCCTCCGCCCCCCAACCCCCCTCCCAGGAGTCCCATTCTGCAGGGGCTGGGGCTAACCAGCCCGCTAAGGGCATGGTGAGGAGGGCCCCTCTGAGACGCCCGGAGCTGTGCTAGGAAGGACTCGGTGGCTTTGGCCTCGGCCAGTCTCGGGCGGCTCCGCCCCAGGCAAGCCTGTGGAGCAGCTGGCACCTCAGGCCGAGCACTGGCACCCTGCGGGCGAGCCACAGCATGAGCAGCCCCCCACCCGTCAGGCTCGAGGACCACGCAGCCCCGACCGTCCCCACGCTGGGCCACCTGGGGCACCGCTCCCTCTGTGGCCCGAGAAACTGTGTTCAACAAAAGTTCTACCATTGTCATGGGCCACTCCGCTGGGGGGCTTCATGACCTGCCCACCGCTGACACGTGCAGCCAACCCTAACGGCAGGGGGTGCAGAGCCCCCCGCAGGGAGCAGACGCAGCCCCCAGCGGGCCCTCAGCCCCAGGCCGCTGGCTGGATGGGGAGAGACACACCTCACGGGGCAGGAGAGGGTGCACGGGGAGAGGCACCCGGAAAGAGCTCAAGGACAAGGGCCAGACAGGCAGCATGGGGCACGGGCCGCCAGCCCCCAGACAGCTATGACAAAAATGCGACAGCCACGGAGGGTGGCAGGGAGGTCAGCACCCAGCACCGGGGATTTTCCACGGCGGTGCGCCCTGCACCTCGAGGTGCTGCAGCTGACCTTCCCCTCGTGTCACCTGCGGGGCACGGAGCGTGTCCAGTCCCCCCCCATGCCCCCCCCACGTGCCCCTCGACACAGGAGCCGAGTCCGCACAGGAGGGAGTGCCGAGCCCTCAAAGTCACAGGCCCCGAGGACGCTGCTGCCCCTGCCCTCGGCCACACGTCCCAGGGCCTCACCCGGAGGACGTGCAGGCCACCCAGCTGAGAGAGAAGGGGGCTCATCCCCCGGGCAGTGAGGGGGGGGCGCCACCTGTGTCCCTGAGCCTCAGAGTGGACCCCAGGCCCCCCGAGGCTGCTGCTGAGGACGGGGCCTCGACCACCGTGTCCTAGGCTGTTGGTGTTGGTGATGAAGGGGGGATGAGGATGAGGATGATGGTGATAAGGGTGATGGTGGTGGTGGTGGTGATGGTGGTGATGAGGGTGGTGATAAGGGTGATGGTGATGGTGATGAGGGTGATGAGGGTGATAATGGTGACGACGATGATGATGGTGATGATGAAGGCAGACCACGAGAGACCCGGCACACTCTCACTCCAGTCGCCGGCTGCCCGTGGCCCGAGCCCCTAGGCCAGGCCCGGCCTGTCTGAGCTTCAGCGTCTTCCCCATCGGGAGGGGAGCGGCTGGCTCCAGGCTCTCTGTGTCTGTGACCCGGGCGCCTCCCTCCCTCCGGGCTCTGCCTGGAAGGCTCCTTGTGTGCTCCCACGGAGAGGCGGGGACGCCGGCCCCAGGGCAGCCTGCCCGCTGAGAGATGGAGTCAGAGGGCTGTGCGGACAGGCGCTCGCCATGTGTCCGCGCCCGGCGGGTCTGTCCCTGGGAGAAGTGGATGGAGGAAGCACCCCCCCTCCGCCACCGCTGCTACCGGACACTCTCTGCCCCTCGGGCCTCTCCAGGGGTGCGTCGGAGAGGGGTCACGGCCTGCTCACACCTGCTGGGCTGCTACGGGGTGGGGTCAGGGCTGAAACAGGATGCCCCCGCCCAGACTCGAGGCCCACGCTGCAGAGCCCCACACGGGCAGACACGCCTCCCCACCGCTGCGGAGGGCCCGGCGTGCGGCCTGCCCACCGCCCCTCGTGGGCGCCAACCTGCCTGCCAGCCTCACGCGATCGGGACAGGGAGGCTCGGCCCAGCCCCCTGGCCCGGCCTCCTCAGATCCCTGCCGCTCACGGGGAGGGCATTTGTTTTGAGAGATAATTTACGATTCGCAGGGATCACAGCAGTGGCGCCCACTCGGGGGACCGCCGGCCGTCCACTTGGGGCCGAGACCCAAGAGCTCCCTGTGAGGGGCTCACCATCTCCCTTTGCAGAACGACGGTGGAGGGCAGCCGGGCCCCTCGGGAAGGAGACCCGCTGTGTGGGCTGAGGGGGGCACCCCTGCAGCCAGGCTCCTGGGGCGGAGGCAGCAGGGGGCTGGGCTGGGAGCCCGGCTGTGCGGGTGTCCGGGAGGCCAGTGTGACTCCGGGGCTTTGCAGGGTGTCTGCCGGCGCCCCCTGACCGGGCTCTGCCAGGTGAGGCTGGTGCTGTGACCCCCTCACGCACCACAGGTGTGCGGTCTGCCCAGGGTCACAGCAGGGGAGGAGGCCCGCGGGGGGTCTGAGGGGATGGGGACTGGCCAAGAACTCGGGACATCTGACCCTCAGTCCCAGGGGCCGGCAGCTCTTCAGTGGCCTCCTCAGGGTCCCAAGTCGGGGCAGTGCCCGGTGGGAAGAGCAGGCAGGTGCCGATGAGAGAGGCTGTGAGGGTGGGAGGAGCTGAGACAGGGCTGCCTGGCCCCGCCTCGCCCCTGGGTCGCCGGGACCTCGCCTCACGGGCAGCTGGAGCCACAGGGATGGCAGTGGAAGGACCTGGCCCCGGCCCCACCCGAAGCCCTGCCGTGCGGCCCAGCCCTGCCGCCTGGGGAAGCGTCTGTCCTGAGACTGGGGCTCCAGTGTCTGCACAGCCCAGGCCGAGGTGTGGCCCATTGGGCGCACCACCTGAGCCCCAGGGAGCCTCGCGGCCCCCGCCTGGAGTGTGCAGCACGGGGCCTGCCGGGAGGGACGCCACCACCCGTGGCCAGAACTCTCAACCCGCAAACCCGCGTCGTCGGCAGACGACGCCTCTGGGCCCCAGCGCCTCCCCTCACAGCGACAGTGCTCCATCTGGGGCGTTGCTGTGGACCCCGGGCATCGCCCTGGGGCAAAGGGGACAAGAAGGGTCAACCCCGCCCTGTGGCCCCACTTTGCAGACAGGGAGCCGGCGGGCGGGGACTCGGGGCCGTGGCTCAGGTGCCGAAGGTCCCAGGCCAGCGGGCATCTGGACAGCCCGGCCCAGTCTCCACCACAGGATTCCGACCTCAGATGCCCGGGTCCCACGTCAGACTCAGGTGAGCACAGGGCCTGGAGCTTACAAGAGAGGGGGACGGGGCGGTGGGGGAGTGCTGGCCCTCTGGGAGCAGCGGAGAGAGGGGGGGACTCTCTGGGGACCCAGAGCCCGCGCTGACAGGCCAGCCGCAGCCCTGCCCCTGCGGACACCACGACGCCCTCCCCGGGGCCTGCGCCCGCGGGTGGCGCGGCCCAGCTCCACGCTGAGAGGGCACAGGGCGGCCCACTCGCTCGCTCACGGCGTCGACGCCCCACGAGGGCCTGGCGCGGCGCCCCGGGGACACGCCCTGTGGCGGGCACCCTGTCATTTTCCAGCCGGCGCGAGCGGCCCTGCGGCCCCCAGCGCGGCGGAGGCTATTCTCGGCCCGCAGGGACCCCGAATTAACACAGAGGAAGCGCCAGCCGCCTCGGCGGTGTGGGAACTTCCCTGAGTATAAGGTTCCAGCCACAGAAATCCCACAGCCCAGAAGGGCTCAGCCACCGGCCGGAAGGCGGAGGGAAACAATGGCTCCCGCGGCCCCGGGGCCAGGTGCGTGTGAGGGCGGACTGAGTGCCCCTCCGGAACCGCCCACCTGGTGCGGGGGGAGGGGTGTGGTGGAAGGACACCCGGGGGGGGGGGGGCAGCGGACGTGGCGGGGAGGGCGAGGGTGGCCGAGCAGGTTCGAGACAGGCCAGAGCGAGAATGTTCCCTCCGGCACCGCCCGGGCACACGGCCCTCCCCGGGGCCTCCCAGGGGGGCGCTCAGTGCCGGGGAGCCCCTCCCGTGCCTGAACAGCTGCTGACCCCCCAACCCCTCCTGCGTCACGGCAGGCCAGGAGGGGCGCAGGCAGACACCGGCCCCCACCGCCCCCCCTCCCCTCCCCCGCCGGCTGAGGGGCTCCCGAGCGGGGCAGCCCGGCGACACGCCTCCTCCAGGCCCCCAGGGCCGGCTCCCGACCTCCCCTGAGACCCCCCTCCCCACGAAAGGGGCGTCCCCAGACGTCCACGGCCTTTTAGGAAGCCTCCCAGACCCCCCAGCGCACCCTGCGGCCCGTGGGGGGCTCGGGCGGGGGCCGCGGGGAGCGCCTGCCCGTCACCCACCATGAGGATGCGGCGGTAGCTGTCGCGGTCCAGGCCCCAGAGCTTGAGGCCGGTCCTGGCGCTCACGGTCGCCGCCCTGGGGGTGCCGTAGATCAGGGCCAGCTCCCCGAAGCTGCCGCCCTCGCTGATGCCGGTCGCCCAGGCTCCGTTCACGTGCACCTGGGGACGCACGGAAACGCTGCTGGGACGCGGGGGGGGGGGGGGGGCTGCACCCCAAGGGGCCCCGCCCCCGCCCAGCCCTGCTCGCTCCGGCCCTGGGCCCTCAGAGTCCAGCTCTGATGGGACAGGCCAGGGCTGCAGGTGGAGACTGCCGCCCGGGGCCCCGTCTTCGGGGAAGGGGGAAGCCGACCCTGCCTCCTCCCGGGCGGGTCTCCCACCCAACTCCGGACAGCGACAGGCCTCTCCAGGCCTCGGTTTCCCTGGCTGCACGCTGAGCAGCGAGTGCGAGGACCTGGGTGGGCATCCCTGCGTCGCCCCCCAGGCCCTCTGCACGTGGCGGGCTCCTCCGCCCCTTCGTTCATCCTCTGCCACCTCCTCCCCCCAGTGGCCCCTCCCCCAGCCTGTGTCTCCCCGGGGCCTGAACTCCCAGCGGGGTGTCCCAGCTCGGGCCGCAGTCAATGGGACGGCCCGGCCCGGCCGAGAGGGCCCCGGACAAGACCCCCTTTCAGCTGCGTGGGCGCCGCCACGCAGCGTCCCTGCTGTGCGTTCACCGCCCGGCCGCGCGGCCTGCGGGAACGGGGCGGACTGTCCATGCATTGTCCATTATGTGGACGGAGTGCCCGCCGTGGCCGGACACAGAGCTGGCTTTCTTCCCCGGCGTCCAGGGGCCGAAGAACGGCTCCCGTCGGCGCCCTGGGCGCAGACCGGGGAGAAGGGGCCGAGACGCATCACGGACGCCACTCTTGTCCCAGTCAATGACTCCTTATCTGCGCCCGGCAGAGACCGCGCCGCGCCGGCGGGGCCCGGGCCACCACCACGGTTACAGGGGAGTGGGGACGGCGGCTGGGCCAGGCAAAGCCCCCGGAGGAGTCGGCGCGTCCTTCCAGAGAAGCTCCGCGACCGAGGGAGCCCCCACCGGGCCACGCCCGCCCGGTGCATGGACTCACGTGCGTCCCGCCGAGGAGGGGAGCCCGGTCCCCCCTGGAGGCAGCAGGGCGCCTGCCTGGCTGTGCCGTGGACGAAGGACGCCCGTGCCGGGGTGGGGGGACACGGTCCAGAGCCTGTGCCTCGCTCTCTCGAAGGGGCCCCGAGCCCACGGGAGGGGGCGGTGCGGGCAGTGGTCAGTGCGACGGGCCGGACGGTGGGCGCCTTGGGCCCCCGTCTCAGCCGGTCCACCCACGGCATCGGGTCTGGTGAGACCCCGACTGGGGCGCTGTGGACACGTCTGTGTGCTCGAATCCTGCGTGTGCCGCTCAGGTCTCTGCCTCCGAGGTCGAGCTGCGGGGTCTGTGGGGCCCTGGCGTCCGGCGCATCACAGGGAAGAGGTGGGTGTCCCTCGACCGCCACGTGTGCCTGGGGGCCGCGGGCTGAGTCCGCCTGGGTCCACACCCGTGCAGCAGGGGTCCGTCCCGGACAGCGTGGGAGCCACACGCTGCCCTCTCTTTCAGGAAACGCCGGGGGTGGCGTGGGTGCCGTCTCACTGATCAGTTTCCCGGGGGGGGGGGGGGGCCCTAAGGCTCCCCCGCCAGCTCCCACCAAAGAGCTCAGGGAGCCAGAGACGGAGGAGGTGTCTCTGCAGACCCACCCCTGGGGGCCGAGACCCCAGCTTTCCACGGGGCTTCCCCGGAGCGGGGTCTGGTGCTGCAGGGCAGGGTGGAGGGCCCAGAGCCTGGACAAGGAGCCGTGCGGACCCCCTTCCTCGCCAGAAGCCCCAGGAGGCGTCAGAGAAAGCCATTGTGTGGCTGCGGACCGGCCCCACAGAGCACAAAGGGCCGTGTTTCTCAGGACACTGGCCTCTGTCACCACGGCCAGCACAGCGCCCGGCCCCACCCCGTGGTGCACACAGGGGCTCCTTCTTGCTTTGTTTCATTTTTGTGTGTTTTCTTCTTTTAAAAGATAAACAGTGGGAGGCTCCACTGGGCTGCACACACTCCCACCCGCCGTTCCGAGACCGTCCCTTGGTCTGTCTGTCCGTCCGTCTGCCCTCTCAGCAGCCAAGCGTGCGCCGAGTGCCCTTGGGCTCAGGACTCTGGGAGCTGGGGAGGCTGCCAGCAGGGGCTGGGCGCCCAGGGAGGGGGCCAGACTGCTGCCTGCGCCCCCCAACCCCCGACGCCACGAGGCAGACAGTGGGGCTGAAATGCTGCCCCCACAGGCGGACGCAGGAGCCAGGCCCCCGAGCTGCCCGCCGGGCCGAGGCGGGCGCCACTGTGCGGCCTCCGCCCCCCAGCTCCCGCCCCCGCCGCCACCTGGGTGAGGCAGTCCCTCTCGTGTGTCCCCAGGCGGCTGCGTGTGTTTTCTCAGGTGAGAGAAAGCTAATGGCCCGCCTCCTCCTCCCTTCCCAGGCTCCCGCCACCAAGCGGGGCGAGCATCTGTGCAGGTGAGCCCACACCTGGGTGCAGACGCACCTGCGTCCCACGCCCCCCTGCAGGGCGTCCCCTGTGGCAGCAGCGGCTGGGCCCACCTGCTCTCGCCTGCAGGCCCAGGAAGCCCCACCCCTCACTCTGCTCCCCACCAGGTGAACCCAGCCCCCTCCCCGACGGCTGAGAGCCCAGAGCACCTGGTGGGGGAGGGGCTCACTGGCTTGGTGTTCACCTGAGGTGCAAAGGCGTCGCCCGTGGAGCTCCCGTCCGTGGCACCCGGACCACGTGGGGCGGCCGCTCGCTCGGGCTGCGGCCACTGCCGGGCGGCGGGCGGGCGGCCGGGCAGCCTCCCTCCCTCGGAAGCCCACACCCGCCGCAGCTCAGGCCCCTCGCCCGCCCCACCGGCACAGAGGCCCCACGCGCACAGAGGCCCCCCCACGGCCTGGGGAGGGCAACCCGGTGGGGGGGGGGGGCGCTGGGCAGCCAGAGAGAAACCTCACACTGGCTCTGGGCCACGGCCACTCAGTTCACGGGGTGACGAAGCAGCAGACGCCCCGAGATCAGGGGAGAGATGCCCACACACCCACGTCCACGCAGCGCTGTTCGCCACAGGCGACAGGTGGAAGCTCCCCCCGCGCCCCCCGGGCACCACAGAGAGTGGACAGAGGAAATGAGAATGACCGCTCGGCCTTAAACGGAAAGGGGACGCTGACCCATCCGGCGATGCGGACCGGCCTGGAGGCCGCCACGCCGAGTGACCAAAGCCAGACACGGGGGGTGGGGGGGGGACAGACACGGGCCGACCCCAGCTCCACAAGGTCGGTCCCTGGAGTCGCAGGGTCCCGGGCAGGGAGTGGGGGGGTGCGGGGCGGGAGGCGAGGGCGGGGCCGTGCTCGTGGGGACGGGTCTCGGCGTGGGACGGCCCGAGGGGACGGCGGCGAAGGCCGTACGCCCGTGGAACGTGCTCCAGGGGCCACGTGAGACTCCTGGGCACAGTGGACTCCCGCCCACTGTCACTCTTCCAACTGCAACTGAGGTCCCGCCCACTGGCACCCTGTGCGTCGTCCAGGGAGGACGGGCCCAGCGCCAGGCAGACCCCGAGGGACGGGACGGCTGCCTCCGGCTCGGGGGCCTCGCTCCCACCTCGGAGGCCGGAAGGCGGCGCCCCAGACGGCCCGGGCGGGCGGGGCCGCAGGGAATCCGGGGCGGGAGCCTGGGGCGGTGCGCCCGGCCCGCGGGGCGAGGGCGGGAGCCTGGGCCGCGGACAGAACTGCCTCCGGAGCCCGCGGGGCTGGCAGCCCAGCGCCCTTCCGAGCAGAGATGCCACGTTCCCGGAATAAAACAAATTGCAGATATTTCTGTGCCTCGGAGAAGGATCGCAGCTCCGGGCGGCACACACCCCCCGGCGGGCGCGTCCACCGTCTCTGGGAAACCGGCCTTTAGACCGGGCCTGGGGCTTCTGGCGAGCGGGCACCTGGCCGAGACCCAGGGCCCCCGGCCTGAGGGCAACGTCCACTCCACAGCAGGGACAGTGCCCAGGACGCCCAGACCAAGCCCCGCCCAGGGCCGGGGAGGGGGGGCCCTGGGTGGGGGGGTGTCAGACACCGGGTGGGGGCAACAGTGCAGACTCAGGGTCTGCCCTGTGCTCCCCCACCCGAGGGACACCAGGCCGGCTGCAGCTGCCCGGCCCCCTCAGCACCTCACCGTCCCCAAGTGCCCACCCCCCTGCCCCCTGGGAGGCACCTGGCAGGAGTGAGGGCAGCGCCCCGGCCTCAGAGAAGCCGCTGGGCTCCACGCCTGGGGACAGTGACACTGGTGACAACGGAAGAAGTGTCCCTGTAGCTCGCCCAGAGCCAGCCTGCCACCCCCCCCCCCCCGGACGCCCGACCCAGCGGCTCAGATCCTGCAGGTGTGGCTCCCCCAGCACTGCCACCTGCGTGCCCACCCGTGCCCGGCTGCCCCCCGGGAAGTCTGGTGGCCCTGAAGGGCTGTGTGGCCCCGATGGGCACCGGGGGACAGCCCCGTGTGTCTCCGCTGTCCCACGTCCAGGACGGCAGCCGGGACGCAAGGGTCCGCGCAGACACCCTGGCCTGCTGAGGCGGGGACTGGGGGCAGGTGGGCCTGCCGAGACCACACGTGTAGGGACCCCCAGGTGTGAGGGGGCCTCGGTTCCCTCACGGAGTGCCTCCCTGTGTCCCCTGGCCCAGAGAAAAGCCAGCGTGACAGCAGGGACCGAGGTGGTGAGCAGGCAAAGCGGCCCCTCCCACCTTGGGTTGCAGACAGGCAGAGGGGGGAGGGTGCAGGGGGGTGGGGGGGGGGCTCAGGGTCTACAAGGAGTGCTGACCCGCTGGGCCTAAGCAGGTGAGCCGGGCACAGGACGGGCGTGTGCAGCCAGGGGCCTACCCCAGGGGAAATGGCCCCAAACTGCAGCACAACCTGCACCTCAGCCCCGAGGCTGGAGGCCTCCCTCGGGCGGGGGCCCCTGGGGTCTGGGAGCTGGAGCAGGCGGCGGCCACCAGCCTCTGCCAATGGGGGGCTCTCCTCCGAGCAGGAGGCGGGGAGACGGGGTGGGTTTGCCAGCAGGCGGTGGGGTGGGATGGACCAGAGGACAGGAGGGCACCACCAGGGAACTGAGGGGGACAGAGGGCCCCAGCGCCCCAGCGCCCCCACCCGGCACTGGGAGCTCACTCAACCAAGGCGGCTGGGAGCGCAGCACCCGGCCCCGGACGGGAGGGCTGCCTGCCCCCACGGGCCAGGGCCTCCTCCCGAGACCCGACGCTGGCCCTCAGGCTCCTGGGGAGCAACGGCGAGGAGCTGGGGCCGGGGCACGAGGGCGCCTGCCTGTCTGTGCGCTCGGGAGACCCGGGTGGGACGGGCGGTGCCCAGTCTCACGGCACTGAGCCCGGGAAAGTCGGCCACTTGGAAGTGGAGGGCAGGCCCCGCCCGTCACGAGAAGGGGAGTGGAGGGGCGGGCGTCAGGGTCCGGGCCTGCGTGTGGGCTCCCATCGAGGGGGCACAGCCTGGTCCCCCAACATCAGGGTGGCCGGAGAGCGGCGCCCGCAGGGCTCTGCCTGGGCTACGGGGGCTCCCCCGGGCAGACCAGAGACCGAGGGGGCACGAGGGCGAGGATGGGGCGAGACCTGCACCCTGACCTCCTGCCAGCACACACCAGCCGGCACGCAGCGGGGGCTCGGGGGGCCCGTGGGCGAGGAGCAGGCACGGGAAGGGCAGAGCCTGGGTGCAGGGAGGGCAGGGAGGGCCAGGGAGCGGGGCCTGGACCCCGGCCCTCGGCGTCCCCGTGCCAGTGTCCTGGTGAGGATGGTGTGCAGCCGGGGCCCCGTCCGTCTCCTCTGCTTCCTGGGCTGGTGCTGCCGTCGTTTCTCCTCCTGGCCCGAGGGGAAGCCGGCAGGCGCTGACTGTGCGGGCTGGCAGTCTGAGCCCAGCGTGGGGACCTCACCGCGGTCTGGGCCTGCCCCCTCCGCGCACTTCCTCCACGGCCTTTGGCCCCTGCCTCAGTCTACCCCTCTGCTGGGAGACGGAAGCCCACCCTGCCCAGGCAGGAAGGCTGCCCGTCCCGGGCGGAGGTCAGGACGAGCAGGGATCAGGACTCCTGGGGGGGGGGGGGGGGGGGGGGGGGGCCGGGCCCTTGGCCTGGTGAGTGACCTCCCAGCGAGATGCCCGGGTGAGTCATTTCCTCCGCTGCCGCCTCCGGAAGCCGAGGGCCGCCTGCCCGGTCTCCAGAACCCAGCGGCAGAGGACACAGACGGCCGCTCGGGAGACAAACAGGCCCGCGTCCCCCAGAATAGCGCGGCTGGACCGGAGGCGGGGCCCTGAAATACCCCGGCCGGGGCGGCACCACCGGCAGCGGGGGAGCCGGGGCCACCTGGTGGGGCTGCCGGGTGCCCCATCCCAGTGCCGGTGTCTGAGGCTTGGGGGTGACTCAGGGGCCAGCCTGGGGCGTGGCGACTCCTGGGGCCTCACAGACACGTCCCCACTGTGCCCTGGGGCCACAGGCCCCCGAAATGCGGGGCGGGCTCCGCCCCTGCCCTGCGGCCCCATCGGAGGACGTGCACCCCGTGGGGGACGCCCACGACCTCTCCGGCAGGGGGCCGGCCCGACCCCGCAGCAGGTGTCTGAAGGACAGCAGCCCCACACCAGTGAGGGCCCCAACCCCGGGGGACAGAGCAGGGCTGAGTGAGGGCAGGAGGGAGCGACACCCACTGAGGCCAGCGGTGCGTTCATGCCCAGCGCAGCCAGTGATGCCTGATGCACCTCGGCCACCGGCCGGGCGGAGTCCACTCCCAGGGACCCACGGGCCCGCACCCAGGACGGCAGAGGAGCACCGCCAGCCAGGTCTCCTTCCTGAGTGCGCCCCGATTCCTTTCTGTGCCCGTCAAGGGGACTGGATCGCTCCCGGGGCCAACATGTCAGAAATGTGTCCCCCCACCCCCCCGGAGAGGGGGCCCCTCTGGGCCCCAGCCTGCCGGTGCCCTGGCGTCACGCAGAGCAGGACAGGTCTGCACCCCGAGTTCCAGGTTCCGGGACCGGCCAGGCGGTACTCACGTCCACCTCGCCTTGGTCGATGACGTAGAAGTTGTCGCCTTCGTCCCCTGAAACCACAGAAAAGGCACCGTCCGCCCCACGCCAAGGACGCGGAGGCCGCCCCGCACCGCCCCCTGCCCCGCACCGCCTCCTGCCCCGCGCCGCCTCCTGCCCGCGCCCAGAGCGCCGGCCCCGCCTGCTGGCCAGAACTCTTCCAGTGAAGATCGTGGGCGCTGACGGCGGGCGCCACTCGGCGGTGTGACGCGGGGGCTCACGGAGAAATCGCGGCGGGCGGCCCACGCACACGGCGCCTTCTCAGGGCGGTCGCCAGGTGTGACCGCCGCCCCCGAGCCTGCCCGCCGCCCCGGCCCGTCCCCAAGGCCGGTGCCACCGCCTGCTGTCTGGAGGCAAGGTGACCGAGCAACGTGGTGCCAGCTGGTCAAACAGACCGTTCCTGCATCTCGTTGGTGACTCCCCCAAAACACGCAAGGAGACGGTCGCACGAACAGGTTTCCGTGGGGAACGCTCTCAGCGGACTGTCCCCGGGGAGGACAGGGACCCACCTTGCTGGATGACGGTCTCCCCGGCGATGTGCGTGACAGGGAACATGGCGTCGAATATGTCGCTGAAAAGAAGACACACTGGGTGTGAGCCCCGCAGGGGCCCCGGCGTCGGACCCCAGTCCCTCCCTCCCCTCCCCCAGGACTCAGTCTTGTTGGAACAAGGTCACGCTCACGGGGGGGGAGGGGGAAGGGGGGAACAGCCCCCCAAGTCACGGAAGCACAGAAAACCCTTGGCGCCCCGCCACCACCTGCTCTGTGCCCGGTCGGGTTTGCTGTTCGGGTTTCACAGACACCAGGTGGCACCTCGTGCGTCACCCTGGACTCCACTCAAAACAGAGTGACAAGAGGCAGGGGACCCTTCTCGCGTCCACGTGGAGGGCTTGGGGTCCTTGTGGTTTTAAGCCGAAGCTGCTGACGGCGGCCACGGGGCCACCTCAGGGACGAGGAAAGCGAGGGCCAGCACCTGTGGGCCCCTTTGAGTCTCGCTGAGAAAAGTGTCAGACGCCAGAGGCTGGGGGGGGGGGGGGGGGGGGGGGCGCAGGGGGTGCGGAGCCGGGACGCAGGCTTCTTCTGCCCTCCGGGTGGCGGGGAGCAGAGCCCGACACCCGCCCCGGGCCCGCGGCGCGTGCGCACCCATGGAAACCGGCGGGGGGTGGGGGGGATGACGAGGGCGAGAACGACGTCGAGAGGAAGCCCCACCCACCAGGTGCAGAGACGGGCCCCAGGGTGGCTGACGTGTGCTCCCGAGGTCGGGGGGCAACCGCATGACACCCCGACTCCCACACTCCCTGCGGCCTCCGCCCCGAGCCTGGCCCGGCTGCTGCTTGGACCTGCAGCTCAGAGGGACGCGAGGAAGGAGGCGGCCGGGACCGGGGGCAGGGGCGGGGCGGGGACGGCCCCCCTGGGGGGAGGCGGGGGCGGCCACGTCGTCGTCAAGGCTGCACAGCAGCGCCCCAGACCCGGCGCCCAGTCTCCGAGTGGGATCTCCCACTGTGGGGTGGGGCGGGGTCTCCCCATGCTTTCCTGCCGGCTCTAAGGTCCCACTGGTTCTCCCTGGACGCTGGAGACTCGGGCCACGCACGACTGACTGCCGTGACATCTTTAAAAAAAAATGTGGGCCTCCGGCTCCTCTGGAAACATCAGAGATCCGGCCAACCAGGCCCACCCCTCGGGGCAGGGGCCACCGAGCTGGGTCCCCGCCCCCCCGGGGCCCGGCCTCCCCCGGTCGGCCTGCAGGGACCCACGGGCCTCCCCACCCGGGGGCTGGGCCGCGCAGTCGGGGGAGGACCCCCCTGGAGCGTGGAAATCGAGGTGCCAGGTGCCGGCACACCTGAGCCGGGCTCACGGCCACTCCCACCAGGTGCGCGTCCGGCCCCCTCAGAACGCAGGCCTGGAGCCCGGGACGGTTCCCAAGAACAGCTGCCCAGCAGCGCCCTTCCCCCAGCCGGGACGGCGGCAGGCAGGGAGAGGGCCGAGGATGGACGGCCCCTCAGTTTCCAGGACCTGCACAGGCAGGAAGAGGGTCCCAGGCCCGGCCCGGCCCCCCAGCAGGCCAGTGGCCGAGCCTCGGTTCCCCGTGACCGGGGCCCCACGCAGAGCGCGCTCCTGAGCGGCCCCAGCACGTGGCAGCCGGGGGGAGGGGGGGGGCATGTGCTCCACCAGGGGCCGTGCCCCAGTGTCCCCCGCACACGGGGACCTGCCACCCCACCCCCTGCTCCTCCCACTGGGCGGGACGTCAGCTGCCAGCCCCGGCTGGTCCTGGACACTCCGCCTCCCAGCCAGCTCCCCTGTCTCCAACAGCTGGGGCACAGTGACCCCAGGTGGCCGGCACCTCCAGCCAGCGACTGCCCCGCGGGGGGGAAGGGGGTGCAGCACAGACACAGAGTTTAGAGGACACAGAGGCTCTGGGGGGAGGGGACCTCCCTCTCTCTGTGTCTCTGTCCCTCTCCTCTGGCCGCAGCGTGGCCCCCACCCCGCCTGCTCCGTCCTGCCGCAGCAGCTCCTGCCGGCAGCCGGAGCCACCGTGAGGAGACTTGGGCAGAGCGTGGGGGCGGGTGGGCCATGTCCTCCGAGCCCTGAGCTCCTCACGGGGCCCGCAGGAAAGCAGGGACTCGGCAGGTCCTGCCCCCTGCAGGGTTGGGGGTGCGCGGGAGGTGGGGTCGGGTGGCAGGACTGGCCAGGACAACCGGGAACCAGGACGCCTGGGCTCAGCCCCCAGCTCTGCTGCCCACTGCCCCGGTCTGCTCCACCTGTGCCCTGAGGCCGTGACCCCGCCTCCTGAGGCTGCTGTGGGGGCAGAGCGTCCACGGGTTCCAGGGCCGGGGCCACTGGCTGCCCCCCGGGTGGCACCCCCAGCGCAGGCGGAAGCCGCAGGGCGAACGGGCAGAGGGCCGCCCCCCCGCCGGGCTGCGCCCCGCCGGGGAGAGAATTCCCAGACGCAGCAACCATGGCTGGATACGTGCAGGTCGGACTGGACTTCACCTAACCCTGAGGTTTTGTGCTTTAAAAGGCACCGTCGGGAAAGCAGAGAGATCAGATGCAGGCGGGGAAGGCATCTGCAAGCCGCGTGAGCTGGAAAGTGCTCCGGGACACACAGAGCCCTCCCCGGGCCGCGGACCAGGGCACCGGGAGCTCAGAGCCTGAGCGGGAGGTCCGCACGGACCCCCACCCGTGGGAGCGGGCCGCCGGCCCATGGCAGCAGGGACGCACGTGCCAAAGCCGCGCCCACGTGGCGACCGGACTCCAGAGACGTGCCGGCGCGGGCAGGGGCGCGGAGACGGGGGGCCGGCGCGGTGTCCCCCCGTGGACGGACGGCACCGTCGGAGCGGCGGTCGCTCCAGACAGCAGGGGCTTCTTTGAAAGTCAGACGTGAAGCAGCACACGACCCGGAAACCCCAGCGTCGGGACCTGCCCCCAGGGACCGGACAAGGGGTCCCAGGCAGACTCGCGCACAGGCCACAGCCCCGACCTGAAGGTGGGGGGTGGGGAGGACCCCCGCATGAGGCTCCCCCCGCAGCCCAGCCCGGCCCCCCGCACACAAGGACTTGGGGTCCACAGCCGAGAAGCGGCAGCACTCCCTCACCATCGGACCGAGTCGCTGGGGTGAGGGATGGGGAGGGGAGGGGGGCCGGGAGCCCCGCCCCGGCGGCCTGCACGCTGGGCCCCGGCAGCTGCACCGGGCGGCGGGGCCTCCCCCCCCCCCCAACAGCTGTTCCTGAGTCAAAGCGCATCTTTGTTTCCCGCTCTTGGCAACTGTTGCCTTCTCTGAGGGACGAGCGCGGACCAGCTGTCTGCCCGCCCGCTCCTCGCTCCTCGGGGTGGGAAGGCGGAGCGACCCCGAGTTGGGAGGGTCCCGCCCCTGCCGCTCCTGCCGCCCGCCCGAGGGCCACGAAAGGCGGTCCTGAGAAGGCGAGACCGGGAAACTGGCCGACACACGACCTGACGCCCGCCGTTCGTCGGCAGGGGGTGGGGCGCACAGCAGGGTCCGACAGCGGAGTGGAGGACCCTCCGCCTTAGAGGGGAGGAAGTAGGGTGCACCCGCCACAGCCTGCACGAGCCACGAGGACCCGGGCCTGGAGAAGCGGGCCGGGCGCACACTGTCCGACCCTCCGGGCCAGGTCCCCGTGCGGCCGAGTCCACAGGGACGGCAGGTGGGGCGGCCCGGCCGGGGGAGGGGCGGGGGGTCCCAGACTGAGTCTGAATGGGGGCAGAGGGCGTTCGTTCCGCCGACGGATGGGGGGGCGGCGCAGACACAGACGGCGTGACCGTGCTCGCCACCCCCCCTCGAAAGGGGACACCCAGCGCGGCGGCCGGTGGGTCCTGCTCCTGCGCGGTGTCCCCGGGGGGCAGTTCCGGGAGAATGTGAACTTCCGCACGGCAGAGGAGCGTCCTGGGCGCGGCAGACCGGCGACCCCGGGGGAACGGCCCCGCCACGTGTTCGACCTCCCCGGCCGTCAGACCTCGCCTGTGTGCACACCGCCCGAGAGAACCCGCAGGGAGAAGAGGACCAGCCGGCGGACGACAGCAAGTGCAGGGCCGGTCGGCGACCCGCAGCCCGACACGGCGGACCGCAGGGCCGGGCGGGGGCCCACCCCCACCCCGAAGGAGCCGCAGGACCCACCCCCCAGCCGACCGGCCGCATCACGTGCAGCCCCCCCCTGCCCCCGGCCCTGTGCCCCTACCCCGCACAAAGTGACCACGTGGCCCCTGCTCAGAGGTTAGCAGTTGGGGGCGGGGGGGGGGGGGCCATGGAGCGTCACCAGAGAGCAGGGGCCCCTGAGCACAGAGCCCCGGATGATGCAGGTCCCGCCCAGCCGGGTGCCACCTCCTTGTGAGACAGGAGAGTGAGCGCGGAGGGCGGGGGGTGGCCACGGCGCAGCCCACGCCGCGGGGCCACCTTCCCACACGTCTCTCCATGTGCTCGGCCAGCCCCTGCGGCCCCAGCGCGCAGACGCCTGGGGAAGGAACAAGGGTGTGTCCCCGGAGAAGACACCAGAAACTGTCACCCCGGGGAGAGACCAGGGCCCTTCCGGTTGCTTCCTGCACGTTAAAAAATAAAACAACCCCCCCCAAAAACCACACTGAACGCCGTGGCTCCCCACGGGGTCTGGGGCCCGGCCCAAACTCAGCTCGCCCGCACCGGCTCGCTGCACCGCCCACACCTCAGCTCTTCTCGCCACACCAGGCGGCACCTGGAGGCCGCACACCGCCACACTCCGGAGGTTTTCAAACGCTGCAACCCCAGGCCAGACCCCCGGCAGGCTGCCCGACGGCGGCCCCAGGGCAGGGGAGCCCCAAGTTCTTTCTCTCCTGACCCCCCAGCCCTGTGCGTCCTGTGGCCTCGGTGAGGGAGTTCCAGGAACCCTGCCCCCCACGGGCTCCATCCACAGGCCGGGAGGCGTTGCCCGGGCCGGTCCAGCACCGCCCCACCCTGGCTGGAGTGTGCACCCCAGCCTCTCCCAGGCCCAGCGGGGGGCCTTGGGCAGTGTGTTTCCCTGCTGTGGGCCTCTCTGCTCAAGGGCACGGGGACGCCGCCGGCACGAGGGCGGCACGAGGCTGCAGGCTGGCTCTGCACACGCCAGGCGGGCCGGGGCCGCGGATCCCTGCCCCCCACCCAACACGTGTCCACACGCCCCAGGCCCACGTGGCCGAGGTCTGCGAACCTCGAGGTCTCAGCCCAGAGGGAGCCCAGCTGCGTCCAAAACGAAAATCCAGTCTCCGCATGCTCAAGCCATCAAGCACCCCCTCCACGCAGCCCCGGGCTGTCCAAGACGCTAACTCCGCTCTCCAGCCCTGCCGGAGGGAGGCACTGGGGCCCCGGAGCCGGAGCCCAGCTTGTGAAGGGGGGGCGGGGGTGAGGGGGCGGCGAGACTGGCCCCGGGGCTGCTGTGAGTGAGTGCACGGACCGCGTGTTTTTCCCATCACCTGGGGACCCGAGCCAGTCTGGGGAAAACAGGCTGTGGAGACACTCGGGGGGGCGGGGGGGGGGGAGGACGGGAGGACAGACAACAGGACGCAGCTGCGCGGGAGCCGGCCACAGCCAGAGGCCTGTTCTAATTAGAGCCGCAGAGAGCCGGGCGGCGGCTGGGGCGGCCGCAGGGCGAGGCGCCCTCCCCGTGAGCTTCCTCCTAATCGTCGCGCCCGGCTCCCTCCCAGGCGAGTGCACTGGTCTCAGGGGCCCCGGCTGGGGCCAGCCCGGAAGGGAGCAGAGTGAACCCAAGGGCCCCCAGGTCCCTCCACCAGGCCAAGGTCACGCCCTTGGGGCCAGGCCAGATGCACGGCTCATCTCAGGGCTCCGGCACCCATGGGCCACCTTCCCCTGACCAGCGTCCCAGGAAGGACCTGTGTCCGCCCTTGCTCAGCAGCTGACCCGGCGAGGAGGCTGCACCTGCCGCCTCCCCAGCTGCTCCCCTCGAGGAACGCACCTCGGCAGAGAGGCCGTGCGGGGCCACCCAGGCACGAGGACACCCCGCTCCAGCCCCAGCTGGGACCAGCACTGCCTGGCCGGGAGCAAGGGGCGAGGGGCGTCCCCTCGCTGGCCCCAGAAACCTTCTCCTGTCAAGGGAGGCGGACACAAGCCGGCCCCAGAGCCTCCCCGCTGGGTCCCGGGCCCCAGAGCAGCCCGCCTGCCTTCCTCGGTCCCAGGGTGGAGCAGAGGGCAACACTGGGGACTGGCCTTGGGGACCCAGCAGGCCCTCCTCACACTGCGCACTGAGGCCAGCTGTTGGGTCCATGAGGACGGCTGGGCCAGCGCCGGGGGAGCAGAGCGGCAGCAGGGAAGAGGCCCCCTGACCCCACCTCTCCGCTCAGCCAGAGGGTCTCCAGAGAAATGGAGGTGGTGACGGTGGTGACGGTGGTGATGATGATGATGAGGGTGATGGTGGGGATGATGGTGATGATGGTGGCGGTGATGAGGGTGATGGTGGCAGTGATGATGATGGTGGTGACGTACCCACGGACACGACTGCACTCCGTCCCCACGAAGCCCCCGAACAGGGAGCATCACTCCCACGTGACACCTGGGGACACCAAGGCTCAGATGATGCCATCACTCAACTTGTAAATCACATCACACCGCTGGCTCCTGCCCAAAGGCACTTGAACACACCTGGAATCAGGCAGTGAGTGTGAGTGGTGTGTGCATGCGTGTGTGTGCGATGCATGCATGTGCACATGTGCACTGAGTGTGTGTTTAAGGCCGCTCCAGCCCCACCCTCGGAGCACTCTGGGCTCCCTGGTCCTCACTCATGCCCACGGCCCAGCCGGCCAGAGCCCAGGCCCTGCAGCCTCAGGCGGCCGGGACACCAGGGCCCCCACACGCCCAGGGTGAGCCCTGCATCGCCCACTCCCCCTGCTGCCTCTCCCCGCTGCCCACGCCTGTCCTCACGTGGAGCCCGAAGACTCCCGGGGGAACCCTGGCTTTGCCGAGACAGCTGGCGCGGCCTTGAGCCGGGTCCGCCCTCCTCACTTGCACAGGGGAAACCGAGGCTCTGGACCACCCACACAGCCCCGAGAGGGCCTTTGACAGGTGCCACCCAGGCGCCACCCAGGAGCGCAGCCGTCCTGCGAGGGGAGGCACCGTGGGGACGGTGCACAGCCGCCTGCAGCGGGGCCGTGTGAACGTGGTGCCGCCGCCGACTCCCCACGCCAGGCGTCGCCCGGGGAAGCAAGAACGGCCCGGAGCGGAGATGCCGCACGCTCACGGGAAGGAGCGACGTGACCGGCCCGTGGCGACAGATCCACTGTCGTCAGCCTGAATCCAGCGGGAGGGGAGGGGTCGCTGAGCAGGAGGGTGTGCCTGCCGCCCCCCCCCCATGCCCCACCCCTGGCCAGCGTGGGTGAGTCTGCAAAGGAATGTCCTGCTGGGGATGCGGAGGCGGCGGTGGCCTGGGCCCCGGGGGGCCCAACGCCCTGCCCACTCGGAGAGAACAGCCCAGCCCGCGCCCAGACAGACCAGGAGGGCAGCTTGGCCGGCCGCGGCGAGAGACCTGGGAAAGCAGCCCCCCCGGAGGCCGCACGGGAGATGTCACGTGAAGGGTCGCGAGGCAGGCCCCTGCCCGCCGCCTCCGGAGCCGTTTCCTGGACTGCCGGCCCATCTTTTCGGGGGCCGTGGCCAGGAAGAGGCGCCCGCGGGGGTTTCGGATGGAAAGTGAGTTTTCCCGTGTGCACAACAAAGATCTGGCGCACCACACGCTCACATGTGAGAGCTTTCTTTCCACGCCAGCCCACCAGCTGCTTCCTCCACTTCTGGTCCACCTGGCCCTCCGAAAGGACGGCCCGCGTCCCGCAAACGTGAGCCAAGTGGTCTCGCTCAGCGGGCGCGAGGGCCAGGCGGGCCCTCAGCCGAGACTCTCACTGGACCAGCTCGTGCTCGGGGCTGGCCAGGGGTCGAGGAGTTTGCCCTAAACACAGCTGCCCCCAGAGGGAGGGGACCACCGGCTCTCGGGGAAGGGGGCCCGGGCGTCAGCTGCGCATGGAATGGCCATCCAGCCCCCCCACCTCCACTGCAGGCGAGTGCCCAGGACCTCGCGCCCGCAGCAGCAGATTCAAGCGACCGGGAGGCACAGACAACCCCGGCACCACCAACCGACACGTGGACGGGCCCCGTGTGGTCCCCCTGTGCCTCGGAGCGTCCCCCCCCACCCCGGGAACTGGGACACACACAGCACAGGTGGGCCCTGGGGTCGTCCCGCTCGGGGAAAGACGCCGGTCACGACGGTCACACAGGTCACACGCCGTGAGATTCACTCCCGGGAAAACGCCTGAACCAGTAACCCCACAGACACAGAAAAGGGTCGCCGCACACCCAGGGCGTGCACCCCCTCCGTGAGTGGGCTCCACCTGAGGGCCTGGCTGAGCTGGGCCGGTCAGTCCCCACCCCTCCCGAGGGTCAGCCTCGGGGTGGAGTGTGGGAGACCGGCTGTGCGGCCAGCGGCCGCCCACGGGAGCAGGGACCTCCGCCTGAGGGTGGGGGCGTCGGTCTGCAGCAAGGCAGCCGGGAGCCCCGGGGATTAGCCCAGAGCCCAGGGGGAGCAGCCCCGGGCAGTCTGCAGGCAGCTGGCCGTCCCCTCGGGGCCCGGCCACCTTTGGGGTTTGCAGCCACATGGGGGCAGCGCTGCCCAAACGGCACTTGAGAGGGACGTTCGTCTTCAAGAGGAAACAGTCACCACAGGCAAACATCTGAGGACAGACGGAGGGTGGGAGCAGCTGGGCCAGCCCCCGCCCCCCAGGGAGCTCAGAGCAGACACGGTGCAGCCGGGCACCGGAGGTCGCAGGACAGACCGCCCGCGGGGATCTGGGCACAGGAGGTGGCGGGGGCCTTCCCAGGCCAGGCCTACACGTGGGGGCTGCAGGTGCAGCCCCAGGTGGGGGGGCGCCCGGGAGTGCGCTGCCCTTCACACTCAGGAACCGCCTCTGCTCTGCAACACGCGTGCCCCCCAGGCAGGTGGCACCGTGACCCACAGCCGTGACCAGGACCCAAGCGGCCTGGGAGGGGCTGTCGGCCCACCCCGCACGCCCCCAGGCTCCTACCTCCTCTCGTTGTCGTCCAGGTGAGCGAACAGCACGTTCCTGGAGATGGCCTTGGCCAGCGCCGTCATGGTCTTATAGTCCTTGGGGATGACCTGCGGGACGGCGGCAGTCAGGCTTGTGGGCGGCCGCCCCGGGGGCAGCAGTCCAGCCCCGCCCAACTGGGACGGGCCCGAGCCAGGTGCACCTGGGACGCCCCTCCGCCCACGGCCCACGGCCCGGCACCCGTCCCGTCCCTGAGCCTGGCGGGGTCACGGGGCAGCCGTGGGCACAGAGGTGCCGACGACCTGCTGCCCGCCCCCCGGCCCGGGCCCAGGCCCACCTTCCGGACGTAGGACACGGCGTCCTCCTCCGTGTACACCTCGGCGCTCACGCCCCCGCGGCGGCAGCGGGCTTTCACCGCGGGGTTCGGCAGCGTCGGGGAGGCCTCCTCGTCGTGCGAGTCGGACTGGGAGGCTGACTTCTGAGCCGAAATCTGTCTGTTCTCTTCCTGGGGGGCGGGGGGGGGGGGACAGCAGAGCGGGTGAGACCGCGGCCACCTCGGCCAGGCCCGGGGGACCGACCGTGCACCGAGCCAGGGGCCCGGGAGCCGGGGGCAGGGAGCGAGGGAAACCGGGACGCACGGCCCCCACCCCGCTGCCCCCCGCCAGGTGCATCCCCAAGAGGCCAACACGAACATCAAGGCCCAGTTCAGCGTCACATCCAGCGAGCAGCCCTCCGGCCCCTTCCTCCCCCCCCCCCCCCCTGTAAACGTCTTCCCTCCCACCTGTGACCCTCCCCACCCAGGGGTGGAGCCACAGCCACGTCCTCCGGGGAAGTGACGGCCGAATGCGCGGTGGACGAGTGGACGGACAGACCAAGGAGAAGGAAGGACGGAAGGAAGGAACGGAGTCAGGACAGGCGCTGGAGCCCCGGGATGCACAGGGCTCGGAGGTCGCGGCCACCGACCACGAGCCACCATGTCAGCTGCTGGGACTCAGGCTCAGGGCCTCGGGGCTGGGAGCAGGCGCCACGGCTCCGCCACGGCCTCTGGGCCGTCCCCATCCCCCAGGGCAGGGCCCCAGGGCCGGGCTGCTGAGTGGGTCTGGGGCTGAAGGAGCCACAAGCAGGAGCCTTCCCTGAGCAGCTGGGCAGGTGCTGAAGGTTCGCAGACGCGGCCACTTGGAGCCGCAGAGATGGTGCTGTGGGGCGGGGGGCCCACAGTGCCCTGAGACCACCAGAGGCCACCTCCGGGCCTCCTCCTGGGCCAGTGGGCGGCACCTGCCCCGGCCCAGGGACGGGTTTCCGTCTCTGGCAGCAGAGGGTCAGCGCGGGCAGGACGCAGGCGGCTCCACGCGGCCAGGACAGTGACTGTGTGTTTTGGATGGCGTCCCGTCCCCGCCCCTCCTCGGGGATCCAGGGAAACCTGGCTCTCTGCTGGCCCCCTTCCTGCCTCCTGTTCGCAGGCTGATGACCCGTCTGAGCAGTGGGGCGGGGGGTGTGGGGGGGCTTTCCCGGCCCAAGGACTCTCCACAACCACCACGTGGGGACCGCGTGGGCACCGTGTGGGGACCGCGTGATCTCAGGAAGCACGAGGCTGGCGACCGCTCTGGCCCAGGCAGCACGGCCCCAGGGACACCCCCGCGGGCCCCCTGGCCCGTGAATGGCGGTCGCTGCCTCCTGACCCCGTTTTCCCCACACAAGGGGGCGGCACAGACTTCCAGCAAAGGAAGGACATGTGGGGTGGGAGGGGAGGGATCTGGGGTCTGGGGGACGCTGGGGACTGAGTGAGCCCTGGGAGACCCGCCCTGCCCGCCAGGTGAGGACACAGCCGGCCTGTCCCTGCCCCTCTTGGGGCACTCCCAGGGGCAGCCAGCCACGCAGGCTGCGCACCCTGGGGTGGGGGGAGGCCACATCCTCAGGGCGCCCCCCCGCCCCGGGAGGAGGCGTCTGCACAGCCGAAGACCCGGGTCCACGTGGGGTGATGGCCACCAGCCCCGCCTGGGACTCCCCTCCCCTGGCGGCCGCGGGCCCAACAGGAGGGCAGGCCCAGGGGAAACTGAGGCCCAGGGAGGGCAGAGGACGGCGGCTGGCAGGCACACGGCAGGCGCTGGGTGAGCACGCCGAGTGAATGAAACATTTAGGTGGGGATCACCTGCCATCACACACCTAGAGACGCCCGAAGCCCAAATTCCGTTTCTTAAAAAACAGCCTCAGGGACGAGGGGACGGCGCACCAGGACGGGCCTGCTCCGGAACGTTCTCTGCTTGAAAAGGTTGTCACCCGACCACCACCAGCAGGAAGGTGCTTGGATCGGTTTAGAAACATCCGTGGGACGGACCACTGGGCACCATCAGATCGTGGGTTTAACGACGCTCGGCCGTCACGTCGGGGACCGTTCCGTGTGCTCTACACAGCCGGACAGCAGGTCGGGAACCGCGGGCACGAACCGTCAAGGGGACGGAGAGACAAGCCACCGGCTGGCTGAGGGGGCGCCCGCGAGACGCGCCGCGGACGGCAGAGCAGCCCCCGGGGACACGCTCCCCCCCCCCTCAGCGTCACCGGGGAGAGCAGACGCCACCGCACACCTGTCCCGAGGGCCGGGGTCCAGAGCTCGGGGACGCCCGCGGGCGCGGGCACCGGGGCGCGCGCTCCCTCGCTGCCGGTGGGGGTGCGGGCGGGCGGGCGGGCGGGCGGGCGGCCCCTCCGAGGGCGGTCGCCGGCTTCTCACGAAACTGAGCAGACGTTCACCGTGGGACCCACGGACCGCACTCCTCGGCGCTCGCCCACAAGGAGCGAGAGTGCACGTCCCCGCGGGAACCTGTGCACAGGCGCTTCCTTCAGCTTCACCCGCGGCCACGGGAACGGGAGACCCCCCCCCCCGCCCCCCAACGCCCTGCAGCAGGCGGCGGGCAAACAGGCGAGGCCCGGCCGGCGGGGGGCACCCCGCAGCCCTGAAGGAAACGAGCTCTCAGCCGCGACCAGGTCGGGGGACCCCCAGCGCACGTGACCAGCGACGGAAGCAGGGTGACGGGGCCGCGTGACGCCAGGTGCGTGACCTGACGTCCCGGAAGTCGCTGTGAGGATGGCGGACGGATGCGGGGTCGCCAGGGGCCGGGGGCGGGGGCAGGGCGAGGGGGGGGGGGAACGGACGGGGCGCCGGGGGCTCCAGGGCCGGGGACTCCAGGGCCGGGGACTCCAGGGCCGGGGAACTACTCCGTCGGGTCGGCCAGAAAGTCCACGTGGGTTTTCCCACACAACAGGAGGCGCGTTTCTCGTTTCCACCGATAACTTCACTGGCTCGGATTCTTCAAGCATGTCGCCGTCCCCCGTGTGGCAGGAAGCCGATTGTCCTCCCCGAGTGTCTCGGTCTGACCGCTGCCGACGCCAGCTGGGGCGTCTGCCCGGCCCTGGGGCATCCTCCGCGCGCGGGTACAGACCTCCCCAGCGAGGAGCCTCCAGCAGGAAACGTCGCAACCCCCTCTGACACGTCTGCTCCGGCGCCGCACCTTCTCCGCGCACCGCACAAATCTCTTCTTGCACTTCAGCCGCATTTTTAGCTTTCTTGAAATAATAAAACATCATACGCCCAAAATGTTGCATATTTTCTTCCATCTTCAATATTAAAATGGCTGCACAAAACTCACCAATGTTGATGTGTTTTTTTAAAAAATGCACACTGATATCAGCCCTGGCTGGCATAGCTCAGTGAATTGAGCTCGGGCTGGGAACCAAAGTGTCGCAGGTTCGATTCCCAGTCAGGGCACGTGCCTGGGTTGCAGGCCATAACCCCCAGCAACCGCACATTGATGTTTCTCTCTCTCTCTATCTCCCTCTCTTCCCTCTCTAAAAATAAGTAAATTAAATTAAAAACAAAAAACCTTCCAAAAAAATGCACACTGATACAACAGCTGTCACAATACAATTTAACGAAACCGTTTCGCATGAAGTTAAACACAAGTTAAATGCTGCTGGAGCCATCTTACCAACTGTTTGGCCAACCCAACATCCGATACTTTAATGACAGGTGTGTGACACTGTGTACCTGCCCAAACCCACAGAACTGCCCGGTTGCAGCGAGTGAAGCTTGATGTCACCTCGTCAGTCAGTAGCAACGTGTCACCGTTTGTAACCACTGCACCACTTCCAGTCAGGAAGCTGGGGGAAGCGCCATGGGAACTCAACTTGATACTCAAGGTTTCTGGAAACCTGAAACTGCTCTGAAAAGTAAAGTCTGTCAATGTTCTTGGAAAAGCACCACTTAGACCCTGGCTGGCGTGGCTCAGTGGTTTGAGCACCAACCTGAAAACCACAGGGTCGCTGGTTCAATTCCCCGTCAGGGCACGTGCCCGGGTTGTGGGCCAGGTCCCCAGTGGGGGGCGCAGGAGAGGCAACCACACATCGATGTTTCCTTCCTTCTCTTTCTCTCTTCCTTCCCCTCTCTCAAAAAAAAATCGATAAAATCTTTTTTAAAGTATGTTTAAAAATAAATACAAATAAAGATATCACATAGGGTAAAACGTTAAATAGAGCGCAGCACAGGGGATGCTGTCCGTACGCTGAGATGACTACGGAGGGCGCCAGGTGCGTACTGGAGACCCGGGGAATGCTCTGTGAAGCGCACGAGCGTCTGACCGCGACGCTGCACCCCCGAACCTGACACAATCAATGCTGACTGTAGGCCGTGGCTGAAAACTGAAATCTGAGGAGAGTGACACAAGTCAGCGAACGGCACACGGGGAGGACCTGCACGTCGAGCACAACAGACGTTCTTCCTGCATCGGCGGAAGAAACCGGAGGCCCGGTCGCACGGAGGGGCCCGAGGTCTCGGGCTGGAACACTCCCTGCGGCCAAACCGACCGCCCCCCCAGACGGACTCACCCCCCCCTCGGCGTGTCCCGACCGGAACCCCAAGAGCGCTGTCGGCGGGGTCTCTCCGGCCCGGCCCCAGGAGGCAGGGAAAGGGCGACGGGCAGCGGGACTTCGGGAAAGAGCAGAGAGGGCAGACACGGCACCGACCCCGATGCCCACGAGAGGACACGGCCATCAGACGGGGGGGGGGGGGGGGGGGGGGGGGGGGGACACCACCCCGGGGAAACAGCAAGGCCAGACCCGGCCCCGCAGCCCCGTGGCTGGTCGACAGCCGGCGGAGCGCACCCTGATGCGGGGGGGCGGGGGGGGGCCTGCAACACGCAGCCTCAGCGCAGCAGCGCGGGCCGCCCCCACCCCCCGGCACTCGGGGACCGAGACTGCGGCAACCACGCTCTGCAGCGAGGAGACGGCGATTGCGCGCCCCAAACCGGGGAGGGAGCCCGAGTGCCCGTGTGCCGGGGCTCAGGTCTGAGGTGCAGAGAGTCCTCCGCCTCAGCAGGAAGAAGGGAACCTCGGGAGAGGGGACAGACACCTCTGCAAAGACCCGCCAACAGCAAACAAGGACAGGGACAGATGCCGGCCGACCGCGGGGAAATGCGACAGACGCCAGCTGAGACCCCACTGCGGCCGAGCGCCGCCCACCAGGGGGCGCTGCTCTGGGAGGCCCGTCGCTGGGCGGGGTTGCCACTGGGTGACCCTCGGAGGTGGGGCTCACACACACCTGGGCGGTGCGGCCTTGAGCGCCTGGGCCCTACATTCTCACCTGTGCAGGTCAGGCGGTGGGCTCCCTGGGCCCACACGGAGCCCCCTGTCTCCAAGGTCAGTGCGGGCAAAGAAGCAACCTGCCCGCACACTCAAGGTGGGGCTGGTCCCAGTGAAGCGCATCCACGCTGGCGCGTGCACCGCTCCCTGGAGAAATCCCGAAGGACCAGCACTGAGGGGGCTCGGGCGGGGGCGGGGGCGGGGAGAGGTTTCCCTCCCCCTCTGCTCCTGAGTGGCCGGTGCAGGAACTTTGTCCACACAGCACGGCCACTCTTCCCGCTAAAACCCACCCGCCACCCTAACGTCCTGCTTCCCGCTCCACTCCGACCAGGCAGGGCACCGCCCACCTCTGTCCACCACCTCATCGCCCCCCCCGGGCCTCCCCGGGGGCCACCGTGGGCCCGGAAGCTCCGTGCCCCGAGTCGTGGTGGGACAGACAGACGGGTGGACAGACAGAACAATTTGCCCGCCACACCCTCGGGAGTTCAGCAAACCACCCACCCCATTCATGCCTCCGTCCGCCGTCCATGGGCATGTGCCGAACCCCAAAACGGAGCTGCGGACCCTCCTCGGCCTTCGGGATCAGCGACGGGAGAGGCACACGACCGGCTGGCTCCCAGCAGGGCTCCCACAGGCCGTCTGGGGCCCCTGTGGTGTGTCCCCCCTTCCGGAGGCAGGCGCGGTGCGGCTCGTCAGCCTCCCCGAAGACCCGGGAGTCAGCCCTGGATGGCGGGGTCATCCGACCCACGACCAGGGCAAAACCCCCCAACCGCCACCTCGGGGCCCACGTCAACGGCCGGCAGAAAGGGGCCGACGAAGCCGTCTCGGAAGCCACCGCTGGCCGGGACTTGGGGAAATGGTGGGAGTCGGCCACCAGGACACCGTGAGCTCAGGCGCCCGGCCCAGGGCCCGCCCGGGACACCCACACGCAGCCTCTGTTTCCCGTCCAGCCATCTCCTTCTCGAGAAGGCGTCTGCGGAGGAAAAGCCAGCTGAGATCCGTCGCACGGCAACAGAGGGAAAGGGAAGATTACGGGGGTCCGAGGGACGGAGGACCCCCGGCCACAGGATGCCATAAAAATGCCACTAAGTGGGTGGGGAGCGGCATGAATGCCACCGAACTGGACACTTAACGGGGGCCAAAGCGGCGAACCTCGAGTTGTGTTGCCACAATAAAAAGGGGACTGGGAGGAAAAAGCAAACGAAACGCCCATTTTTCTGCTACAATCGCCCACAGCGCTGGGGCGGGGCGGGGGCTGCAACGCAGGACAGCCCCTGTGGGGAGGGCGGCCGAGGGTGTTGTAGGCGGGACCTTTCCCGGCTGCATTGGAAGGCTCGTTGGAAGGACGACAGCATCATCCTTAAGGTCGTGACCCGGGCCATAGCTGCCAGACGCACTCACAGTACTTCACCCCCTTGAGCTCCGTCCGCCTCAGAGGAACTGGCCCGAGATAACGCCCCACTCACCGAGGCCTTTGTGCTGGGCGCCGCGGTCAGCAGGCCAGGGCAGTGCCCGGGCAGCCGGGCCATCTCACTGGTCCGTGGGGCCTCCTCGCACCTTCCTGCCCGAGACTCAGCTTCCGGCCGGGCCCCCACAGCCTTGCGTCCAGCCTCCGGGAGGAAGGAGCGTTTCCTGGCCCCTTATCACAGCACAGCCGGCTGGGGAGGCCCTCCCAGCGGACAGGCGCCCATGGTGTGGGCCCCTCGGGGCCCTTAGGTTTGAGGCTCGCAGGTCCTCTGAGAGACCACGCAAAGTGGACGCGCCCACCGACGCAGCACACGGAGGACTTCAGAGCTCCGCAAAGCCCACCCCCCGCCTCCCCCCCACCCCAGAAGCCTGTGCCCATCAGCTCCCACTGGAGAGAGACAAGAACAGCCTGTGGTCCGACCCCGACGCCCAACGAGGTCAGACGTTCTCTCCAGCTCAGAGGTCACGGCCACGTCACCACTGCCCAGGCCCGGCCCGGTGCCCACGGGCAGTGGCCGCGCTCAGAGTGGGCCTCCCACAGCCCCTGCCCACGCTGGGGAGGCAGTGGCCAGGGTGGGACCGTGGCCCCGGGAGCAGGCCTGGGTGGAGCCCGGGCCTCGGCACCGCAGCACCCGGCGGGTTTGCAGCCGGGTCTCGGCATCGGAATCAAGTTAGTGCGAGGGCGTTGGGGCCCTAACTAATCCAGGGTGACCGTGTCCCTACAAAAGGAACCGCGATGCAGGCAGAGACGGGTGATGTCCCTGGGAGCCCAGGAGGCCCCGGGGGGCCGCAGACCACCAGCCTGGAGGGCCGGGCCTGGGGGAGCCAGCGGCGCCACCGCGACCTCGGCCCGACCTCCAGCCCCGCAGGCGTTTCCGTGGAGGCCCCGGGTCTGTGCGGCCGCCGCCGCAGCCCCAGCACACCCGCCCAGTCGCCACGGCGACCAGGACTTAGACCGCGAGGCCTCGGGTCTTTCCCTCCCAGAGCAGCAGCAGGAAAGGCCCCGTCTGAGGCGAGACTGCAGCCTTCCCCCTCCCCGGGCTGCGCCCGGCCGCCCCACCGCGGTCCTGACCCGCCCCCGGCCGGGACCGGCCGCCTCCCGAGGCGAGCAGGGCCGCTGGCTGCCCAGCCTCGGTCCCCGCCCCGGCCTCTCCCCCAGCCCCAAACCCACAGCCTCCTGGGTCCTGCCCACCTGCACGTCCAAGGCTGAACTCCCAGTTTTTTCCGTCCAACCCTGCCTTGTCTCAGGGGCCCCTTCTTGGCGAGCGGCACCCCATTCCCTTGGGGGCCCAGACCCAACCGCAGGAGCCGTGCCCCAGGCGCCTCTCCTCACCCCGCACCCAGGATCCCCCAAGACCTGCAGCGTCCCCCCAGAGCCACTGAAAATGCCTGGGTGCAGGGCACCCCCCGCCGGGCTGGCCTGGACCTGCCGCAGCCTCGAGCCGGGTGCCCTGCCCTGGATGGCCGGGGAGTTGCAGCCTGTGCAACAAGCCCCTGGCGGGGCCACCCAGGACAAGCCCAGTGAAGTAGCTCCGGTCACAGCCAAGCTGTGGTTTGAGAAGCTCAAGAACAGCCCTGACCAGTGTGGCTCAGTGGGTTGGGCATCGTCCCACAAACCTAAAGGTTGCTGGTTCGATTCCTAGTCAAGGTACATACCTGGGTTATGGGTCAGGTCCCCAGTAGGGGGCGTGCAAGAGGCAACAGATTGATGTTTCTCTTGCACATCGCTACCTCTCTCCTTTTCTTCCCCTCTCTCCAAAAATAAGTAATAAATAAAATCTTTTTAAAAAGAGAGCTAGAAGGTTAAAGACACACCTGCCTGATTTTCCCTCCTTGAACACGCGGGAGCCGGCAGCCCCCCATGCCCTCCCCTCTGTGGCCCTGCCCCCCGGCTGCCGCTCCTCCTAAAGGGGCCCCGATGGGGGGGCCCCTCCCACCAGGAGCACCAGCAGCTCCGTGTCTGGAAGTCCCCGGGGAGCACGCGGAGAAAAAGTGTTCACACGAGTGTGGACGTGGCACCCAGCAGCCCACACGGGCTCTGGGCGGACAGAGCTCGCCACGCCCGTGCCCCCACTCCCCCGAGGTCCGAGAGGGGTGGGCAACAGATACAGCACAGTGATGGCGGGGAGGGGACGACGGGCGAATTTTGTCTCTTCTCTCTATTCCTGCACGTTTACAATTTCCCTTGACAGGCACCCCTCACTCTGAGATGCCTCCCAACAGGTGGCTCTGAAGGGAGGACATCGCTGCGTTCCCCAGGGCCAGACTCCGTCCCCAAGGGGGGCCCTGGGCAAAGGGAAAGGGCCTGGGCCGGCCTCAGGGACTCAGAGGGCTCCCGGCAGCCCTGAGCCCTGCCCCCGTGAGACAGGGACAGGGACAGGGGCAGGGACAGCTAAGTGGTGACAGAAGGGCCGCCAGGAGGAACCTCGGGTGGCCCCGGGGAGCGCAGGGCAGCGAGCCGTGTGAGGGAGGACAGGGCGTGATTCCCCCCCCACCCCCCTCCGCCGAGGACCAGCAGGGCATCTCCCTCCTCAGAAGCGGGGAGCAGGCCTGGTCCTCCCCTCCCCGCCGAACGTCCGAGGGGCATCTCCCAGGAACGCAGGTCAGCAGGGCCCCCCCGCATCACACTCAGCTGGAGCCGTTTCTCCCTACGCAAAGCCACCGGCGTGCGTGCCTGTCCAGGCCCCCTCTGGCCCTGGCGGTGGGACTGTCAGAGGGAGGACCTGTGAGCTCCCCCCACCGAGAGCCGCCCCTCAAACCTGAAGCAGGGGCTGCGAGACTCTCCCTGATGGCCCCTCCTGATGGAGGGGGCCTGTGGCTGGAGACGGAGGGGTCGGCCACAGGTCTGTCCGGGGAAGGGCGGGCAGCAGCGAGGGGCACGGGCGGCGGCGGCCCACTGACCTTCTCCAGCTTCTCGAAGTGCTCCCGCAGGAAGCGCATGGGGCGCTCGGGCTTGGCCACGCACAGGTGCACGATGCAGTCCCTCAGCACCTGCTGCACGCCGTGCCGCTGCACGTACAGCTCGCAGCCCCGCAGGCTCTCGTCCTCCTCCAGCGGCGGGGCCGGCGGCGAGGCCATGGCGCCGGCGCCCTGCGTCCTGCGAGGAAGACACCCCCGGCCTCAGCGCCAGCGGCTGCGGGGCCCCGGCCTGGACGCGCACGCACCTGTGTCCCGGGGCTGGTCGGCGTGGCCAAAAACTGGGGCCAGTGTGACGCGGTCCACTCGCGTCATTCTGTGCTGCCAGAGACCTGGCTGAGTGGTCACCAGAAGGCAGGCCTCTCTTCTGGGGAGACCCCTATGGGGGCCTGGGGGGGGCCCTCTGTTCTGTGCGGGGCTGAGAAGGCCCCGCGTGCAGGGTCGCAGCCGGCAGGCCCACCTGCGTCCACCTCCCCCCTCTGTGGGGACCGCCGTGTGAAAGGTAAACAGAGTCTGCCGGCCGGACCGCTGGGGGCCCCTCCGTGAGATCCTGGGGGCGGGAGGGGGAGGGGGACCTGTCACAGGGCTTGGTCGCGGGGCGGGGGTGCTTATTTGGAAAGGAAAGAGGAAAAGGGAAACAATTGAGACCCCGGCCAAGGGAGGGGCTGCTGGCCGAAGGGAACCTGGAGAACAAAGGCCGTTGCCAGCACCGCGGCTTCAGACCTGGGCGCAGTGACCCGCCCGGAGCGGCCGCGTCCACCGCGGGGACCCAGGCCCGCACCCCTGCCCGGGCCTCCTCGCCACCTCCGCAGCCTCCGCGCTCCCGCCCGAGGCCGCACCTCCTCTCTGCCCAACCTCCCCCCGACCCCACCCCCACCGCCACAGCGGCACCTCCTCCGGGTGCCTCTGAGCCCCTCCCCAGGCTGCACAGACCCCGGTCCAGGCACGGGGCAGGGGCTCCCCAAAGACCCACATTTCCCGGAGCCTCCCAGCCGCCGAGGCTCCCAGCTCCAGACAGTCCGGGTTCTGGCGCACACCCCACCCCAGACCCGCGTACCTGGGTGCGCCGCGCCGGAGCCTGGAGGCGGTTGCGCCGGGATGCCGGGACGCGGGGAGGGCGAGCGGTCCCGCACTGCAGCAGCACCGCCTTCCGCCCGCCGCTCTCGGCGCCAGCTCTCCCCACCCCCAGCACCGGACTCCCGCCACCCCTCCCCGCCCGCACCCGGGTCTGCCTCCCACGCTCCAGCCTTCCACCTTATCTCCTCAAGGACCAGCCTCTTCCTCCCTCCTCGGCGTTCCGGGGGCGCATTACACAGAGCCTGGCTGGACCCACAGATCCGTGGGCAGCCAGCCCAGGACCACCGCCCTGCCCCTCCTCCGAGGCAGACCCTGGGAGTGTGCGCCCTGCCCTGGCCTGCTGCAGCCCTGGAGCCTGGAAGTGACGGGAGGGCAGCCCCCAGTGAGAAGCCCCCGGGACTTCAGGAGACCACGGCTATTCACTGTAGGCCCAGGATATAAAGTTTCCCTCGCAGTTTGCCACAAAATGCCCAAGTCTGCCTTAATGAAGCATCGCCCTGGTGAGGATTTGGGGGACGGGCTCCCCACGGTGGCCACCAAGAAATTGGGTGGCTCAGGTGTGCTCAGAGCAGGTGCTCCCAGCCCCGCAGAGGCCCTCAGAGGACCCAGGTGGGCGGGGCCTGGACCCCAGACCCACAGGCACGGGAGCGCCTGGGGGCGTGGCTTTCAGTCGCCCAGTCTGTGGGAGTTGGTCAGGCAGCAGCTGATGGATGGTTCATGGGGGGAGCAAGGGGAAGAGGCCCGGCTTCGTGGCCGGGTTGGAGCCAGGCGGGAAGGCAGCTGCAGGACCCCCATTCCCACAGGGCGACCAGCCCCCCAGAGGCCTGGGGCTGGGAGGCAGGACTCCGGGGTGACTATTAGGTGGTGGGGTGCGGCCTTCGTGAGTGGGATTATCGTCCTTACAAAAGACCCGGGGAAGTTCCCCCTTCCCTGCCACCACTTGAGGACACGGCGAGGAGGCTCCGGCTAGCACCCAGGAAGGGGCCTCACCGGCCCGGAACCTGCAGCGCCCGGTGTCTCCGACTCCCCCCCACCCCCGGTCTGGGACGGGGCTGCCCAGCCCGTCCCGTGCAAGCCCCCAGGCCGCGGTGTCTGTGCTGCAGCAGCCACAGCGGGCCGGGCAGCAGGGAGCAGGCAACGCCACACGCGACACTGTGCGATGAAGAGGAAGGGCACCCCTGGCTGGTGCGGCTCGGGGGGTTGGGGGCGTCCTGCAGAGCGAAGGGTCGCCAGTGTGACCCCTGGTCAGGGCGCAGGCCTGGGTGGCGGCTCAGTCCCCAGACGGGGTGCGTGCGGGAGGCAGCCGATCGGTGTCTCTCTCTCACACCGATGGTTCTCTCTCCCCCTCCCTTCCCCTCTCTCTAAAGTCAAAATAAAATAAAAGTTAAAACATTACGAATGAACAGACATTAAGGGGTCAGAACAGAGAGTCCAGAAACAAACCCCAATATTTACAGGGCGTTGCTTTGTGACAAAGAAAATCAGAGGGGCCCTGGCTGGCGTAGCTCAGTGGATTGAGCGCAGGCTGTGACCCGAAGTGTCGCAGGTTCGACTCCCAGTCAGGCCACATGCCTGGGTTGCAGGCCATAACCCCCAGCAACCGCACATTAATGTTTCTCTCTCTCTCTCTCTCTCTATCTCCCCCCCTTCTCTCTCTAAAAATAAATAAATAAAAACTTTAAAAAAAATCAGAGGGGACAGCTGTGACTCAACCAACAGTTTGGTGAGAACTCAGGAGACGGCGCGGGCGGGGGGGGAGAGTTTCGCTGAACCCGTGTCGCTCTTCGTGCAGGCGAATCGAGATTCAAACACGAACACGGACGCGCTACACACGAGAGAAGTCGGGAAAACGTTTTACAGTCTCGGGGCAGAGGCCGCCTTTCCCGGCATGACACAAAACCCAGGAGCCAGAAAAATGTAAAAACTGGTATTTTTGACTACATGAAAATGAAAATTTTCTGCATTAAGAAACACATTCAAAACGCAAACAAAACATATTTACAAGACACGCCACGAAGGGCTGCCAACTCCCTCAGCACGAAGATGCCCGGCCTCACCCACAGGGAGGACGCCCCAGGCTAGAGCCAAGCACTGAGACTGTTTTCTACTCGTCCGACGAGCAAAGCCCCCAGGCCTGAGGCTGCTGCTCTGGCCAAGGCGTGGGAGCCGCCCCGACACGCGTGGGCGGGGGATGGGGGGCGGGGTGCAGACTTGCATGGAGTCCGATCCGGGGAAACCTGTCAACCGTTTAAATGCACGTTGTCACCTGGGCTGGCAATTCCGCTTAGATGTATTCATCAATATTGTTTATCTTTAGGGATTTTATTTTTAAATGTATTTTATTGATCATGCTATTACGGTTGTCCCATCCCCCCCTTATTCCCCTCTGCCCTGCACCCCCTCCCACCCACATTCCCCCCTTCAGTTCATGTCCGTGGGTCGTACGTATGAGCTCTCTGGCTTCTCCATTTCCGATGCTATTCTTGCCCTCCCCCCCTGTCTGCTCTGTACCTACCACCGATGCTTCTTATTCCCAGTACCTTTCCCCCCTCTCTCCCCCTCCCCCTCCCCTGTGCATAACCTTCCACGTGATCTCCATTTCTGTGGTTCTGCTCCTGTTCTAGTTGTTTGTTTAGTTTGCTTTGGTTTGGCTTTCCAGTTCAGTTCTTGATCATTGTGTTTCTTGTCATTTTACTGTTTAGAGTGTTGATCATCTTCTTTTTCTTACATAAGTCCCTTTAACATTTCATAAAATAATGATGAACTCCTTGAACTTGACCTTATCTGAGAAACACTTTATCTGCCCTTCCATTCTCAATGATAGCTTTGCTGGATAGAGCAATCTTGGATGGAGGTCCTTGCCTTTCAGGACTTGGAATACTTCTTTCCAGCCCCTTCTTGCCTGCAAGGTCTCTTTTGAGAAATCATCTGACAGTCTGATGGGAACTCCTTTGCAGGTAGCTGTCTCCTCTCCTCTTGCTGCTTTTAGGATTCTCTCCTTCTCTTTAATCTTGAGTAATGTAATTATGATGTGCCTTAGTGTGTGTGCTTCCTTGGGTCCAGTTTCTTTAGGACTCTCTGAGCTTCCTGGACTTCCTGGAAGTCTGTTTCCTTTGCCAGATTGGGGAAGTTCTCCTTCATTATTTTTTCAAGTAAGTTTTCAATTTGTTGCTCGTCCTCTTCTTCTGGTACCCCTGTGATTTGGATGTTGGGACATTTAAAGTTGTTCCAGAGGTTCCTAAGCCTTTTTTAAAATTTTTAAAAATATTTTGTTGATTTATTTTTAGAGAGGGAAAGGGAGGGAGAAAGAGAGGGAGAGAAACATCAATGTGTGGTTGCTTCTGGCACACCCCTCATTGGGGGCGCAGCCTGCATCCCAGGCATGTGCCCTAACTGGGAATCAAACTGGCAACCCTTTGGATCACAGGCCAGTGCTCAATCCACTGAGCCACACCAGCCAGGGCATTTCTTTTGAATTCTTGTTTCCTCATCCTGTTCTGGTTAAATGTTTATTTCTTCCTTCTGCTCCAAACCATTGATTTGAGTCCTGGTTTACTTCCCACCACTGTTGGTTCCCTGTACATTTTCCTTTATTTCGCTTAGCATAGCCTCCACTTTTTCCTCTATCTTGCGACCATACTCAGCCATTTCTGTGAGCATCCTGATGACCAGTGTTTTGAACTGTGCATCTGATAGGTTGGTTATCTCTGTCACTTGGTTGTATTTTGTCTGGAGCTTTGCTGTGTTCTTTCATCTGGACCACATTTTTGGTCTCCAAATGCCTGTGACATAGTAAGGGGCTGAGCCTTAGGTGTTCAGGGGGTGGGGGCAACCCATGTAGCTGCGTTGTGACAGTGAGGAAGAGGTCAGAGAGGGAACAGTGCTGCTTGCTCGGCTCTTTGCCGGATTTCAGTCACTTCCCCCACTTCCCACAAGCAAATGGGCCCTTCTGGTGCTGATTCCCGGGTGGGTGGGTCTGTGTACATTCTAGGACCCTGTGGGTCTCTCCAACAAACTCTTCTGTGAGGCTGGGAGTTTCTCCTGCCGCCTCAACCCCCACAGGTGTTTTTAGTCAAAGGTTTTTTGTTTTTTTAAGATTTTATTTATTTATTTTTAGGGAGCGAAGGCAGGGAGAGAGACAGAGAGAGGGAGAGAGAGGGAGAGAAACATCAATGTGCGGTTGCTGGGGGTTATGGCCTGCAACCCAGAAATGTACCCTGGCTGGGAATCAAACCTGGGACACTTTGGTTCCCAGCCCGCACTCAATCCACTGAGCTACACCAGCCAGGGCTTAGTCAGAGGTTTTGAGTCTTTATTTCCCTGCTGGAACCCTGGGTTGCAGGGTCTGTCTCTCTCCCCAGTTGTTCCTCCTGATTTATCCCAGGCAAATGTGGGGCTGCCTGGTCCACCAGCCGCCACCTCACCCACCCTGGTCCTCCAGCTGCCACCTTGCTGCGAGTTCTCTCCACCCCAGCTGCCCGTCTCCACCCCTCCTCCTGTCTGGATGAACATTTAACTTCTTGGTTGTTAGACTTCCACACAGTTCAATTTCCCGGAAGTTCTGGTTGTTTTTTGTTTTTAAATTTGTTGTTGTGCTTCTTTTGGTTGTGCAAGGAGACACAGTGTGTCTCCCTACACCTCCACCTTGGCTGGAAGCATATTTATCAATTCAATAACTTGATAAAATGTCTCAGACCTCTTCACTGTCCCTGCGGCTCGCCACATTTTCAAAAGGCGAATCCAGGGACACACATGCTCAGACGGCAGAGGGCCTGGCCACTGCCCACACCCCTGCTTCCCACAGCCGCCCCTCAGACTCCACCCCCAGCGTCTCCCCAGGAAGCCCCCCCCCCACAACCGCATCTGCTTGTGCTGTCCCCTAATCAGCTCTCCCCCCACCGGCCACCAGCAGCAGCAGAAGGGACGGCGGCACGCGTTTTGGCGCACGGCTGAGTCCAGGGCTGCACGCGCCTCCCACGGTGTTTGCTGGACAGAACAGAGTCGAGCGAGTGTTGCTTGCTAAAATCGTTTTATTGCATTGTTGAAATGAGACATTTCAACAATGTCTCATTGCGGAACTGGATGGACGTCCCCTCTTTTTACCCATCCTCTCCGGCTCCTTATTCCTCCTCCTCCTCCAGGGGGCGCATTCTCCGCCCAGACACACACGCGGACGGAGCCGCTGCGTCTGGCTCATCGCAGAGCTCTCCAAGTCCTGTGTCCGTGCTAAGATGCAAACCCGGCGTCCCCACCGACATCACGAGTGTCCAGTCCGCACGCAGGCAGCGAGGCCTGGGAGCAGCCGGGGCGGGAGAGGCCTGTCCTGCCTTCCTGGTCCCGCTCTCCACCCGCCGTCCCCAAACGTGCTCACCAGGGTCCGACCTCTCCCACTTCAGAGCAGCCCCGGCAACTAGGATTTCCGGACATTTATCTTCCCACTGTTCAGGAAGCCTGAAGTCCGAGACGGAGGTGTGGGCCCCCCTGAGAGTGGGTGTCAGGGAGTCTGTTCCAAGCCACCGTCCCCATGTTCGCTGGGTGCCCTCCCTGCGTGCGTCTGTCCCCGACATCCCCTTTTCATTGCAACACTAGTCCCGCTGCACGAGGGCCCGTCCTAACGACCTAGTGGGAACTTCTGGATCTCTGCCCAGGCCCCATCTCTCACTAGGGCCTCCCTTCCGGTCCTGCGGGGGAGGGCTCCGAGACTGATGTGCACTTCGGGGAACGCAGTTCAGCCCCTGACACCCCCACCGCACGGGGGGCTCTTCACGGCCCATCGCCCGGCGAGTCCTGCGGACAGATCCGTTTCCAAGGCCCGTCTCGGAAGGAAAACACGGGTGGCGCTTACCGGGGGCGTCCCAAAGACAGTCACAAAACACGGGGACCGTCTAATTGGCACCGCTACGGTGCCCGACAAACGTCAGCAACAAAGAGCGGCCACGTTCAAAGCAGAACTTGGTCCTTCAGGGGACGGCGCTGCGCCGTTTGAAAACTCATTACGCGCAGTGTCTCGGGCGGGAGGGGTCGGCTGCCTGGGCCGGGGTCGCAGCCTGCCCTCCTGGGGCACCGGCGGCACTACCTCCACGCGGCAGGCGGTGCAGCGGGCCTCTCGCGCGCGCCCGCCCACTTCCCCTGGTCGCGGGGCCGCGCCGGCGCCCGGGAACCTCGTGTCCTGTCCGCGCTCCCGGCCGCCAATAAAGTTGCGTTCCGAGCCCACCGGAAGACCGGCCGTCATCCGCGGCGCGCCGTCGTAAAAGCGCCGGTCTCCCCAGGCGACCGGTAACGCGGCGAAGATGGCGGCTGTGGTGGCGGCGGAGGCCGCGGCGCCCGCAGGCCCGGCCGAGCCGGCCGAAGCGGCGGAGCTGAGCCGCTCCCTGAGCCGCCTGCTGCCCGGGCTGGAGGCCGACAGCAAGCTGGGCCGGCGGCGCGCGCTCGAGGCGCTGCAGCGCGCCCTGGAAGCGGAGCAGCCCGACTCGCCAGCCGCCGATCCCGCCGCCTTCCAGGGCCCTTGGGCGCGTCTGCTGCTGCCGCGGCTGCTACGCTGCCTGGCGGACCCGGCCGAAGGCTGCCGCGCGCTGGCCGCGCACCTGCTGGCCCTGGGCTTGCGGCGCGCCGCGCGGCCCCGCGACGCTCTGCCGCGCCTGCTGCCCGCGCTCGCCGCGCGCCTGGCCGGCCCGGAGCCCGCGCGCCGCTCGCCGCCCGAGGCCTGCGAGGAGCTGCGCCTGGCGCTCGTGCAGCTGCTGCGGCTGGCGGTGGACCTGGGCGGCGCTGCGCTCGCGCCCCACCTGGACGACGCGGTGCGCGCGCTGCGCTGCACGCTGCTCGACCCTTTCGCCGCCGTGCGCCGCGAGAGCTGCGAGTGCGCCGCGGGCCTGGCGCGTGCCACGCCAGGTGTCTGCCTTGCGCGGGGGAGAGGGGACAGGACCGGGCGCGCCCCCACACATCCCACCCCACGTCTGTCCAGGCCACCCCTGCTTGGTCCCCAGCTGCGGCCCCTCTTGGGCTCTTTCTTTCCTCCTGATGCTTTCACTTCCCGTGGTTCTCAAAATGCGGAGCCCACTCCTAAGTTCACGTGGGCCCGCGATGGGCCTGGCACTCAACAGAGGACTAACCCAGATGCTGGAAGGACACACACTGCTCCAGCCTGTCCCTTCTTTTCATCCCCAGTTCTCTCTGGCGCCCACCTGCCCTCTCTGACTTCCTGTTCTCTGGTTCTGGCCGCTCTCCCCCCAAATGGAGGGAGCCCGCTTCTCTCCTGCTTCCCGCCCATCCATTCTCCGTTATTTTAGACGCTAATCTGACCCCGACATGTCCTTTTACTAAGCAGCCCTTTCCCCAGCGTCTAACTGCTTCCCCAGTTCGTTCTCCTCACGGCATCAGGCTGGAGTCGGAAGTGGGAAGGGGGCCCCTGCCGCGTCCTGTTGGGAAGGCTTCCAGGAGGAGGGAAGCCTTACTGGGGACCTGGGGGACGGGTGGTCCGGAGAGACCCAGCCTTGAGGAATAGGCTTGGCAGATAGGAGGGAAGAGGGTGGGGCCGGTGGGGAGTTGAGTGGGGAATTAAGTGCCACAGGGAACCCAGGAGGGTGTGGAGGAGGGACCCGACCTGCTGGGGTGCTGGCGGTGAGAGGAATCAGAAGCCACTGGGGCCATAGCTAATCTGTCTTTAGATGGCGTTGGCTTGGGCCTAGGCAGGGCAGTCTGCTAACAGAGACAGAGGAGAATGGGCTGGACCTTGTGAGGCAGAGCTGGCAGGCTCCTGTGGAATGTGGTGAGGGCTGCGGGAGGAGGACACACAGGAAGAAGGGGGCGTCGGGTATAATGTGTCCGCTGTGGATTCAAGTGGTATGGATCCCTGGGGGGCGGGGGCTGGGGGCGGGGGGAGGGTGCCGGGCTGCAGGCAGCCAGTGGGAGTCACAGCTGTTAATGCATTTCCCATCCACCCTCCACCACCTGTCCCCTGGTTCTGCGCAGCCGGGGAGGGGGGCTGCTGCTCATTCTTCCGGCCACTGTGGGTGTGCTCCCTCGGTGGACTGGGGGTCCTGAGGAAGGGCGGGGGTGTCCATGCTGTGCCCCCAGCATGTGGCACGGTACTCACCGGGAGGAGGGGCTCCTTGAGTGCTGAGTGGGGGGCTGTTCCCCCTGCCCGAAGCACCACCCCACCGCCACCATCCCCTGGCTGGCCCACCTGGCTGCGAGGGCCTCCTCTCCGGAGCCTGTCATCACCCTTGGCCGCAGGAGAGTGAGAACTCTTGACCTAAGTGTTGCTGAAATAGCCATCTAGAGATGGGTCTCCAGCCGGGCAGAGCGGGGGCCAGGGCTGCACAACCGGAGGGTCAGCCTGGCCGTGCCGAGGACCCACCCCAGTGCTGGGCATCTGGCTCTGGGCACAGCCAGGGCCTGGGGTGTGGACAGTGTCCTCCTGGATCGGTGTCTTCCTTTTGGTCAGCATCCGCCTCGGGCCCTCCCCTTCCTTCCCTTCAGCTGTGGCCATTTGGGTCACGTGCCTGCTCCTCTGTCTGTCCCCGCACCCGTGTCTGCTCCTGTACCTGCCGCAGGGACCTGGGTGGGAGGAAGGGGGCCCCGGGGGCCACGGCCTGTCCTGGGTGCCCCGGAGTGGGCCGGGCTGAGGGGCCCGGGAGCAGCCCCGCTGACGGCGGCCTCCCCCCCCCGCCCCCGCCCCCCGCAGACCACTTCCACATGCAGTCGGAGTCTCTCGTCGGCCCCCTGATGCAGAGCATCTCCCACCAGCACTGGAAGGTCCGCGTGGCCGTCGTTGAGGCCACGGGCACGGTGATCCAGTTCGGCAGCGGGAAGTCAGTGGACGACGTGCTGCCTCACTTCGCTCAGCGGCTCTTCGATGACGTCCCCCAGGTACCGGGGGCCCCTGGCCGGGCTGCAGGTACAGGGCTGTGGCGCACTGCCCTCCTCCTTGTCGAAGGGTTTGCGTTGCTCCAGACGGCCCCGCCTCAGCCCCAGCGGCCCTGGCTCGCTTCTCCGGGAAGCTGGGGAGGGCTGAGTTGTCGTGACCCATGTGTCGTCGTAGAGGAGCATCGCATTGTGGTTGCCTCTCACACGCCCCCAGCTGGGGACCTGGCCGGCACCCCAGGCATGTGCCCCGACTGGGAATCAAACCTGCGACCCTTGAGTGTGCAGGCTGGTGCTCAGTCCACTGAGCCACGCCAGCCAGGACCGTGTGGTGTTCTTCATCCCGGACGTGGAGGGGGAAAATCTCGGCTTGCAGTTTACAGAAGCGTCTCTGGTGCGCCCCCACCAGGCGGACTGGGTGGGGGAGTCACCGTGCCTGGCAGTGCGGGTCCGGGGGAAGGGGCGGGGCTTGTTCCACTAGGCGTTGGGTCTCGTCGGCCGACAGACAGATGCGGACGGGAGTGCTGACATTCCCGCCTGCAGGAGCCACGTCGGAGGGCCTGTTGGCTGCTCACACGGAGCCGGGGGAAGGCTGCCCCCCTCCCGGGGGAGGAAACGCGAAGAGGACACGGGGGGGCGGTGCCCGCAGTCAGGGGTCCCCCGGAGCGGGAGGAAGGTGCCCCGTGGCCTCCGGGCGCTGGCGAGGCCCCGCCCCTGCAGCGGCGCAACTGTGGAAATAGTTCGGTGTTAAGGTCCAGACGCGTCAGCGGCTCTGGGAAACAGCCGTGAGCGCCTGCCGTGACTGCCCGTGCTCCCGGAACAGCGTCCCGGCGTCGGCAGCGCTCTGCCAGCGGCCGACTGTGGACGGCGTGAGTCACAGGCCTGTGGCCTTGGCTCCAGCGTCGGGAGGGTCTGCAGCCCCCGGAGAGCCAGGGTGCTTCCAGACGGCCGTGTGCCCCCCCCCCCCCCCCAGGTCACCGTTCTGTTTTCCTCAGTGACAGGCGTTTCTGGGACTCTGGTTTATGGCACTTGCTCTTTACTACCCCAGAGCGAGTGCTCTCGCGGTCGGCACTGTTCTCGCTGACTTGCAGACTCTCTCAGCTCGGCCTCCTGGGCTGCGCTCCAGGGCGCTGAGCTGCGTGGGCGGGCCTGGGGGAGGTCACTGGTCCTGTGTGCTCTCCCCGCGCTGAGCAGGAGCCGGGACGCTGCCGCTCTCACCGACAGGGAGCGCGCTCAGAGCGCGGCCCGTCCACTCCTGGCACTCCCCACCCCCGGAGCTCTGTCCCCTGGTCTCCAGGACATGTCCGAGGACGTGGGAAGGGGGTGCCCGGCCGGCTTTCTGGCCGGAGGGCTGGTCCCCACACAGGAGGCCGCAGACACGTTTTTGCTCGTGGTGCGAGGTTCTGAGAGTGGGGCCAGAGCCCAGAGGACTCGGGCTGGGGCGCCGACCGTGGCCCCGGCCTCTCCCCTCTGGGCCTGAGATGACCTGTGAGCCGAGCGAGGGCCTGGAGCGGCTCCTGGGCGGGGGCTGGGCGGCCGTGCCCGTGTCCTTTCCCGGCTGAGCCTGTGCTCTCTGCCCCGCGCAGGTGCGGCAGGCGGTGACCCGCGTGGTGGGGGGCTGGCTGCTGGACCTGCGGGACCGGTACTCCTTCTTCCACAAGCTCATCCCGCTGCTGCTCAGCAGCCTCGACGACGAGATGCCACACATCGTGTGAGTGTGACATGGCGCATCCTGGGGCCGCCGGTCAGGGGCCTGCCTGCCTGTCCTGAGCCGTCACTGACATTGGCACCGTGGCCTTTGCTCCAGGGCCCCTCACGGAGCTGCCTCGTGCCCTCCCCCCAGTCTGCCGGCTGTGAGAGCCCAGGAGTAAACAGGGCTCAGGGCTTCAGGTGTGGCTCTGCCTGGGTAAGCCTGGGCCCCCGTGTGCGCCCAGGCAGCTGTGGGTGAAACTGAGAGACTGGCCAGGGCTCCTGGCCAGTTCTCAGGCCGCTCCCAACACCTGCCCCTCCTTGACGGTGTCTGTCGGTCTGTCTTGCAGGCATGAGGCTGCCAGCCTCTGGGAGAAGGCCGGCCTGCAGTGGCAGAAGGAGAATGAGGAGGACCTCAAGGACAAGCTGGACTTTGCCTCTCCCCCTCCCGCCCATCACCCCTGTCCAGGTGCGCGGCCTCCCCTGGGACGGTGACCGGGGGTGGGGGGCAGTCCGGGCGAATCTCTGTCCATGCAGGAAGCAGTGCCCGGCCTCGGCCGTGGCAGCTGAGAGCTGGGAGGCGCTGTGGGCAGGACCAGTGTCCTCAGCCTCCTGTGTGGTCTGTGGTGTCCCCCCCGTCCCAGGCCAGCGGTCTGAGTGACCGCGATGGATGTGCCCCTGCTTCCCGCGGAGACCCCGCCCGGGTGGGCCCCCAGTGCAAGGACATGGTCAGCTGGGAAGCACTGGCGGCGGCTGCTGCTGGTGGAGCAGCTTTGGAAACAGGGTACTTTGTCATCTACCAAAAATGCTGCTTCTGTAGGCTTTACATAATGAAGCAAATGCAGGTCACAGGTGAGACACCGGGTGCACGGTATTTGGGGTGATTCCCGCACTCGGAACACATGTGGCCAGTGTCAGCCCCTGCACACGGGTTTGGTGGCCTGTGTCCTTTTCCGGGCAGGTGCTGAGCAGTGGGGTGGGGGGTGGGGGGCTGGCCTGGCACGTGTGCGTGTGTGTGTGAGAGAGAGAGAGAGAGAGAGCGAGCGTGCACATGGGCCTGCAGGCTGTCCCCGGCGCTGCGGCCCCCGCGAGGTGTGCCGCCTCCCTGTGGGTGTGCGGCAGGCCGAGTGGCGGGTGTGGCCTGCGACACCCCGATCACGCAGGGCGCTGAGCGTCTCTTCGTGGGCCTGCTTCACGCGCTCCGCACAGCTCGCCTTTGGCCCGGCCTCAGCTCAGCGCTCGGCCCGTGTTCCGAGTCGGGTCGCCTGGTCCCCTGGGGAGCGTCGAGACTGCTCTGCGAGTCCTGGGCCTGGTCCTCGGTCAGTCAGGCGCATGTGGTGCTGCTTTCCTGTGCCCACCCGGCGGCCCTGGTGGGCACGGTGCCCCCTCCCCCGTCTCTCTCTCCAGCGGACGTTGCGCTGCTTCTGAGCAGAAGCTGGACTCCCCTCGTCTCTCTCGGGGGGGGGGGGGGGGGGGGCGGACCCGTCTGTGCCTGCAGCGCAGCACCTGGAGCAGGTGTGCGGTGCGGGGTTGGCTCGGCGAGTGCCTGTGAGGCGGATGGTCTCACTGCGGCTGCAGCATGGACTCGAGCGGCTGAACAGACAGCCCCGACGAGGTGACGGTTCCCTGCCGAGGGACAGACACTCTGCTCCAGCGTGGGGCCTGTTGAGCAGGCGGGAGCCGGTCCAGTGAGGCCGATGTCCCTGTTCCCACGGGAATGAGGTGTGAGTCTCCTGCCATGACACCCGGATGGCCCCCGGCTCTGAAACACAGCCACGTGCGGGGAAGACGGGCAGCAGTCGCCTGACAAAGCGCCCCTCCCAGGGCAGGCCGTCTGCGGCTATGCCCACCCACGATCGGGGTGACCGCGTCCCGGGGCCCTTCTGCCTTGAAGTCCCCCTTCTGTCCAGACTGTCCTCCTTGGCCATGCCCAAGGGGAGAGGAAGCCTCTCTTCACAGCAGCGCGAGGCTCACCAGACCTCAGGACACAGGAGACGGAGTTGGGGGCTTCGGCTCGAGGTAGAAGGGAGTGACCCCACTCAGTCAGTGCCACTGTGGGGTGGAAGGCCACCTGTGTAGTGCCTGCGTCCTCTCCTGTCCATGAAGCCCAGGCTGGCCGCACCTGGCTCACGTGTCCCCCGGGCACCTGCACAGGAGCCATCAGAACCGCTGCACAGACAACACAGGGGCCAAGACGAGGTGACCAGGGAGGCAGGGGCTAAGCCCCCGAGTGTAAGGAAGATGGTGACTGCTCACTGTGGGGCAAGGCCAGGCCTGGGCCTCACCACCCTGCAGCCACCACAGCTCCTGCTACTTGCTCACGGGTCGGCCCCATCTCCCCCCGGGGGCAGCTGAGGCCCAGAGGAGCAGGGGTTTGTCCACCAGGCAAGTCGGGGCTGTGCCAGACGGGCCAGGTCTCAGGGCCAGGCAGGTGCCATCTCTGTCATTTCCTTCACCTCCTGTTCTGGTGGCCCCTCGGCCCTGTGCACAGGGAAGGGCGATCGGTAGGCACATCCAGGGGCTCCACCTTTTGTGCACGGTGGAGCCGCCTGCCGATGGTGCAGGCTTGCAGACTCGGTCCAGACAGACCTGCCGTGGGACTTGGGTAAACACATTAAGAAATTGATGGTCTGTTTTTCTGCTCACAGTTAAATGGCGCTTAGCCTGACTGTGCAAACCATGAGCAGAGTTAATGTTCCATGTGCTTCTGACCCGCCTGTCCGGGTTTCCTGCTGACCCTTCCCTGCTCCAAGAGGCAGGAGAGACATGCTTAAAAAACAAAGTGAGGGGGCGGACCCCGTCCTCCCCAAGATCCGCCAAAACTGTTGCACCCCCACCAGCTGGGCATGAAGGTCTGGCTTGCGCGGTGCGGCAGGCGGTTCTCGGAGGGAGGCCTGAGCCCTCACGCAGCAGGGACCACGCAGAGCACGTTGGGGGCTCGGGGCTGGCCTGCGGCGTGCCTGCACAGATCCGCAGCAAAGCCCCAGTCAGCCGCTCCGGAAGCGACTTCAGGGTTGGGAGAAAGTACTTGGTGGTGGGAGAAACGGGGTAGAAGAATACAGGTTGCCCGTGTCACCGTGAACACTCAGCAGGGTCCTCAAGCTCCTGCACCGGGACAGGAGGTGAAAAGCGGACATCAGCACCACAGCTGTGCCGGGCACTGCACGTGCCGCGAGCGAGGCTCTGGCGATCAGCGGCAGGCAGACTCAGAGTGGGGCTGTCCTCGGCGCCCCACAAAGGCTGTGCTCCGCGCATAGCGCGCACCCAGCGCAGGGTCTGTACGCACGGCACGCGCTGAGCGCACGCTCTGCGTGCACCGCAGGTGACGCCCTCGAGTTCGGTGGTTGGCCGCCACCGCCCTGCAAAATGTGCCAACACGTGCGGACCCGCCCCCTGGCGGGTGAAAGTTTTGTGATGGGCTGTCGGGAGACGCACGTGGCGCTGGGCACCATGGGTGCGTCCTTGGGACTTACATCCGCTGCCACTGCTGCAAGGTAAAGGCCTTACGTCGTTCCTCAGCCAAAAGTAACCGACGCCGCGGAGGAGTTGGAAGGTGCGGAACAAGACATCCAGGCACTGCGGTGGACAGCAGCACGCGCAGCCGCAGTGGAGAGCAGCGTGGCGACTCCGGAGATGCGGATGCCAGCTCCGTGGGTGCTCATGATGCTCCCCCACCCCCGCCCCATGCACAGCGGAACGGAGACTGACTGCCTGGGGCGTGCGCGGCGCACCCACAGCAGGGCATCCTGGTGGCGCAGCTGGACATGGCCTGGGGCCATTGGCAGAGGCGTGGACACCTGCGTCGTGGTCTCTCCATGCGTGGGCGTTCCTTGGTCCTAACCCACGTGGGTTGTCACCGCCGCAGCCCTGCGGACGGCTCGGGAGCCCTGTGCCCTGGAGGGCCGCTCCGCCCTGGAAAGTCTCCGATGACTGCAGAGTGAAGGAAGCCAGATGAAGAAGCATATACTGTGCTATCCACCTGTGGGACATTCTGGAGCGGGCAGTTTGTGGTGCCAGCAGGCCTGGGGGCTGTGTGGGGCGAGGGTGGGAGCACGGGGTGTGGTGGGGGTGGGGGCTCGTCGGGATGGAGGTGTCTGTCGTCCGCATGTAGTGACATCTCCGTCAGCAGTGCAGCTGCCCCGCGCTGTGAGAGCCCTGCCGGGAGTCACGGCACCTCGCCTTCGCTGCTGCCCTCGAGCCGGTGTGCGTTTCTAAGGTCTCGGAACAGAGCCCGCAGTCGTGGTGCCGTGTGGACCGTACATTTCTTTCCTCACTAACCGCTGAGATGTTGAGTTTCACAGTTTGTTTTCTACCTTTTTCCTCAAGAGCGTCGCCCGGGGCTGGGCTGTCGGGAGCTCGTCTTCAGAAACCTCTGCAAGATCCTCCCCGCCATCTGTCACGACATCACGGACTGGGTGGTGGCGACGCGGGTGAAGTCCGCGCAGCTGCTGGCGGTGCTGCTGCTGCACGCGGAGGACCACGCCACGCAGCACCTGGAGGTCCTGCTCCGGACCCTGCTGCTGGCCTGCGCAGACGAGGAGCCGGCCGTGGTGCGCAGCGTGAGTGGCCTTTCCCGGTCGCACGTGGGGAACTCCGACTTTTGGGGGGCAGGTCTGCGCCCCAGGCGAAGCTCCTGCAGCCGCAGTCGGCGCCACAGCGGGTCCCCAGACAGCGAGTGCCACGCTACGTGGTGCGGCCCTGGGGACTGGCCTCCGTGTGTCCTCAGAGCTGCGAGTGCTGCAGGGCCTGGGGACCCTTTGGGGACAGCCCTTGCACCAGCCCCACTCGCTGCCTGAGCAGCCGGGGGTGGGGGTCGTCCGCCCTTCTGGGGGCAGCCCGGGCCCCTCCCACCACCGCCCTGCGTCTCAGCAGCATCTGCGCATGCGCAGAGGACGCCCCGCGGGTCGCCCTGGCCGGCGCCCTCAGGCCACATGTCTCCGCAGTGCACCCGGTCCGCGGAGCTGGTGGGGACGTTTGTCAGCCCGGAGGCCGTCCTGAAGCTCATCTGGCCGATGCTGAAGAAGTCGCCCTCTGCCTCCGGCCTCCTGGTGCTGGCCTCGGTTATCCGGGGCTGCCCGAGGGAAGCCCTGCGGCCGCACCTGAGGGCCGTCGTGGCGGAGCTGGCGGGGACGCACGTCCGGCAGGGGTCGGAGGAGGTGAGTGCGTGGGACGTGCGCGCAGCGGTCTGCAGCCTGTTCACCGTGCAGCCCACAAACTGTGACACTGCAGCCACGGATGTCTTTGCAGCCACCTATGCATTGACAAAAAGTGTAGGTGTGATTTTGGCTCACCCGTGCAGACGGGCAGCCATTGTGTTGGTGGTTTTTTCATCTGACGACCTCCGGGGAAGAGGTCTGTGCCCCTGACTCAGTGGTTAGGTGTCACTGGTCGTGATTGTTGGTGACTGTGGGGTGTCGGGCAGCGCGTCCGACCAGCAGTGGTGGCCGGGGTGCCTGCTCCTGAAACGTGCATCGGGGGTCATTTCAGAAATCAGACAGAGTCACCGTCCAGACCCAACCGCCCCCAGAGTTGAAGGGACCCGGCTGCGGGAAGAGTCAGGGGCGGGGTGTCAGCTCCGACGCTCTCAGTTGCTCAGGGGGGGTCAGGTGGTGGTGACCAGCGGAGGCTGGGCCCGAGAGGGGCATGCAGCCCAGGGGGCAGCAAGGTGCCACAGAAGTTGTCCGCTCTCGGTAATGGAGGATTACAGAAACGTTCGAAACACACGAGGGTCAGGAGAACGCCCCCAGCACCCGTCTCCCAGCCTCCGTGGCTGCCCCCTCGAGGTCTCCCTGGGCCTCCTGTCCTCCACCTTCCCTGGGCCTGGGCGGTGGGGGCGGGGCTGCTCTGAAGCACACCCTTGACCTGGGTCGTCTCACCGGTCACATCTGCGTGACCACGTCGGGCCATGGACACGTGAGAGCATTTAAAAGCCGGAGTGAGAACCTAGGAGGCCCTCACCGGGGGTGACACGGGTTCGTGAACTCCCAGCCCGGGTTCCGTTGCCCGTTGTCGACACAGGCCCCTGGGGGTCGGCACGCCGGACCCCGAGGCCTGAGGCCGCGGCTGACGGGCGCCCGCTCTGTCCGCAGCTCCGCTACGGCCAGCACCTGCTGCTGTGTGTGCGGGCCCTGGTGGGCGTGAGCCGCGAGGACTGTCGGGGGTGCGGCCTGCCGCTCCTGCGCGTGCTGCTGACCGTGATGGCACTCCCGGGGGCCGAGAGCCTCGGCGACCAGGTGAGCCTACCCCACGGGTGCCGGGGCCCACTGCCGCTGAACATCGCTCATGTCTCTGCAGTCCCCAGAGCCCCCTGGCCACGCCCAGCTCCGCTCTGCAGGAGCACGGGGACCACTTGGGGGCTCCTGGGGAGCGGGCTGCCTTCCTCAGGGCTGACCGCTCAGTGGCTGGGCGCTGGTCTGCCTCCTGACTGGGGGTGCGGCCGGCGCTGACGTCACATGAGCAGAGATCCGGGTGGGAAGCCGGGTCTGCAGCCCCAGGCCGCCGGGACTCACTTCCGAGGGCTTGCGTTCTGTTCCTCCTGTCAGGGACGGGGACGCGGCTCACCTGGTCCCCCCGCAGGTCACGGCCGAGTGGGGGCTCCGAGCACGGGGAGGGACCGTCCCAGCCCGTGCCTCCCACCTTGCAGGTTCAGGAGACCGTGGACGCGCTGGCCGCGGCGGAGGGCGGAGGTGACAGCCAGGACCTCTACCGCGAGCACACCGGGCCCCTCCTGGAGGCGCTGGCCGGGTCCCAGCAGGACTGGACCGTGCACTCCCCGGAGCTGCTGCAGTTCGTCGCGCTGGTCGCCCACGCAGGTGAGCCCCCCACGCACCAGAGTGGCCCGGCGGGCTGTGCTGCACCGAGGCCACTGTTCAGAAGCCACTCGCAGGCACTGCCACCCGTGCGGGCGAGCGTGCAGGAGGCCCAGGAGGCCGCCCCGGAGCTGGACTGCGGCTCCCAGGTCCTCCCGGCACAGGCGCTCAGGGCTCCCCGTCGCCTGTGACCCTGGGGCCACTCTCGGGCTCGTGCAGCCTCACCCTCCTCTCCTCTGAGTGGCTCCGGCTCCGTGTGCGGAGACACTGCTGAGTGGGGAACCCCCCCCCCCAGTGTATTCAGTTCTGAGTGTTTACCGCACGTTTCCCAGACAGTTTCACAAACCAGGTTATTGGGCGCCCCAGGTGGGGACTCGGGGCGCACGCACCTGGGCGAGCAGGCTGGCGCTCTTGGCAGGAGAGCTGGGGTTCGTGTTGGCGGCACCTGCGGTAGTCAGCCTTCTGAAATGTGTTCCGGTTTGCAGCTTTAAAAAGCATTTCTCACGGAGGGAGCGTACCTGGTGGCACCTGGGAAAACAAACCTGTCTGGGCCCCCCTCGCACGTCTCGGCCAGGAGGGGTAGACAGGGCCCCGGGAAGTGGCAGGAGCTGGTTTTACAACCGCGGTTCAGGAGCACGGGTGTGTCTCCTCCGATGCCTTCTGCGTGCTGAGCGTGCCCGATGTTCACGCACACGGGGTGTGTCAGTGTGCGTGTGTGTGCGTGTGGACTCTCAGAGGCAGTGTGACCGCTGCGCACCGTGCTCCGGGGAGTGGGCGACACCGTTCCAGCTGGTTGCACTGTGAAGAGAGGCAAACCCCAAACCCAGACCAAAGGGCAAGTGGCTGCAGGGGAGCACAGCCCTGCAGCTGGAGGCCAGAGGGCTGGGGCTGCCCTCCCAGTGAGGATCCCCTGCCAGGCCCCTCCAGTCGGGCTGTGGGCGGGTCCTCGAGGCTGCGGGCCAGGGAGCCGGTGTGTGGGGGCAGTTTTGCCCGCCCGTGGGACCTGGCCTGACCTTGTCTGTGAAAAGGTTTCATTGGGCATGCTTATCAGGAAACAATTCTTTAAAAAAGAAACACAAACCAATTTTCAGGCGGGAGGGACAGCGGGCTGGTGGTCGGAGGGCAGGCCGCAGGGAGGGGCAGCTCCGGGCAAACCCGGGTGCTCCCACATGGTGTCACTCGTGGTGACACTGCGTGTCGCTGCCTCCCGTGACGCGTCTGGGCCTTGCGCTGCCGGCCCGCCGTCTCCGACAGTCGCCTCCAGTGGGACCCCGAGCGGCCCGTCCCCAGGGGCCACTGGTTCCTGCCGGGTGCTGGGTGCGGCGCACACCGGGGGGTCCTGGGACGGCCCCTGTGCCCACTGCTCGGGGTTCCCTCCTGCCTCTGACGGAGCGCTGGTCTCACACAGACGTGGGCGCCGGGAAGGACATGTGTCGTGTCCCCCCCCCCCCCCCGTTTGTGCAGGGCCGGCATGGGGAAGGGTCAAGGCAGCGGCCTCGGGGGCAGTGGCCGCCCACTGGGCCCGCCCTGCTGCGCTGGGTGCTCTGCAGGAAGCAGGTGGGCGGGTGGTGCTTCCTGCTCTAACCGGGAGCCGCGGCGTCCGTCCTTCGAAAACCAGAGAGAGACCCTGTGCGGACGCGCCCTGCTCCAGGGCCGCGTTAGCATCTCCGGTCACACGGCTGCAGACGACCCTGCCCCGCGGATGTGTTTCCGGGTCAGAGGCGAAGGAGGTTGCAGCCGCCTCGCCTGCGCCCTCACGGTTGGTCGTCAGCGTCGGCACAGCGCTGTGAGCCGGGGGTCAGGCGACCCTCGTGGTCCGGGCCTGGCGGGGGTGAAGCTCACGTCTGTGCCCAGTTGCGGCTCCGGGAGTCTCCAGGCGCCTCGTGCCGTGGCCTGTGCTCGGAACCTCGCGCACTGTCCGGGGCTGACCACACTTCTTCGTCTGCTGGCATGTGGACGGAGGAGGACGGCTGTCGAGGTCAGGGGCAGGGAGCGAGCCGCTCACGTCACTGATTTCGGTTGACAGTTAACACGTTGCTTGACTTTCTCTTCAAGGACTTGGAGACTGTACGGAAGCAGTTTGCAAAGTGAGTGAGCAGAGCAGGGGTGTCGACCTCATTGTCGGGGGGGCACATCAGCCTCGCGGTGGCCCTCAGAGGGCCGAATGTGATCTTAGGACTGGATAAATGTAACTGCTTCTCGACCAGGGGCCAGGAGCTCGGCGCTGCTGCCGGGTAGAAACAAGGTGCCGGGCCGGATGAAGCCAGGTGAAGGGCTGGATTCGGCCCTCGGACCTTGAGTTGGCCGCCTGTGCGTCAGCACAATCGGAGGGTTAAACGTTCTCGGCCACCTCTGTCCGGTCGTCCAGAAGGGACCGTCCCTCTGCAGCCGGGAGCGCCCTCGGTCTGCGCGCACAGGGGCAGAGCGGGTGCTCTGTGTTGCAGGCCCTGCCCTCGGAGAAGCGCTGCCCCACCTGGTCCCCGTGCTCCGGGGCTGCCTGCAGCCTGACAGAGACCCCCAGATGCGCCTGAAGCTCTTCGCCCTCCTGTCCCGGACGCTGCTGAGAGCAAAGGAGACTGTGGACTCCCAAGGGTACGTGGCCCCCCTTACACCACCGCCCCACGCTGCCCCCACCCCGCACTGTGGCGGGGGCACCCCGCCCACACAGAGGACTCAGGCTGGAGCCTGCAGCCCGCAGCCCCAGGCCGGGAGCAGGCTGCCCAGGGAGGCACTAAATCAAAGTCGCTTGAGCGTGGTCGTTAAAATTCCATCAAGTGAAAAAGTTTCAGGGAACATTAACTATTAATGGTTTATGTATTAGCAGTCCTCAGGTTTAAAAGCCTTTTGGTAGCTTTCAAACTGAACAAAGAGTTGATGGAATCACCATGGACAGGGAAGCTTTTGGAAGAGCTTTCAGGGGGCGGCACCGGCTGCAGCTGGGTGGCCGTGAAGCCAAGGAATGGGGCGGGTGGGGGGACAGCGGGCGGGTGCAGGAGGCCCTGGGGCGCACCTCTCCTTGGCCCCGCCAGTCCCCTTTGTTAAGTCAGCAGGGCTGGCTGGGGTGGGGCTGGCCAGCCCGTGTCCGGGTCAGTGGGTGCCGTGAGCTGTGTGGGGACCCGTCCCCGGGGGGGAGCAGAGCCCCCCTGCTGCGCTGTTCTGGGGGTGTCTGTGGGGGGGGCGTTGCCTGCGGACACCTGGGCCGCCCGCTGTGCTTCCCGACGCCGCGGCAGCTCTCTGCTCTGCTGCTGGGCCTCGAGCCAGCACCCCGGTGCCGGAGCTCGACTTCCTGCTCGTCTGCAGAGCCTCGGGCTCAGCGGGGACATGAAAGCCGCTGAGTGCGGCCCTGGCTGCCATCCCGGCAGCCGGCAGGCCCGCGCCGGACCACCTGTGAGGCCGTCCGCCCCAGCGGCACTCAGCCCGTCCCCGAGGACTGCTAACCTGCCGGGCGTCTGGCCGAGGCCCCGGAAGGGAACGGCTCTGAGCTTCGGCACCAAGGGGGAGGTGCCGGGGTTGTCGGGTGGGGTGTTGGCTGCGTCCACGGTTGGGGGGGGCAGCAAACCCCACCACCTGGTTTGGGGGGCTTCAGGGTGACGAAGTGGCGGCTGTGAAATGCGCTGTCAGCTCATTGGACTGTCAGCGGTCAAGAGGGGACCGCGGTTCCTGTTCGCCTGTCAGAGTGTCCGCCCTTCGGCCGGCCCCACGGGCTCTGCTCTGGGGGCGGGGCCGGGGGGGGGGCTCACCCCTGGCGTTGCCACCCGGACTTGAGAGTCAGTGGCAGCTCCGGGGCTCGGTGCCAGGCTGCCCCCTCCGCAGAGCCCTCGCCCGGGCTCTCCCTGACGGCCCGTCCAGCCCTCGCCCCCCTCCCCCCTGTCCCCCGGGGAACGTGCCCTGAGGGAGCCGGCGGGCGGGCTCCAACCTGCAGCCTGCTGCCCCGTCCCGGGGCGGTGGGGGGGGGGGGGGCACCTGACCTGCACACAGGTGCGTGTCTCCTGCGCATGAGAGAACTCATTGTCTGTAAGCCGGGAGCTTCTACCCCCCGACACGGCGTTACCGCGGAGGGCAGTTCAGACACGGGGCTTCTGGCCACGTCAGGGGACCGCCTCGGAGACAGGACACGGGGCTGGGTCTTTCTGAGGGGCGCCCCTGTGGGTCCCTTCCGGAAAACCGCAGCTCCCTGCCTGAACATTACAGCGCATTGGAGACCTCCTTGAACACGGGTGAACCGTCCCAAACCAAACACACTTTCCAGGTTTGCGGCCTCCCCTTCGCCGGCAGCTCTGCAGCGCCCCCTGCTGGAGGCCGCAGTCCTGCACCTGCGGTCTGCATCCCAGGTGTTCGCAACAGCTGGGGCCAGAGCGCTGAGCCGCCTTGGAGATGCACTTTGCAGCAAGGCCGGCAGATAGTGAGCTGTCCGTTCGAGACAGTGCGTCTTGATCCGTGGGCAGAGGCCGTGGGAGCAGTGGGGCCCGTCAGCAGCGTGGAGGCTTGTCGCTGGGTGATGCTGAGGGCTCTGGGCCCTGCAGGGCTCAGCCACCGGGTGACAGGCTGGGCTCTTCATTTTTGTTTCGATGGCAGATCACCGGTGGGCCTCACCAAGGTGGAGGCGGTGGAGGCGGGACCGTGGGCCTGTCTCCGTAGGATGGTCACGTGTGGGGTTGATGGATGCCGCACCTGGCGACGTGTCCCAGGTGCAGCTTGCCGTCCTCCTCAGAGCTGGGGCAGTGACAGCGCAGCCCCTGCAGCACGGCGGGCCCCTGGGCCCGGGCTCTCAGGGGCAGCCGGCAGGAGCCCTGGGGACGGCAGCTGGCTGTGGGGCCCCTGGCCTCAACCCTGACCCCAACCCTGCGCTCTGTGCTCCCTCCGCAGGCAGCTCCACAGCTACCTCGACACCCTGATAAAGGACATCGTGGCCCCCAACCTGCAGTGGCGAGCGGGGAGGACGGCCGCCGCCATCCGCACGGCCGCCGTGTCCTGCCTCTGGACGCTTCTCAGCAGCGGCGTGCTGTCGGCTGCACAGGTGGGCTCGGGCATCCTGGGCCCGTGCGGGGGCGCGGCTGGGCTCACCCCGAGGTCTCCCTGGCCGCAGCCGGGAGGCACCCAGAGCCGTGCTGCATGTCCCTTGGGGACGTGAGGGGACCCTGGGGGTGGGCAGAGGGGGTGCAGAGTCTGGGGCACGCGTTTTGTTTGCTTGGGCCGTCTCGGGAGTTTCTGAGGTTGACACGTTGAACGTCGCTCCTCGCAAGACAGAGACTTTCATCACAGGAGCCCAAGTGAGTTGGACCGGCCCCGGGCTGTCTGTGTCACGTCTGTCCCTCTGTCCGGCTGACCTGGAGGCGAGGGGGCAGTAGAAAGGGTGTAAACGCGTGTGCCCTGCTCTTGTGGTGAAAACGCTCACCGGGTGCTGGCCTCGTGGGGGCCTCCCCACCCCCACCCCGTGTACAAGTGGCCGGGACCGACGGTGAACTGCCCCAGGCACCGGTGGCCGTGGCACGCAGCCGCCCTGGTGAGGAGCAGGCTGTGTGGGGTTCGGGTCTCGGTCAGGCTTTGTGAGTAACAGATTTTTGAGAAACCAACCAACCAAGTTAAACAAAAATTGCTGAAATTATCTAGATTTTAAAGCACAGGTTCAAGTCTGCTCATGTAGAAGTTTCAAACAGTGCCCAGACTCTGTGTCACCCTGTGTCTGCGGCCTCCAGCCAGGTGCACGCCTGGTGCGTGCCTCACGCCCACGTCTGTGCTGACCGCAGGTGCAGGACGTGCGGGAGACGCTGACGCCCCAGCTGCTGACCACCCTGGAGGAGGACTCTCAGACGACGCGGCTGACTTCGTGCCGGATCCTCGACGCCTTCTTGAAAACCTCTGGCGACGCGATCGATGCAGATAAACTCATCAAGATTTATCCTGGTGGGACATTTTTCTTGCCCAAAGCACACACATACGTTCGACAGCTGTTCCTTTTATGGGGAAATGGGGGAATGCTGCTTTGCCTTCCTGTCACACTGGCGCTGAGAGTGCAGGCTGGGCGATGACCTCAGACCACTGAACAGCTGCCCCAGGAAGGAGGCGGGGACTGGAGCTGGGGGCAGGGCCCAGCAAGAGTGGGGCGGGGCCCAGCGGGGGGCGGGGGGGGGGCAGCAGGAGCGGGAACAGGGCTGAGGTCCCCACAGCAGCCAGGGTTCCGCCTCCACACTTCAGGGTCCCTCGGCTCGCTCACAAGCAGCCTGGGCAAGGCATGTGCCAGCCCTGGCCAAGCGGGACCGTGAGCAAAGGCGGCCCACAACCCAGGTCCCCAGGAGTAAGGGGCCGGCTCCAGGAGGGAGCCGGGGTCCCCACCCCAAAGCAAAATGCAGGGGACCTATCACCTCCAAGTGGTCTTGCCAGAAGGCGTTATGATCCTCAAAGACGAGCTGAGGGTCAGAATGACATGAGGGTGGAGAACAAGGCGTGGGGCCAAGAGCCCGCCTCTGGTTGCAGGAGCGCCTGTGGGGAGGGGGCGCGGGTTCCGGGGCGGTTCCCCGGCGAGGGCAGGGGGCGGGGGGGGGGCAGAGCCTCTGCTGTTGCATCTCCCAGACCAGGTTCATCACCTGTGCTGCTTGGGTGCCGTGAACACGTAGTGAGTTTTTAAAGGTGGTTTTAAGAGTCCCCGGGAGTGAAAAGTGGTTGCCGAAATGCCAGGCTCGGTGCCCTGGCTGAACAGTAGCCTGGCCCCAGCTGGCCCGGGATTCGTGGGCCAAGAGGGAGTGGCCAGGTCTGCCTGCAGCCGGCTGCCTGTGCGTGCAGCTGCCGCATACCGGCCGTCTGCCGAGTCTCCAGACACACAGCCGTGGGGACCAGAGATTTCTCGAGGTCACGTGAGGAACGCGTGACCTTTGATAAAGGTCGGGCGTCAGGGGTGAGAGTTCGCCCAGCAGGGAGACGGCTGAGCAGTCTGGTCCTGGAGGCTCGGCGGTTGGTGGCTGTCACGTCACTGGGCCCTCAGCTCTGTCCCCAGAGCCGCGAGGGCAGGGTCTGCAGATTCCCCACCTGCAGGTGACAGGCTTCGACTCTCTGAGTGTCACGCAGACAGAGTGGGCCTGGGCCACCGGGCAGGTGAGGGGACTGGTGCAGACGAGCTGAGGCCTGGCTCGCTCGGGATGGGCAGGCCAGGCCACCCCTGAGCTGTGTCCCAGGGGGCGAGGCCCTGCCCAGGCACCCCGGCCCACGCCCCCGCTGCCCTCCCCGCAGAGCTCCTCAAGCGCCTGGATGACGTGTCCCAGGAAGTGAGGCTGGCGGCGGCCGCCGCCCTGGCCAGCTGGCTGCGGCGCGTCGGGAACGGGGACGGGAAGTCCTACTACCAGAGCCACGTCCAGCACCTGTACCAGGAGCTCCTCGTCTACCTGGACGATCCCGAGACCGCCGTCCAGGACGCCGTCCAGGGTAAGTGTGCCGGTGACCGGCCCAGACGGGAGCCCGTTCCGCACGGACTCGAGGGGCATGCGTTCGAAAGATGCGTTTTCCGAAATGAAGCGCCGAGTGAGAAGGGTGTTGTCCTGCGACGTCTCCTTCGCCGTGCGAAACTGCTAGTTGGAGGCGGTCCCACTGGGTTTTTTCCGAGCTGCTGCCGAAAGGGAGGTGCCCAGAAAGACCCCTCCAGGAGCAATGTCAGGAGTCCGCTGCCTCTGTTTTCTTCCCGTCTTTAACCCACGGAGCTTGTTCTTGCACGCGGTGTACGAGGGTGGTCTGGCTTCATGGCTTTTGCACGTACCTGTCTGGCTTTTGACATAAATCAGCAGACCTTCTGGGCTGCCTCCTCTGTTCCGGTGACCTGCGTGTCTGTTTTCACGCCAGCACCAGGCTGTTGTGATTCCTGCAGCCTTGTGCTGGCTGGGTGCTTACCTCCGGCATCTCAAGGGTGTCTGCTGTGTTCCAGAGGTCCTTGAAGCCGGCAGCGGCCTGTTCCCTGACCTGCTGGTGAGGGAGGCGGAGGCCGTGGTCCACAAGCACCGCTCCCCCACGCGCTGCGAGCAGCTCCTGCGGCACGTGCAAGCCGGGCCGCCCGCCCAGTGACCGCGCCGCGGGGCGGGCCTGGTGCCCTCTGCAGCCCACAGCAGCCGAGGACACGGACGAGAAGGCTGTGGCGGCCGGAAGAATGTGTTTCCTGAGAAAAACGCCTGGCGCTTGTCGAGCCCAACAGTTCCTGGTGTTCACGGAACGGCCCCGTCTCTGCGGGCCATCGGCCGGCCACCGGAACCCCCGGCTCGCCTGAGACGAGACCCGAGCATCAGCCGCGCCCGCGGGCGGCCAGGCCCCGTCTCACTCTCCCTGTGTCGAAGGCTTGTCCGCTCCCAGGCTGGGGGCCGCCGCTTCTCCCTCGCTTCAGTGCCCACCACGGACGTTCCTGACCATTTCAGAAGAGCCAGAGGGGTCCAAGGGAGACCCCATCCTTCGTTTGGACCCTGTCTGCTGGCCCCACACACCTCAGGGAGCAGACTGAAAGGGAAGGACACCCCAAGAACTGTCGTGAGTGGAGACTTCCCCACTCGAGACCCACTGGAACTTGGGGTGTGCTGTGGGTCTGTCCGGTCGGGTCCCTTCTCTAGGTCACTAACACTGGCAGCGTTGAAAAGAGACTGTTTACTGTTTCATCAGATTTCGGTTGCTCTCTCATGAACAGCAGCAAAGGAAAGGTGTACTTTATTCTCTAGCACTTTCTACACCCAAGTGCCTGAAAAATTTCCCTGCAAGTGGTTTTTATTTCTACAAGCCAAATACATATGTTAACACAAGGGAGGAAATGCTTTATTTTCCAACAATCAAATATTAACATTTATGCTTTGGTGTTTGAAACTTAATTAAATTATTTATTGTAATTCTTTTGTATGCTTGTCTTTGTGTGTTTTGGTAATTGATAGGCATTTCTTCAGAAATAGCTCATTTTTCTCTCAGATGTAACCTCACTGAGAAGTCAGCCTTGACCTGGCTGGCATAGCTCAGTGGATTGAGCACGGGCTGGGAACCAAAGTGTCCCAGGTTCGATTCCCAGCCAGGGTACATTCCTGGGTTGCAGGCCAGAACTCCCAGCAACTGCACATTGATGTTTCTCTCTCTCTCTCTCTCTCTCTCTCTCTCCCTTCCTTCCCTCTCTAAAAATAAATAAATAAAATCTTAAAAAAAAAAGAAAGGGAAATCCCAAGTAAATAACCTATTAAAAAAAAAAGTCAGCCTTGAGAATTGGGGGGCCTGCAACTCAGCCACGTGGCCACCCCTCGTTTTCGAGCCCTCTCTGGACACCAGGGGGCAGCAGCTCCCCACAAGAGCAAGGGGCTGCAGCCAGAGGCCCTGGGCCCACTGTGGGGGAGGCTGGGGTGTTGGGATGGGGGACAGCGGTCAGGAGAAGGGGTGGGGTCTGAGTCTGCAGTGCAGACTTGGGTCACCACAGCCCAGCCCCCACAGGAGGTATTCCCGACTGCACTGAGGTCATCACCCTCCCAGGTCCCCTCTGAGCCCAGCTCCGATGGTTGATGGCTACAGGGATTTGGGAAGCCCTCAGGCCTGGCCTTGCCCAGGTATTAGCTCCCGAACTGCTTTCTGCCCTCGGCATCGCCAGGAAACCTGCTAGAAATGCCAGTTACGCAGCTGGTGGGAGTGGAGTCCCATAAACTGAAAGGCGTGTGTGGGTTTGATGCCCAGCGCGGGAACGTGCCTGGGCCAATTGATGTTTCTCTCCCCCTTCCTCTGTCTCTAAAGGTAATGAAAAAGTGCCCTCGGATGAGGATAAATAAATGCCAATTACCAGGCCTCAGGCCAGAACTCCCAAACCAGATGGGTGGGGCCAGTGGTCAGCCCTCCAGGGGCCTCTGATGCCCCTGAGCGCATCAACCCCCCACCTCCATCCCCCGAGAACTGCGAGTCTTCACGTCCCACCAGAAGCCCCACCTTGGGGCTTCCATTCAATCCTGGGTCAGCCACTGGTGTCACAGGAACCAAAAACAAATGGCAGTGAACTTGGCTGAGAGGACACCACGCTTAGGTCCTCAGTACCCATTTTGTGGATGGTTTCCTTCGCTGTGCAAAGAATTTCTAGTTGGATATAGTTCCGTCTCTGTATTTCTTTCCTTTTGTTGCTCTTGCCTGAGGATATATATCCAAAGAGATTCTGCTAAAAGCGATGTCAAGAGTTTACTGCCTATATTTTCTTCTGGAGTTTTACGTTTTTAAGTCTAACAGTGAAAGCTTTAATCCATTTTGAGTCTGTTCTTGTATATGGCGTAAGAAATGGTCCAATTTCGTTTTTTGCCTCCTTTGTTGTAGGTCCATTGACCATATAAATATAAGTAAGGATGTATTTCTGGCCCTGCTCTGTTCCATTGATCTATGTGTCTGTTTTTATGCCAATACCATGCTGTTTGATTATTGTAGCTTTGTAGTATAGTTTGGTATGAGGAAATGTGATACTTTCAACTTTGTTCTTTGTGGTTTCATACAAATTTTAGGCTTAGTTCTAATTCTGAGAATGCCTTTGGTATTTTGATAGGGATTGCATTGAACCTGCCTATTGTCTTAAGTAGTAAGGACATTTTAACATTAATCCTTCCAAACCAAGAATGAGGTATAATCTTCCATTTCTTTGTACCTTCAGTGTCTTTCTTCAATGTCTCTCTAACCACCCGAGCAACTCCGCCAGGTGCACAGTTCTTTTTAATCACCGACACCACCACCCCCGCCCCCCCTCGCAATGGGTGTTTAGGGGTCTGGTACGCCCTTCTCTCTACTGTGTACTGTGTGCATTTTGTGACAATGTTTTTGTAACTGAAAGTACTGAAAGGAAAAGCACTGGTCCTGAGCTCGGAAGGCCGTGCCCGCAACGGCTCCTGCAGGCGGCAGCCTGTCCCCCGACCACTGCCAGCGGCCGGCCTGAAGCGGAAATGCTTCGCGGAGATAAATCTTTCTTCCCCACTTTCCTCGTTTTCCAGGGTTCACGAACGTCCATTCAGGGAGGAACCGCGAATGGAGGAACCGCCTTCGCGGCGTAGGTTCCGAGGCGGTGGGCCGCCGGGAGCGTTTTGTTTTGCTTTGCGGCTTCCAGACTTAGATCACATGCACTTCTAGGGGCAACGAAGGGGGTCCAGGCCGCGCTGGCAGGGGCGCCCCAGAGCACACAGCCGCGGGGTCTCCCCTGCGGCCTGGCGCCCGGCCCACGGGAGGCGCGGTGACCGGAGACGGAAGCTTCTGTCGAGAAGTCCCCAGTCCCTCCCTGGCCTCGGCGCCCGCACTCCGACCCCCGAGGGCCTGATGCTCGTTTCTTTGTATTTCCGTCCTCGAAAATGCTGAGGTTTGGGCTGGAGGGCGAGGAGCGGCGGTGGGGAGGGACGGGCAAGCCCTCCTCGCGGCGCTGGGCCTCGGCAGCACTGTTGCGTCGCCCAGAGCCGGGCCTCGGGGCGAAGTTCCCGCCCGCGGCAGCGGCTCTCTGGGCTCCCACCATGCTGGGGACCCCAGGGGTGGTGTCCGCACGCGCGGCGCGGCCGCCCCAGACCTGCGGTCCTCGCGGCGGGACCCTGCCAGGCGCCGACAGCTGTCCCCCTGCGCTACGGCCGCTGCCCGTTCGCAGTGTGAGACATTCGGGTGACGTTTAGCTCTGGCACAAGGAACCGCTCGTTCAGAGCCGCTCTCGGTCCTGCAGGCGCTCGGGCCGCGGAGCCTCGCCCGTCTCCGCCCCGCCAGCTCCCAAGTCTCCCGGCGCCGGAGGGTGGTGCGTCCTGCCGGAGTCGCGCCTTGCGCAGGCGCGGAACCCGGCTGTGGTTCCCAGCCACCCTTGCGGCGAGGCGCGGCCACGTGACACGGGCTCGGCAACCCCACCCCACCCGCCGCCGTGCTGGGGGCATGCGCACATGCACGGGCCGAAGTTCCCTGGCGTGGGTCGTCCCGGCCCCGCACCGCAGCGGGAGGCTTGTCCGAGCCCCGGGGCGGAGCGTTGCGCCGGTGCCGGGCGTGGGCCCCGCGCCCTGGGGAGCAGTGCTGCCTGTTCCCACCGGACGCGGAGGCCGGCAGCTCCGCACTCCCAGCACCGCTGACAGCGCCCCACGTGCGGACCGCCCCCACCCGGGGGAGGCGGGGGCCAGGGGCGGGCGCGCTGGACTGCGACGGACGGACGGACGGTGCTCCTTCCCGAAGTAGTCGGGGAATGGGGCGCGGGAACGAGGGGAGCAGCCAAGCACGCCGGCTCCCCGGCCCCGATCGGCGTCGCAGGCAGATCCGGCAACGCCGGGACTCGTGCCCAGACGTTGGAGACCGGAGGCGACTGTGTCTTCTCAGGGGTCTCCCCCAAGACACTAGTCACGGAGGGACAGTGGCCGCTTGCCAGTGGAGAACCGCGAGCCCACCCCTCGGCCCGCCGTGTCCCCTCCCCGCCTCCTTCTCTAAGATCACCCGCGGGGGAGGATTGAAAATAAATAAATAATGCACAGAACGAAACGTGTCTGTCTCTCCCTGCTGGTGTGGGACGGGGTACCTCGTCTCCCCACCATGAAGGGCGGGGGCCCCCCTGCTGGCCTCCCAATTCACGTAGGCCTGTACCTCATCAAGGTCGCCATTTGTAGTTAGAACAAGTGGAAGTGTTGACTTTTCCATGCCTTTTTGTGGGTGGATTCCCACCCCCCACAAAAAGCCCCGAGACGACCAGCCAGCAGAACTTTCTGTTTCGGGCTGTATGAGTTTTATTTACTGAACAGCTTGTTCGGGTAGGATTTTCCTCTCTTTGTGCCCAATATCCCTAGAGAAAATGGTTGTACTCGATGAATTACTCAAGATAATGCCAGGTTGGGTTTGCTTCATGTTTGACCACAACCTTCAGTTACATTTTATTTCATTTACTGGGTTTCTAATTGCCTTCATGTTTTCTTTTAGGCAAAAATAGCACAGTGCCTGCACCAGCTCCTCACTGTGACCCCGCCTCTCTTGCAAAAGCTCCCCCAGGGTGCCCGTTTCCCTGCATCATCTGTCCCAGAGCTGCCACTCACTGCTGGCTGGGCCCTGCTTCCCGCATCCAGGCATCCTCGGTGGTCTGCTGGCGTACACCACACACACAGCTGAGAAAGGGGCATCTGTGCACCTCCAAAAAGGCCTTCCGTGTGCCCTCCTCCCTGGGCACAGGTTTCTAGAGCCCAGGTCTTCCCCCAGCACTTCAAGGCACAGCTCTGCTCTGTCATCGTCTAGCTGTTGACAGTTCGAGGGTCACTCCTTTGCAGGAGTCACAGGTTTTCTCTCCAGATGCTTCTAAATCTTGCCTTTATCCCCAGCATTCTGAAATGCCACAAGAACGAGTCCAGATGGGGATCTTTAGTCACTCACCTTGCTCCATGTTTGCAGGGCCTTTCACATTCCGTGGTTTTGTTTTTAAGGGCTGTCCCTATCCTCTATCCAGAACTCCTGTGGCCTGGTGTGCATCCTGGACTGGCCCCCCGCCGTGTCTGCCACTTCTCGTGGTCCTCCCCTCTGCGGTCCCTCCTGTTTTTCAGGCATTTTTCCTACGTCCCAGATAGTTGTTTGGTTTTACTCCTTAGTCTTTCTATTGGCCCTTTTATGTCCACCACTTTTTTAAAAAGTTAATTTACTGATTTTAGAGAGACGGAGGAAGAGGGGAGAGAGAGAAACATGGAATTGTTGCTCCACCTGCTTGTGCTTTCACTGGTTGAGTCCTGTCTGCGCCCCGACTGGGGATTGAACCCGCAACTCTGGTGCATCAGGTTGACATTCTAACCAGCCGAGCCCCCTGGCCAGGCTCCACCATTCACGTTTTAAACGTCTCTTTTTCCGTCCTGACTGGTGTGGCTCAGTGGGTTGGGCATTGTCCTGCAAACTGAAAAGTCAGCAGTTTAATTCCTGACCAGGTCCCAGCGAGAGGCAACCGATCAGTGTTTCTCTCTTGAACATCCATGTTTCTTTCCCTATTTCCCTTCCCTTTTCTCTAAAAGTAAATAAAATATTTAAAAATAATAATAACAAAATAAGAGTCTCTAATAACTTTATTGAGATTTAACTTACATACAGTGAAATGGTCCCCTTCTCAGCATCAGTTCTGATGAGTCTTGACTGTTGCGTACACCACAGGTTTTCATGGGCCCCTCCTTATCACCCCACTCGGGCCCGGGGCAGCCGGTGCCCTGCTCCGTCATTGCAGGTCACCTGCCTTTCCTGGACTCCCGTACTCAGCAGACGTCCGGGAGACTCACCCTCGACTGGCACCTGTCGGTGGTTGGTTCACCTTGTGCTGCTGAGGACTGGTCCCCTGGGCGGACCCACCACCACCTGTCTGTTCCCGGCCGAGGCACCCGGGCTCTCTGGGCCGCTTCTGCGCAATGCCGCAGAGACATCCACGCACGAGTCTCTGTGTTTCGCTTGGGCAAGTGCCTACGAGTGGGACAGCTGGGCTGCCTGGGAGCACAGGTGTAGCCATGTGACAGGCCGCCAGCTTGCTGCTTCCGACACTGTCCCCTCTGACGTCCCGCCAGAGAAGGGGGTGCGAGTCCCGTGCGCCCGGAGCCTTGCCCAGCACACGTTGTGTCAGAGCGTCCTGGGTTGTTCCAGGGAACTCAGCTTCTGTGACCGGCCCCTGTCCTCCATGGAAAGGTCTGGGCTCAGGTGCTGGCTTTGTTTTCCAGAGGTGTGAGGGGTGCTGTGGACCTGCATGTGCCAGACTGAGGAAGGGCTCACCCAGAAACCCAAGCCCCCTCTGGGAGCCCTGCGTTTGCGCCGGTTCTTTGGAGAAGTCCTGTCTGGCGTGGGACAGGGAGCCGAACCGGCTGCCAGCTGCTGCGGCCTGGGCGGGGGAGACGGCAGCTGTTCCCACCCCACGGCACAGGCCTGCCCCACCTGCAGTGCCTATTCTGGGGCTGCTTCCTCCCTGCACCTCCTACTGCTTTCCTCCTCCCCCGCTCAGTTGAAATCCCATCTCCTGAGCCTCTCTTCCCACTCCCCACCTGCCTCCTGTGCTCCTCCGCCAGTCATTTCCACGAGGCCTCGGGGGAAAGGGAAGGAACTGGGTGCCAACTCCCTCACCGAGGGCGTGAGGCTACAGACAGTGTATGCGGTGTCCACTTTTATAAAAGTATATGTAAATAAATTGGCAAAGTGACAAAATAGACATAACAATGTTTATCTGAGCGATGGAGTTAAAGCGAAGATCTGTGGGTTTTTAAGTTTTCAAAAAATACTTTGTTTTCTGCAGACTTTGGTTATGAGGGGGGCTGTTTGCACAGCAGCCGAAGCCTCCAGTGCAGAGACAGGAGTTTCTTTGGGGGTGCCCCCACCCCCTTCCCCCAGGAGGGCAGGGATCCCATATAGGCAGAAGTCAGGGTATTCCCTGAGCCTCTGGGTAACTTTCCTTCAGGGGCCTCTGCACTCAGCTGGCCCTGCCTCCTGGGCTCGGCCGACATCTGATCCGCAGGCACAAGGCTGGGCTCGGGTTTCCCAGCCAGCCTCTCCCCCTCGGAAGGAGTCTGCTTGCAACGGAAAGGCCCAAGCCGCTGCCCAGCTGGAGGGGTGAGTGCACCCAGAGCAAAGGGCGCGGCCTCCAGGGGCCTCCCAGGATGGGTGCTGTCCTGGTCCACTTGGGTCTGCAGCCTGTGAGCAGAGCGCTGGCCTGCGGGCCTCTGCCCCCGAGCCCCTGCTCCAGGCAGGCGTGACTCCTGCCTCCGTTTCCCTAGCTATGAGATGACGCTGCTCCAGTCTGCTCAGCAGCAGGGAGAAGAGAGAAACTTAGGGGCAGACATGGGGGAGTTGCAGCCCAGCACCCACCCGGCCCGGCTGTCAGAATGCAGGCAAACAGGCCCTGTGTCCACCTTCTCATGAGAGACCCAGGCAGGGGCTCTGGGGGTACAGTGGGCACAACCGCCCACCCGAGTCTTTCCCCAAAACAGATCACGAAAGAAGAAATCCACGCCGTCCTAAACGGACAGCCTGTTCACAGCTGCAGCCCGGCTCTGACAAAGGCCCGCACACACTCTGGGGTCTGCTGGGATTGAGGGTGATTTCCAAGGGCTGCTTCTGCGTGTTTACAAACGAGGGACCAGCCAGGCACCGCCCCCCAGGAGCCGGGCCACTGGGTTACACCCGAGCTGTATGGACTTGGTCCAGAACTAGCCCACCTCACCTGCCCCCAGCTGGCTAGCACCTGGCCCGCCCCAGACTCCAGCGGAATTCAGTCTGGAATGGCCGGCCCTACTCCCGGAGCTGGCCTGCCACCCTCCGACTCCTCCCCAAGTTGCCTGGCGCAGCTGCAAGCAGGAGTTTGCGCTGTCGTCATTGCCCTTTTGCAACAAAGGGCATCGTCTGCCGGGTGCTCCCCCGGGGCCAGGCACCACAGGGGCATCATCGCCCGGCGCTCACGGGGCCCTTGGACGCAGGCAGGTTGTTCCTGTTTACCAGAGAGGCCGTGGGGGCTCAGAGAGGCCCAGATGTGGGTCAAGGTCACACGGCTCCAGCTGGCTGCTGCCCCACGTCCCCCCACTAGCTCCTCGGGGCAAATAACACAATGTGTGCTCTTCCCTCCTCAACACCCAGTCTCTTACTCTGCACCCCTGGGCGAAGGTGTGAAAGGGAATCTCTTTGTGGAGAAAGTTTGGGTGTTTCTTCTCTGCCTTCTGCTGTGTTCCTCCTTAGCTCTTTGTAAATACCTGAGTTACAGTGCTGTCCATTCATATGATATATATATATATATATATATATATGTGTGTGTGTGTGTGTATATATGAGAAACCCATTTACTTACCTGATACAGGCAGAGATCTAGGGGGTCTATGAACGTATTGTTTGTGTACATAATACGTATTTAGTCACATTTTAATAAGAAAAGTTTTAAATATGATTCCTCATATAGTCACATTAAAGCAAACATTTATCATGAAGATAATGTTTATCTAAAACTGATCACAACATAGCACACGAACTGGATGCAGGAGCGTGGAGGCTAACAGGTCTGAGACCGCAGCCAGCGAGCCAGAGACCCCGGAGAGCCGGCGCCGTCAGCTCCAGCCCGAGGCCGAGTCCAAAGGCGGGCGGAGACCCACGTCCCAGGGCAGAGACAGACAGGCGGAGAGAGTTCTGTCCCCCTCGGCCCCTCATTCTCCTGCGGCCTCCAGTGGCCTGGGTGAGGCCGACCCGCGCCGGGGCCGGACGTCTGCTTGAGTCAATCTACTGAACCGAATGTTCACCTCGTCCAGAAAACCCCCCAAGGACACCCCAAAACAACATCTGAGAAATATCTGGGCAGCCCAGGGCCAGGCCCAGCCAGCTGGTAAAATTCCACAGCCTGCCACCTGCCCGGGTTTGCCCAGGACGGTCCGCTGCTGTCCGAGTCTGGAGGGCCAGTCTCGCCTCCTGGCGGCCCGCCCGGCGGTGCGGCGGGTCTGTTCACCGCACCGACAGCGCGCCAGGATGGGCAACCCGGCAGGAAGGGCCGGTCACGGCCCCTCCCCTGGGGCTTCGGAGGGTCTGCACCGCCACGGGGCCCGAGTCCCTGCGGCCTCCGCGTGCCCGCCAACACGCAGCGTCGCCCCCTTTCCGACTGTTGGGCGGGGGTGGGGCATGGAGTCGCTCCGACGGGCGATTCTCTGATCCCGGAAGAGCTTCGGGGTCTCTCCACATTCGGGGCATGCGTTTGGGGGCCTTCTCCTGTGGACGGCCGGCTCACCCCTTCGCCTGCTTTTCCATCCTGTTCCCCTTTCTGGCTGAATTGCAGGAGCTTCTTGTATGTTCTAAGTGGTAACCCCTTGTCTGTTTTAATTTTTGTTTTTAAATACTGATTTTAAAGAGAGAGGGATGGAAACACTGATCTGTTGTTCTGCACATGGACGCATCATTGGTTGATCCCTGTCTGTGCCCTGATCGGGGCGGAGCCCACAGCCCTGGTGTGTCGGGATGACGCTCTCACCCACTGAGCGACCTGGCCAGGGGTGCAGAGTCTGTTTTAAAAGTTTCAACTGTCTCCTGCTGGTCACCAGGCTGCTGGCTGGTTCACGGAATCTCCGACTGCACAGACACCTTTCACTGTAGTATAATCAGGGCCTCCGTGTTTCGCCGTAAGGCTTGCTTGTGCCTGTGAGGTCATGAGGAGTCCTCCTCCCGGCCCTGGGAGGGAGTCTCCTCCAGTGTCTCCTTCGCGTTGTGGTGTTCCTCTTCATTCAGATTTCCATTAGCCTGGAACAGAGTTTTATTTCTTCAAACATATTAGTAGTCAATTCAGGATTGTGGAATCAAGAGGCATATTACAATACTTTTCTGTACTTGAACATTTCCAGACTTTTTTTAAAGGTTGTATTTATTCAGTTTTAGAGAGAGGAGAAAGGAGGGAGAAAGGGAGAGAAACATCGATGTGGGAAACATTGATCGGATTGGTTGCCTCTGGTGCACTCCCAACAGAGGACTTGGCCCCAAACAGGCATGTGCCCTGACAGGGAACTGAACCAGCGACCTTTCAGTTTGCAGGCAGGCATTCAATCCACTGAGCCACACCAGCCAGGGCCATTTCCAAACCTTTAATGTATCTAAAAGTATTGAGTTCGTTGTGCAAAATACAGATGTCAAAATAAGAAAACTAAATCACGATGCCCGTGTGGACAGAACCGCTAGCAAGATTTTCTTGTGCCTCGTGCACACGTGTGCATGCACACATGGAGTCGCACAGCACATGTTTCAGTGAACTTGAATCCTGAGCACACTTTGTACCCTCCTCTCTGGGACGCAGTAAGGTGCAGTGCTCTTCTTGAAGGACAGGCTTTGCCCTTGGAGCTGCCTCTCCCCTCCTCTGTGTAACCTGTTACCTACCAGGTTCCGGGGCAAGTCCCCTACAGCAATCAGTTCACTGGGACAAGGTCAGCTGAAGCATCCTTCCCCTGCCTTGGCTTCCTCCTGAGGGGCTGGACCCGGCACTTTCCAAGTATTCGCAGCTGTGCTCAAGTACCCAGCGAAGGTAAGGTACCAGGTGGACTTACTGAAACCAAATCACTGGTCCAGACCAGTCCCAGCCAGTTCAGTCCAGTTGGTTCCATACTAACCAGTTGGGTCTAGATGAAGCCAACACAAAGCAATGGAAGCCAGTCAGGTGGACTTGGGGTAAACTCTGGGAGGAGGGGGTGTAACAGCCAGTCCAGTGGCCTGGTCTTTGTCCAGCAGCCCAGGTGGTTGGGGGTTATTCTAGGGACCCTAGGATTTTGTTGAGTCCCTGTCACTACCTGGCATCTACCAGGGCTCCGCTGAACCCCACCAGAATCTTGTCTCTTCCCTCTACCTTATGTCATGTGGGTTTGGTTTGCACCTTGCTCATTCATTGTTGCTGAACTTTTTAAAAAAAGTTTTCTTGGGTCATTCTGCAATATGGGGAGAGATTCATTCTGGGATATTTCCAGTGCAGAACCCCGACCCAGAAGTTTCCAGCAACACCTGCCCCTCCGTTCACTAGAAATAGCATTCCAGCCAGGAAAGAAGTGTTGCATTTTCTAGTAGCCTCACTAAAAAAAGAAACAGACGAAATTAACTTAATAATATATTTTACTTAACCAATATATCCAAAAAAACTTTAAATCGACACAAAATTTTAGAGCACCGAGACACTTCGCCGTCTTTCTTTTCCAGTCTTATACACCGTGGGCGGATTGCATCCACAGCACTTCCCGCCTGCGGCCGCCACTCCGCCAGCGCTCAGCAGGTACCGGCGGCCAGGAGGCGCCGTCCCGGCCTGCTCTAGAGTGGATCAGGACCTCTCCTCCACCCGATCCCCGCCCCCGCAGCCCCGGAAAAGCAACACCTCCTCCCCGCACCCTTCCACTGCAGTTCGACACCTGCCCCGCCCCGCAGGAACAGGCACCCGTTAAACACACCCGGGCGGAGACTTCCCTGCGCTCGCCGACAGGGCGACGGTTACAGACCCCGTGTGGACACAGCTGAGTCGCACAACCCACGCCACTGCCGTGAATAAACGTGTCCTGGTCTGAGGGCTGCGCAATGCCCCGCTCGGGGGCGGGCGGACCCGGCGGGCCTGATCAACTCCCCGGCGCCCGGGAGCCCGTCCCTCCTTCGTAACGTGAGGATAAGAAGTAGTAGCGTCCTGTCTACCCCGAAACACTGTCGTGAAAATCCAAGGGAGGCGTGGGTGTGGATCGGCCGGAACCGCGGGAGCAGCGTCCGGAACCCGGCTCCAGGCCCTGGGGTCAAAGACCCCAGCTGGGTGCCCGGCAGGGGTCCCTCTGCAGACCGCGCACCGCTGGGCCGGGCGCCCGCACCGCTGGGGGCCCAGCTGGGGTTCGGGCAGCTAGGAGGCCAGGCCGGCGGCGGGGCGAGGGCGGCGGTGGGCACCGGACTGGACACGAAGCGGTCCGGCTGGTGCCCTCGGGAGACCCGGTGCCCTCGGACACACTGCCCCACCTTACCGCCCTCTCTTTTCCTCGCCTCCCACTCCGCACGTTTCCCCGCCCCTGCGAGTCAGCCTCCGCCCCTGATTGGCCGTACTTCTAGTAGTCGCCTCCGCATTGGTCGAGCGCTTCAGGTGGCGTGGTCAGGATTGGTGAACGTCGCCATTGCTCCCGCCCCCGGCTCTGGGTGCAGCGCGCGATTGGCTGGCGCTGGAGCGGGCTGCTCCTGGGGCCGGGCCTGGGCGGTGCGGACTAGGCCTCTGGCGGCGGCGGCGGCGGCGGCGGCGGCGCGAGGCAGGTAAGGTCCCAGGCGGGGGCCGGGGTGGGGGTCGGGCCCTGGCTCCGGCTCCGGCTCCGGTACAGCCGCGGGGATGGGGTGGGCCGGGCGCCCACACGGCCGGTGGGGGGGGCTGCGGGGACGCGCCGACTTGCGGACTCCGCCCGGGCCGCCAACGACAGGCGCCCCCGCCTCAGCGCCCGCGGTGTTCGCGGCCCGCGGCCGCTCAGCCGGGGCGCCCCGCCTCTGTCGGTCCCTCCGCCCGTCCCTCAGCCCCCCGGAGCCCGCGGGGTCGGCCGCGCCCTGGCGGCGTCGGCGTCGGGCGCTCACCGCCCCGGGTCTCGGCACGGGCGGCGCTCAGCTCTGCGGAGCCGCCCCGAGCTCCCGGCTGCAGCCGTTTCCTTCCCTTTATTCCGTGTCCTGGGCTTTCCTCTGCCCTGCGCTCCGCGCGCGCGGTTATCTCGGCCCCCGGCCGCCTTCGCGCAGTCTTATCGCTGCGCCGCGGTTTCCGTCCGCTCCCGGGAGGGCTCCTCGGGCTGGTAGCCTCGTTACCCTGCCTTCAGCCTCCCAGCGCCCTGTCGGTGTTTTTTCCCCCTAAAAGTCAGCAGCACGTTCGCGCTGCCCAGCGGCGGGAGCGCCTGCTCCCCGCCGGTGCGTCTGTCCCGTTCCTGCGCGAGTGACGCGCGGCCCGCGCCGCTCTGGTCTCGGGCGCCGACGCCGAGTGGCTCCGGCCCTGCCCGGGCGTGGGCGTGAGTTCGAGGCCTGCCCCGGCCTCGGGCTCGGGCCCTGCACCCTGCCCCCGTCCCCTGCCCCGACCTCTGCAGCGGCTGGGCTGCTGCTGCTGCTGCTCGGGGCGCGGTGAGTTCACAACGGAGCCACACTTTGACCCGTCCCGTTAGCGCATGCGCAATGCTCTCGGCTGTCAGCGCCCCCCGGGACCCCGCTCCCACTGCTGCACTTCCCGCCTGTGACCCTGAGGGATTCAGACCGCACGTGCCCCTTTGTGCCCGGCTTCTCGCTCTCAGCATCAAGTCTCCCAGGTGCCCCCGGGTTGTACCCGGGTCTCCTCCGTCTCTCTTCCCGGCTGAGCGGCGCCCCGTCGGGTGAAGGCGCCCCGACCCGGCGGACTTGGACTTCGTTAGCAGACCCTCGCGCTGTTCTGCCTTTGCCGGCCAGCAGCCCCTGCCCTGTGGGGGGTCGCTTCCCTCTCTTGGGGGCGTCCTTTCATGCGCTGGGGTTTTTGTTTGTTCGTTGTTGTTTTACCGTTTTAGCTCGTAGGATTAGGCCTCTGACCCATTCTGAGCTAACTTTGTGTGTACGGGGTGAGGCAGGGGTCCACCTTCATTCTTTTGCACATGGACGTCCAGTTGTCCCCGCTCCGTGGTGGAAGAGACTGTTTTCTGCCCCACTGGGTGGGCCTGGCCTGCAGGTAGGAAATCAGCGGACGGTGACTGGGGGGGTTCATTTCCGGACCCCAGTTTGCTGTCTGTCCTTGTGCCAGCTAACACACGGTTCTGTGGTGAGTTTGGAGATCGGGAACCGAGTCTTCCAACTGTTTCTCAAGACTGATTTGGGCTGTTTGGAACCCACTTGGCTGCACGTGAAGTGAAGGAGGAGCTTTGCCGTGTCTGCGGGAAGGGCCGTGGGGGTGTGGACGGCTGCGCCGGCTGGTGGCGCAGGCTGGCGGTGCACGCCCTCCAGCCTGCGGGTTGCCCTCGGTTCACCGGTGTTTCCTCCCACCTCGCGGCGTCTCCGGGCCCCGCGGCAAACGCACAAACGCAGACTGAAACGGGTGAGCGGGAACCAGGTCTGAAGCCAACGTGCAGGGTGTGTGGGGTCTCCCCGGCCGCGGGCGCGCGCCCTGCTGCAGCTTCCCAAGCCCCAGTCGGGCGCCTCCTCGGTTCAGTTTATTCTGAGTTTGTTGGTCTTTTTGATGTTCTTATAAGAGGAACTGTTTTCTTAACTTTATTTCCAGGTTGTTCATTGTTGGTGTATAGAAATACAACTGATTTCTGTGTGTTGGCCTTGTATTGAGTAACTTTGCACAGCGTTTATTAGCGGTAATAGTCATTTGTGAATTCTGTAGGATTTCCTAAAGGTGAGACCGTGGCACCTGTGATAAGGGAGCCTTATTTCTTCCCCGTCTGGGGGCCGCATGTCTCCTCTTTGGGAGCCCCCAGCACAGTGCTGGGGGCGGGCGGTGGCGGGTGCAGTGTCCCGGGCTTGCTCCTGACCGTCCGGAAAGCTCCTGGTCTTTCCCCACCGGTTCCGAGGCTCGCCATGGGTTCTAAAACATTTTACTTATTTACTTTAGAGAGAGGGAAGGGAGGGAGCAAGAGAAGGAAACGTCAAGGTGTGGTTGCCTCTCGTGTGCCCCCCTCTGGGGACCTGGCCCGCAACCCAGGCGTGTGCCCCGACTGGGAACCAAACCAGTGACCCCTGGGTTCGCAGGCTGGTGCCCACTCCCCTGAGTCACACCAGCCAGTCGCCGTGGGTTTCAGGAACGGCTCTGGTCGGCTGAGGGAGTTTCCCTCTAACCCTGGTTTGTTGAGTGTTTTCATCATGGAGGAAGGTGTTCCCGTCCGCCTGAGGAGACCGAGTGGCTCTGCCCGACCGCTTCTCGCACCCACTCCCCTCGCCCCGCCCCCTCGCTTGCATATGGTCACAGGACCGCCCTCTGGTCTGGGGTTGGGGGGGGGCCCTGGTGTCTGTCAGCGCTCCTGGCTGCCCGGCGGGGCCTCCGGGTTCCTGGCCTGTCGGTTTTCAGCCGCCCGTGTGTTCCAAAGCTCCCACGCTTCCCACTGCTTTCTCCTCTCCCGAGGGTTTTGTTCTTTGTGGTTTGTGCATGTGTGCATGTATAGGCGTGTACATACGTGTGTGTGTGTCTTTCAGGAAGCCCCAGTGGAGAGGGTGTCTGGGGGATGGCGGCAGCCAACAGCGCCTGTTCCCCGTGCACTGTCCCCGCCAGGTGGGGGCCTGTGAGGTCCCTTCTCAGAGCCGTGGGTGTCTGACCGGCCGCCTGCTCCTCGCTGAGGGCTCCCGCCCTCAGTTGATGACAGTCCCGTGGTCTCCACATTCTGCAGACGGCTGGCTGGGACTGGCTCGCAGGAAACGCCAGGCAACCCTTCGGGCCGGGGAGGTGGCGCAGGATGAAGCTGTCCGTCAGCCTCTCCGGTGAGGCAGAGCCCCGGAGCGCAGCGCGGTCCCTCTGCCACTGCTGCTCCGCGCCCAGTGGCCGGTTGCAGGGCAGGCGAGGGGTGGGGTGCAGCTGGGCTCCCGGGCAGGTGGGAAGCAGGCAGAGATGCTGGCCGGCCGGGCTGCGAGTGTGCCCTCGGGGCGGCTGTGCTCCCTGCCGCCTGCGGGCAGCGTTGTGCAGTCTATTGTAAACTCTCACTTTCTTCTCCCTTGTCTTCTGAACTCGGAACTCGTTGCCGTTTTAACTGCTTACCAGCCTCGAGTTTCAGGCGAAGGAGACCAGGCCAGCCCCGACCCCGTGGGTCTGTGTGTGAAACCTCTAGGGCCAGCCAGACCCAGGGGAGCAGAGGGAGGGCACGGGTGACCGGTGCTCGCAGCGCGGCCTGCGAGCAGTTGGAGTTCTGTTTGTGATGAGGCCGCCCCGTCTCCCGTTTAGTTGTGCGGGGACGCTCGGCGAGAGGTCACCGCTGGGGGCTGCAGTTCAGGAGGTGAGAGCCGGGTGGCAGGTGCTTCCCGACGGCGGTGCCGGTCGCCCTGCAGGCCCCAGGCTGCATGCGCTGTGGGCGAGCAGGTGCAGGCCGGTCTCAGTGGGGCGCTGGGCTCCCCAGGGCTGCAGCCGAGGACAGAGCTGCCTGCTCTGGCCCTGGTCCTCCGGTCTCCCCCGTGCGGCCTCTGTGGACGTGACTGGGGGTGTGAGCTCTGTCTGGGCAGGAGGAAGATTGATTCGGCGGTTCCTTTACTCGCTCCTCAGGTGGCAGGCCTTTGTAGCCAGGTGCCTTGTCTTTGGGGGGACAGGCGCTGCAGGGGTGGTGGGGAGACCGCGCTCGCCCCGAAAGTGCAGGCACAGAGCTGCTGCTGCGGTTCCCGGTGTCGCCCCGGTCAGCTGGGCGGAGGAACGGACGGCCGTTCCGAGGAGACGAGGAAAGAGAAGGGCCGTGCCCGCAGCACTGGGAGACGGGCCAGGACGAGGGGCCCAGGCACGCGCAGCCCTCGCTGCTCTCTGGCTGTCCGAGGGTGCTCGCTGGTCCCGCAGGCAGGGCTCGTGCCCGCCCAGCCGGCGGAGGTGTGGCCAGGGGCAGCAGGGAAGAGGGTGATGCCCTGGAGGGAGCATGCTGCTGGGGGGGGGGGGGGCGAGGCGGGAGGGGCAGGCTGAGTGGCCGCTGGCGGAAGTGCTCTCCAGCAGGTGAGCAGGTGCCTCCGCCCCGTGTTTTCGCAGGGATTGCAAGCGTGGCTGCAGGGGCAGAAGTCCGACCAGTAGGGGTGATGCAGGACGAAGCAGACTGTTTTTAGTCCTGGGGTCAGGGAGGGCCTTGGCAGGCCCGATGTGAGAGTCGGAAAAACCAGAGCGCAGCCAGCTCAGTAGCCGGCGGGGGTGTCCCTGGCCGGTGTGCCATGTGCGTGGTTCGCAGCTTGTACAGCCTCGCCGGCGGGTGTGGCGCCCGGAGTCCCCAGAGGCCGGCAGGACGCTGCTGGGGGCAGCGTGGTGCCCGAGCTCTTCCCAGTGGGACAACCGCCTGGGCGGCCCCGGCGTGGCCCGTGCCCTGGGCCCGTGCTCTGCAAGGCCCCTCACAGCCACCGGCCCGAAGTGACCTCCCTGACCTGGCCTTTGTGCAGCAGGAGAGCCCCGCTGTCGGGGAGCTGGGGTCCTGGCTGGGAGGACCGGGACGGGGAACAGGGATGGGGACGCTCGGGCCCTGGGCGGGAGTAGGCTGGTGCCCCGGGAGACTGGGCTGCTGTTGTGTAAACAGATGCAGCGGCCCGCCCCTTCCTGCTGTCCCGTCACTTCCAAGAAAAGGAAAGAGACTTCACGTCTTGGCAAGAAGAGGCCTTTCTGTGCAGAGTTGCTGCTGAAAATAGCCGGCTTCTATTTTTTTATTCTGCTGTTCTACTTATTTCAAGATATGTCGCATTGCCGTGTTTGTGGCAGCGGTTCTCCCTGTGCGGGGCTGAGGTGTGTGAACGCACGCGTCCCCGCGGCTGGTTTGGCGGGCGAGGTGCGGCGTCCTCCCAGGGGCAGGGGTGCCTGCCGGCCGGCCGAGCCCCCCCACTCAGCGGGGGCCACAGCCGGAGGGGCCCCGCGTCCTGGCTGCCCGAACTGCCTCACATCGAACACCAACTGTTTTTTTTTTTTTTTTTTTTTAATTTATTTGTTTTTAGAGAGGGAAGGGAGGGAGAGAGAGAGAGAGAGAGAGAAACACCAATGTGTGGTTGCCTCTCACGTGGCCCCCACTGGGGACCTGGCCTGCAACCCAGGCGGGTGCCCTGACTGGGAATCGAACTGGCGACCCTTTGGTTTGTAGCCCGCGCTCAATCCACTGCGCCACACCAGCCGGGGCTTAGTTTTTCTTTTCGAAAGTAATGTTTGTTCAGCTAATTGTCCTATGGCCGGTTCTTGCTACTGGAAAACCTCTAACAGCGCTGCCGGGGCAGGTGGGAAGCAGAAGTCTCGCTCTCCGCAGTTCACCCCGAGCTTAGCGCAGGGTCTTCCTGGGCACTGTAAGACCACCCGCAGGTACTCACGGCGTCCCGTAGAGCCCTTTCACACGTTTTCAGGTTACAGCTGCTTACTGCTGACGAGCCGTGTCAGACGGTCAGTTCACGTCCAAGGCTTCTCGCTCAGCGGGGGTCAGGTGTTTGGGAATACCGCTGTGCTGCTCCCAAGTGACCCGGGCTGCGGGGCCCGCTCCCGTGTGTCACGTGGCAGAAGCGATGCCGCGGAGCAGGGTCCTGGGGGTGTGGTCACCTGTCACCCAAGGGTGACTTTTTAAATCTATAGGCGGAGATAATTAATGCTCTTACCAGTTTCTACGTTGTTTGGTTGTCACAGAGTTAAGATTCTGAACAGAGATGCCATGTTACAATTGAGTGCCGCTTCCTTTTAGCGCTGACTTTCAAAGAGGCGTCTTGGAGTTTGTTTTAGAAGTTTGTGTCGTTCAGGAGGACGCGGTGACCACACGCCTGAATGGACGCAAGGCCCCCGGGGAGCTGAGCGCTGGGCGGTCCGGGCGTGGCGAGGCTGGGGCTCTGCCAGTGCGTGGGCGTGTCTGTCTGTGCCACACCCCACCCCCTTCCCTCCGGAAGGTCCCGAGGGACCACGTCAGCAGAGGCGCCAGCCAGCCGGCCCCACCGTCAGCTCGGAGGCCCCCCCCAACCCCCGCCCCTCCCCAGGGCTCTGGGCAGGTGGCGCTGCCTGGAGCTGCGCCCGGAGCCGGGACAGGCCCTGTCGGCCACGGCCCCGTGGGTAGCGCTTCTCTCTGTGCACGGGCTCTGCAGGCGGGGTCAGGGGTTGCGAGCCCTCTCAGCGGGGTGGGGGGCGGCTCCTGGGGCCCCTGGTCAGACAGCCGTGTCGTCGCCCTGGACAGCCGGCTCACGCTCGTCTCCGCCCACTCCGTCGGTGACCAGGTCCGCTCGTGGGCAGCCCCGCGTGTGACGCGCTGGCCCGCAGGCAGCGCCCGGCGTGCTGCCGAGCCAACGCCGCCCGCCGGGGTGGCGCTGGGGTGTGGGGCGGTGGAGGCAGGCGCCGCCGCGCCCTCGGGCCCTCCTCCGGAGCCCGGCGGTTCCTGAGAGGACGGGTGCCACCTCGCTGCGGGCCCCGCAGTCTCGTCACCCTCGGGTTGCGCCGTGTGCTCGAAGCTCCGTTTTCAACCCTGTGTGACTGGCGGTGCTGCGGTGCGTCAGGCGTGTTTCTCGGACTGTCACTGGCGAGTGCGGACGCTCTAGGTGGCGCCGATCCGAGTTGTGTGGGGCGGGAGGGCTCTGCCCCACGGCGCCCGAAGCGTCCGAGACCACAGTGCAGCCGTGCGTTTCCACCGGCCCCGCGATGGTGGCGGCGTGACCGAACGCGCTAGGGAAGGAGAAGCTTAGCTCCCATCTTAAAGGCCTGCTGGGACGTGCGTGTGGGTAAAGACGCGGAATTCCTGAGGCCTGCGACCCAAGTTTGGGCCTGCCCTCTGGCCTGTGCTGCCAGCCGGGGTGGCCTCCACCGGTGAGGACGGGAGGGGGCCCTGGGGAGGCTTCCCCGCGGGTGCCTTCCCCTCCATGTGAGCCCTACGAAGGTGCTCTCCTGGGGGGCCTGCTGCTTCCCTGCTGGGCGGGGCGGGAACACTTTAGAGCTAGCCGTCGGTCCCGCTCTGAGGCGCGGTTCTTAAATGAGAGTGCAGGGTAAAATAAAGTACAAAGGGGGCAAAGGAAATAATGCCTAGATGGCCGTGCCTCCTGCGGGACAGGCACCCACTATGGTACCAGCTCTCCTTTGGTGGGATGAGAGCTGGGAATGGGACCTGGCCGGCACCCCAGGCATGTGCTCCGACGGGGAATCGAACCAGCGACCCTTTGTTCACAATCCACTGCTCAGCCCACTGAGCCACACCAGCCAGGGCTACAGGTGCCTTTTCTGCAATAGGCCACACCCCTAAGAGAGGGAGTCAAAGCAGCTCCACCTAGTACACAGAAACAGACACGGCGAGGGTGTCACATTGAGGGGACAAAGAAAATGGCCCAAATGAAAGAACAGAACAAAACCTCAGAAAAAGAACTAAATGAAACTATCAGTGCAGACTTCAAAACACTGGTTGTCAGGATGCTCCAGGAACTGACTGGGTACTGCAACAGCATAAAAAAGACCCAGGCAGAGATGAAGGCTACACTAAGTGAAATAAAGTAAAATGTACAGGGAACCAACAGTGGAGGGGATGAAGCCGAGATTCAAATCAACGATTTGGAGCAGAGGGAAGGAAAAAGCATTCAATCAGAACGGGAAGAAAAAAATTAAACAAAAACAAGGATCGTCTAAGGCACAGGTGGCAAACATGAGGCCCGCGGGCCAAATCCGGCCCTCCACCTTGTTTTATCCAGCCCGGCACCTTGTTTCTACCCGACAGCAGGGCTGAGCTCTCGCTTGACTGTTAAGGAGCGGTCCCATTTATCCAGCCCTAAAGGTGCATTTGGCCCTTTAAGGGTAACCACGAGGCTGATGTGGCCCCCGGTGAAAATGAGTTTGACACCCCTGGTGAGGAACCTCTGGGACATCTCCAAACATGCCAACTCCCAAATCATAGGGGTGTGAGATGGAGAAGAGGAAGAGCAAGAAACCGAAAACTGATTTGAAAAAATAATGAAAGAAAATTTCCCTAATTTGGTGAAGGAAATAGACATACAAGTCCAGGAAGCCCACAGTCTCAGACCAGCTGGCTTCAGTGTGGACCACGCCAAGACACATCATAGCTGAGCTGCCACAGGTTAAAAGTAGAGAATCTTAAAAGCAGTGCAAGAAAAGCAGACAGTTACCTACAAAGGTGTTCCCGTAAGACTTTCAGCTGATTTCTCAGAAGAGACGTTACAGGCAAGAAGGGGCTGGAAAGAAGTATTCCAAGTCATGAAAGGCAAGGACCTACATCCCAGATTGCTCTATCCAGCAAAGCTATCATTTAGAATGGAAGGGCAGATAAAGTGCTTCTCAGATAAGGTCAAGTTCAAGGAGTTCATCATCACCAAGCCCTTATTATATGAAACATTAAAGAGACTTATCTAAGAAAAAGATCAAAACTGTGAACATTAAAATGGCAATTCAACTGAAGCAAACTCACAGAACAGGAACAGAACCACAGAAACGGAGATCACGTGGAGGGTTATCAGTGGGCGGGGGGAGAAGGTACAGGGAATAAGAAGCATCAGTGGTAGGTACAAATCAGATGGGCAGGTTAGGATAGCATAGGGAATGGAGAAGCCAAAGAACTTACATGTACGACGCATGGATGGGAACGAAGGTGGGGGTATGCTGGAGGGAAGGGGGGTGCCAGGTGGAGGGGGCAAAGGGGGGAAGTTGGGGCAACTGTAATCGCACAGTCAATTAAATACACTTAAAAAAATAAAAAGCCACTCACTTGCCCCAGAGGATAAACAGTGGGGGGGCAGGAGCACCGTTGCCGGCGCAGCGGGTGGCGGTTGCCTAGCAAGCCCAGCTAAACACCACTGGGGGCGGAAGCCCTGAGCGCCCTGCGGCTGGGTGTGGCTGTGGCCCCGCCCCAGGGAGCGGGAGACCTGGCCCCGCCCATCCCTGGGGTCTGGGCTGTTGTGAGGGGAGGAGACCCAGACTAGGCTGGGGTGGGGGCACCTCCTGGGATCTGTTCTTCCCAGGGCGCGTGGCCCTGAAGGGTGGGGTGGAGCAGACAAAGGGGGCGCGAGGCCGCGGAGCAGATCCTGGTGAATGGTGAAGCCGCCGCCGTGGGCTCACAGAGGGAGGGCAGGTGAGGAGGCCCACGTGCCCCCCCGCCCCAGCCCCGGGGCTGGCCGCTTGGCCGGGCGGGGCGCAGGCCCAGGAGAGGGCTGTCGCAGCGCAGCAGTGGGTGGCGTTCACGCAGCCGGGAGGCGCGGGACATGTTCACGTGTGAACTGTGGACTTCGTTCTCTAGAGAACGTTTGGGCTCAGAGAGAGAGAAAGAACCCCAGACGGGGGCGGCAGCTCGGAGGCTGTGGGGTGGGTGGCCGGGATGGACGGGCACGCAGGGGCAGCTGGTGCTGGCGTGGAAGACTTCGGGGCCATGTCAGAGAGAGCGGTGTGGATTGAAATACATCTGTCTTAGCTTGTGGAAGTCACTAATTACTTTAATTTCACTCAAAAATTCAATTTATTTAAACTGGGAAGAAACAAACCCAAACAGTTCACCCATTTCCCCCTCCCACCTCTAGCAGCCACCAGTCTATTCTCAAATATAAATTTTTTTGCTTATTTACTTTAAAAGGTTTTTTTTTAAATGTAAAAAATTATTTATTTTTAGAGAGAGGGGATGGGAGGGAGAAGGAGAGGGAGAGAAACATCACTGTGTGGCTGCCTCTCACACACCCCCTCCCGGGGACCTGGCCCACGACCCAGACATGTGCCCCCACTGGGAATTGAACCGGCGACCCTTTGGTTTGCGAGCCAGTGCTCAGTCCATGGAGCCACACCAGCCAGGGCGAAATGTTTTGAAAACTAACTTTCTCTGAGAGACTGTGTCTGTCTGACTCCCTTCACTAGCACAGCACACTCCCCGTCCACTGTGCCGCCCGCAAACAGCCAGGTCTCGGCCCACGGCCGAGGGACGCCCCTGTGCATGCCCCCCAGCACCGGGCGCCTGGCTGCTGCCCTGTGCTGCAGAGAGCGGCTGGAGATTTAACAGTAACGTTTCTTTGGGGAGCAGTAAGCGTGGAAGCAGTGCCTCGAACTCACGTGTGGCTCGCCCCCAGCCTTCTGGCCCTGAGGTGCTCCCCTGGGACGGCGTGTGGGCGCCCCGAGCGGGCCCAAGGGTGTGGTGCGCTGTTTCCGTTGGCAGCGGTGCAAGCCTGCTCCGGAAGAAGGGAACGTCCGACACCTCTGGGGGCTTGGAAGTGCGTTCGCAGAGGGTTCTCAGTGACTCCCACGTCCTTTCGGAAGTGCGCCCGTTTTCACGACTGTGAGTCTGTGGATGTGGGGTCCCCCCTGGTGCTTCGAGGGGCACAGCGTTGCAGGGGCGAGCAGAGCAGCCGCGCCCCTGCGCCCCCCCACCCCCCCTTTGTCTGCAGCCGGAGCTGCTGGGCTGGCTTCGCCCGGCCCCGTGGGGGCCGACCGCCACCTGCCGCCTGCCCTCCGCGCTCCGGCCCTGACTCCCTGCCTTGCTCTCTCCCGCCCTCTGCAGCATGACCTGAGACCTCGAGCATGGACTTCTCCCGGCTGCACACGTACACGCCGCCGCAGTGTGTGCCTGAGAACACCGGCTACACGTATGCACTCAGGTGAGCGCGGCGGCCTCAGGCCGCCTCTCGGGCGCCGGACGAGCAGGCCTCCGAGGCTTGCAGCCCCGGGTCACGTTTAGAGAGAGAAACGTCTGTGGACGTCGTGAGGAACTCCACCTCCCTGCGATTCGCAGACCCACACGGGGATGTGAGGCTGTTGGGCACACTGTGCGCTGTGCGTGTGTGCCGGCCCCCTCGCTGTCTGGGAATCCCGGTCCAGACCCCACCCCGTCAGGCCCCACCCCGAGGGCTGTGGCCCGGGAAGGAGAAGGGCGTGCAGGGGCGGGGAGGGCTCTGGGACTGACGAGCGGCTGGGCGTCTCCGAGTTGCCACCCGTCCTGGGGAGAGGAGGCTCCCCGCCCGCAGGACGCGATGCGGCCTGGGTCTCGGCCTGGGTCTCGGGAGCCGGGCCTCCTCCTGCCAGAGCCCCGCATCGTCCCTGCTCCACGTGCCGCTGGGGCCCGGGGCTGGGGTCTCGCAGGTGCCGGCTCGCCCATCACGTCGCTGGTTCTCGAGCGGGGAGGGTGGTTGGAAGGAGACTTCGGCATCCTGGAATCCCGGGCCAGCGCCGAAGGAGGGCTCATGGCCACGCTGGCCCGGCCGGGACCGGCGGTCAGAAAGCCTGTGCGCCCCAGCACACGTCTGAGGCCCACGGGGCAATGCCGTGGGGTTTTCCGGCGGCCTGTCTTCAGTGGTGGAAGTGGGATCGAAGTGCTAAGGATGCTGGAGGGCATTTTTTTTTTTTTATACCAGGGAGCGGGAGGGAAACGCCGACGGGCTGTGCCGAGAGCTCTGTGGCGGCGTCAGCCTGGCCCCCCGCCCGAGGCCTGCGTGGTCTCGCCCGCAGGCCAGGCCGCGCCACCTGTGTGCAGCCACATGCGCTCTCCGGCTGCAGCTCCCGCCGCGTTTCCGAGCAAACTGGGTGCCCCGGCGCCAGCGCGAGGCTCCGTGTTCCGCACTGTGCGGCGCCCGGGTGGCCGCCCTGCGGGCTTGCGTCCAGCCCCCGCAGCCTGTCACGCGCCTGGCTTCTGAAGGGAGCGGGGCAGGCGGCCCGGCTGCGTGGGTGGTGCCGGGGCGTGTGCGGGCCCCGGGGCCCGCGGGTGGTCAGGCGTTGTTCCCCCCCCTCGCTGCCACTGCTCCGGGCACACAGCCTCCACCTGTGAGGTCTCTGCCCAGCGTCCTGGACGCCGTGTCCACCTCATTGACCCGTGTTCCTGCCACGGACACTGGCAGCAGGGCGACACCCTGGGCCCTGGGACCAAGCCCCTTGGCGACCCCCTCTCCCCCCTTCCCACTGGGCTGCTTTGAAGCAAATCTCTAAAAGATGCTGCCCCACCAAAGAGCCCCTGGTGATTGGAAGTGACTCCTAGGAGCTTCCCTCTGCAGCAGACGCTCAGCGTCCAGCTGCCTAGACACTCGTGTCCTTCGAACCCCACGAGAGGGACATCAGCCCGAACGGGGTTCCCGTGCTCTGTCGGGGGCGCTGGCCCGACGCCTCCGTCTCACTTCCCGGCAGTGGCAGTGAGGTGCGAGGTCTGGTCAGCTGCAGGTTTGCCCGTGTCTGTTGCCATGACTACAGTACAGCGGGCACTTCCTGTTGCTCCAGAGAGGTGCGCTCACAGGGTCCGCTCGTCCCCTCCGGAGAGCAGGCTGGTCTGTGTCACCCGCTGGCCCCGCACCCTGGAGTCCCACCACTGCTCAGGTGATGGGCGGGGCCACCCTGGGGGCTGTGGCCCTGGTCAGGGAGGCCCCGGCCCCGGCACCCCCGAGGCCTCCTGTCGGGGGACAGGCCGTGCGGGAGGGGGGGCTGTGGCTCCCCGTCTCTGGGGAAGTGGGTTTCCAACCGCAAGGAGGGGTGGGGGAAGCCGCTGTGGTCTGCAGGAGAGGGCGGAGTGCTTTGAGGAGCCCGGGCCGCAGGCAGCCCGCAGATGCCGCCGGAGGCCGCGAGGGATGAGGCCCAGCCCTCGGCGAGCTCAGCCCACGGGAGTTGCCGGCCCAGCCAGCCGTGTAGCACCCGGGTGGGCGGGCTCAAGGTGGGTGGGGAGGGCGTGTGGGCCCCCCTCCCAGCGCGGGGCTGGTCAGGGCAGAGGAGGGGCGCGCTGCGCTCAGTTTCCTTCGGTTTCACGGGGGGGGGGGGGGGGGGGGGCTGTGTGTGGCACCCGTGGCGAGGAGCCCCAGGAGGGGCCGTCTGAGACGCTGTCCCCTCTCCGCTGGGGAGACAGAGGCCGGGCCGGAAGTCGGGGAGGGGTGGCACTGGGAGTGAGGAGGGCGGACAGTGGCGGCTCTGACCACCAGGCACCAGGCGACCCCGTGGCTGCCACGCAGGAGCGAGGGCCTGTGGGGACGGGGGCAGGCGGGAGGGACCGACCTCCTGGTGGCTTGCAGTGGGCCGGGACTGAGCAGAGAGCTGGGGGGCTCCGGTGGGCATCTGGCCGGGCCCAGGGGCGGAGGGCCAGCGGGGCGTCGCAGCGGGGAGGCTGGGAGGACGGGAGGCTGGAGGGTGGGAGGCAGGGCCCCGAGAGGGTGACGAGGGAGCAGAGTGTGAGGGTGGCGCAGGGACTGCCGCGGGCTGCCGTTGGGCCAGACGCCCAGGGGCGCGACCCTCCGCACGTCGGCACCCGGTCCGAGCCCGGAGCCTGGAGTCGTCAGCGCACGGGCCTGCTCGGCCCACGGGCCCCCAGGCAGGCTCGCCGCCCTCGTCCCGGCTCCCAGCTGCCCCGTGTCCGTGGCCGTCTCTGGCCCTCAGCTGCAGGCGGCGTTTCGGTCTCACCGTTCAGGTGCACCAGAGCAGACTTCCAGGAGGGTGGTGGGCCTCCGCACTCGTCTGGGCTCTGGAGGGCAGAGACGTCGGGGACTGAGGTGCCACTGGGACCCTCGGGGCCCGTTCTCCTGCGCAGTCTCGTCGGGAGAGCAAGAGCCCTGTGCGCCGGTGACCCGGCGTGTCGGGTGGGAGAGCCCCACGGCAGCCTTCGGCTGGAGGGCGGGGCTGACGGTGCCTCTGGGGCGTTGTGCTCTCCGAGTGACGCTTGGGTCTGCTTCACGCCCAGCTGTGTCCCTCAGGCCTCTGCTCCTCCTGGGCCGGACGCCCCGGTTCACAGCTCTGTGCCACCCCACCCCCGCCTCGCCCAAAGTCAGGGAAGTCCTCTGAACCCCACCCTGGCACTCGTGCGGCCTGGTGGGGCTGGCACCTTGCGGCCCCCTCTGCAGACACGTGGGTCGCTCCCTGGCCCCGGCGCCTCCCTGGAGCCGCCTGTTTCACAGGGTGGTTGGGACCCCGGCCCCGGGGCGGACAGCGGGCAGCTCCCGCTGGCCCTGTGAGATGGGCGATCCCACGCCCCATCCCCTGCCCCCTGCTGAGAACCCAGTCCCCTTCGGTCCCGAGGGCTGGGCGTCTCTGTGACCGGTTTGAAGAGAACCTCCCAGGTCTTCCTGTGTTTTCCGTGTGAACAGACGTCCCTTTAGCATGGACTGGACGCGCGGCCTGGAGCACTTTCCTTCCTCCTTGGCGCAGGCCTTGCAGCCTGCCTGTGGGAGCAGGTGCAGCCCTTCCAGGCGCCGGGCAGCCTAGGGCTGGGGCAGCCGGGGTGGGTCCTGTTCGTCCCCTCCCCCACAGGTGGGAGGTCTGCCTCGCCGCTGCTGTGCCGTCCCCCCGGCGGCTGCTCCCCCGTGCGCTCTGCAGACTGCAGGCCTGGAGCCCCTTCTGACGGCAGAGGCCTCGGGGCTCCGTGCCGGAGGCGGGGGGGGGGGGCAGGGCCCAGGCAGCGCCGGTGTGCCTGGGCGTGCTGGGGGAGGGACCAGAGCCCCGAGTCCCGCCGGGGCCGGGGCCGGGGCTGGGACAGAGTGGGCAGGCCTGGCCGCCCCCGGTGTGTCCTGGTGCCGGGCTCGTGGAGGACCGCCCTGCACGCCCAGCCGGGGAGGTCGGCACCTACAGGACGGACTCCGACCCGGAACCGTGTGTGTCCCTCGCACCAGCACCGCAGCCGTGTGACCCCCCGGACGGAAACTGCGGCTGTTCCGGCTCGCGTCCACTCAGGCCCTCGGCGTCCTCACCGCACGCCGGTGCAGCCTCCGGAGGGGGCCGGGGGCGTGAGTGTCCCTCCCCTGTTGTCGGGGACGCCGACGGCATCACTCACTGTGGCTGTGGCCGCACGCGGTCTAGGCCCCATCTAATGAGGTGGGGAGGGGTGTGATTCGGGACCCGTGTGTGTGGAGCAGCTGGGGCGCAGAAACGGTCCTGCGCCCTTTCCCTTCGCTCAGGTGTCCAAGTCCGACCCACAGACGCCTCTGAAGCTGCTCCCTGCCGCCAGCGGGTGTGCCTCCCGGGCGGGCGGGCGGGCGTGACACTCCCCCGGCCCCTCGTCTGCTGGGTCGCCCTCCCCGGCAGGAAACCCTCCTCGGCGTCCTCTCCCCTCTCCCCGCCCCTGCTCACAGGCCCTGGGCGTAGCCCTCCTCCCCACGCGGCTGGGAGGTCGCCTCCTGCACCTGTGACTGCTCGCAGGTGGTGAGCCTGTAACCCAGGGCTCCCTCCCGCCCCCAGGTGGTGGCCTCGCAGGGAACCAGGGAGGTTTGGGACCCGGCCAGCTGCACAGGGCTGCGGAGCAGGAGGGCAGCGGAGGGCCGGCCGGCCCGAGCTCCGCCGCCTCTCCCCTCATCCGCGTGGGAAGGTTGTCTCCACAGAACTGGCCCCTGGAGCTGGCAGGGTTGGGGACCGCCGCTGTGGTGTGAATGCTGAGTGTGGGGGTTCTCTGAGCATGCCCGGGCCCCCTGGACCGGCTGGCCAGGGTGGAGGTGTGTCCCCACCCTGAAGGCGGCCCAAAGTGGGTGCTCAGTGGGTGCCTCCTGGTCTGGGAAAGTGCCGACCACACAGAGGACACGCCTGTCAGTGGGTCCTTCGCCGTGGCCGTGTCTCGCTGGGGCGGGCTGGAGGCCCCGTAGCCTGTGGTGCGGTGACCCGCCCCCGTCCCGCGTCCACGGGCCCGCCGGGTGACTGTGTGTCTGGGGCCCCGCCAGGGCAGGGTCGCCGTCTCTGCGCTGCGTGAGCAGGCGCAGGCTGACATGCCGGCGCGTCGAGCGGCCCTGGGCTTCCACACCGGGCACCCGGGGCGCCGACCTCACAGGCACTGAAGTGGGGGCCAGCTTCCCGTGCTTTTGGAAGAGTCGTCAAACGGTAGCGGCTGTTCTCCAACCCTCGCCACAGGTGACAGGCCACGGCCAGCGGTGGTTTCGTCCGATGCGGAAACGGCGCCGTGAGCCGCACTCACCCCTGACACGTTTTCCCTTCCAGTTCGAGCTACTCCTCGGACGCTCTGGACTTCGAGACGCAGCACAGACTGGACCCCGTGTTCGACTCGCCCAGAATGTCCCGCCGCAGTTTGCGCCTGGCCGCCACCGCGCGCGGGACAGAGGGCGGCCAGGCAGGGCACGCAGACGCCCGCCCCGGCAGCACGGCCTCCCTGCGGGACAGAGCGGCCAGGTGAGTCCCGCTCCTCTGCACCCACGCACGTGCGAGCCACGCGCGCCGGGCCGCGAGACCGCACCCTGGAGCGGAAGACCCTGTGTGTGCACGGAGGCCCTCGCGGCATCCGGGCTGTGCTGGGGCGAGGGCTGACGTGGCCTCCGCCACGCGGGGTGCGGTGCGGGTGTTCTGCAGCCGGGGTCTCCCCCATGCAGCGAGCGAGGCCTGGCTCTCAGCTGCCCCGCTCAGCTGTTCAGGGGCGGGGCCAGCGCGCGTGGTCTGTTGACTCGACGGGTTGCACCGGGGTGGGCGGCTTGCCCACCCACCACCTCCAGGCTGCCCGTCGCTGCTTCTGCACCAGCGGGAGCCGGATGGGGATGGCCTGTGTGTGTGCGGGACAGCTCTTCTGTGGGCTGCGCCCGGGGGAGGGACGAGCCTGCCCCCCGGATGGGCTCCATTAGGACAGGGAGGGTGTGCGCCCCTAGAAGTGGCCTCAGAGTTTGCTCAGAGACGGAGGCTCTGCTCCTCTGCCTTGGGGCTCACCACGGGGCTGCAGGCGGTCCCAGCTCGGGTGGAGTGCCCACGGGGCTGGGCCTCCCGGCACCTGCCGACGCCCACACAGTCCACCGCCGAGGGGCGCCTGCCGGGGCCCACGCAGCCTGCAGCGCCCCGCAGCGCTCGTTGTCAGGGCCCCGGCGTCTGTCCCTCGTGCCCGAGGGGAGTGTGGCCGCCACGCTAGAGGACAGCCTGTGCCCGCCGGGCTGCGCGCAGAGCTGCCCCTTCTGGCCGGAGACCCGGAGTGGGAGCACAGGAGCGTGTGGTGGCTGGTTCTGAAAAGGGAGGGAGGGCGTGAGCTCAGAAATCACGTAATTGTTTATTTTTATGCTTAGGCTGTTTTTAATACTTGTCGTTTTAAGTTTTAACTGCTTTGGTGTCATACAGCCCAAGATTAGTGTGGAAACTATCTTGCTGAAACACTTGTCAGAGGAGCTCTTGGACCCCAGCCTAGGACTCCCTTTCCCAAGTCGATAAATGTGTCATCACAGTGGAAAGACACCAAAAAACGATGCCTTAAAAATGCTGTGTTCTCGAAGGTTTTGTGTTGGTGAAATATCGTCAGTTTGTATTAAGAAAAAGCCTGTGAATTTGTTCCTTGTTCCTTCCTTTCAGGACAGCCAAGCAGCACAGAGGCGCGAGCAGGCTGGCGTTCAGCGTGAGCCACGCCGCCAGGCAGGCCACGGCCGGCCCGAGCAGCGGGCTGCAGGGCTCGGCCAGCCTCCGGCCGCCCGTGCTGGACGAGTCTCTGATCCGAGAGCAGACCCAAGTGGACCACTTCTGGGGTGAGTCAGCTACCAGACGGTCCCTTCTGGACGTTCTGGAGGGAGGGACGTCACGGCCAGCAGAGCCCAGCGGGGCCGGGGGTCCCTCTGGGCTCCCAGCTGCTGGGCTCCCAGCTGCCGGCGCGTCTCCGGCGCCCTCTGCAGGCCGCAGGTGGTGCAGCGCTCCTTCCGTGGGCTGTGGCCTCGGCTGCAGGCGGCTCTCGGCAGCGGGGTGCCGGGGACACCAGGTCTGAGACGCGGGGCCTGTCCCGTGAGCACGCCCAGCCTGCTGCGCCCTTCGCACACGCAGTGTGTGCACACGCGGGTGCACACGTGCACTTCGGTCAGAGACGCCCTTCAGCCTCTGCCGGAGGCTGGGTGTGTCTCTCTGGGGAGACTGCCATTAATTTTAGGAGTTTTAGGAAATGAATGTGGACCGGTGCGTGATGCTGATTTATTAAGCCCTGTAATTCTTAGTTTTTTGCGTGTTTTGCTGTGTTTTGATAATTTGAGCTTACCTGCAAAAACGTGTGTGTTCTAGGTCTGGACGATGACGGAGACCTTAAAGGTAACACCCTCAGCCCTTCACCCCCTTGGGGGAGCGGCTCTCGGCGGGCATGCCCGGCGTGACCGGCGCCCTCTGCTCCCCGCGCCCGCAGGCGGAGCGAGAGCCCTCGCGCAGGGGAACGGGGACACGGACGCCGGCGCGGCCCGCAGCAACGGCTACACCTGCAGGGCCTGCAGCCAGCTGTCCGCGCGCCAGGACGCGTCCGCACACGCCTCCACCCACGGCCTCACCTCCCGGGTGTACTCGCGGGACCACACGCAGAAACGTGAGTCCCGCACGCCGCACGGTCGGGGGGACCGCACGTCCCCCGTCCTTGTCTCGCAGGCCGCGGCGCCAGCGTGTCCCGGGGGTGTCTGGAGCTCTGCGACCTAGTGCATAGGCGGGGCGTGGTGCTGTGGGCCTGCGCAGGCTCCGGAGCGGCAGCTCGAGCGGGGTCCCCGCCTCCGCTGCCGCTGGGCCTTCAGGTCGGGGCTGCTCGGCACCCACCCTGCTGGGTAGCGCCCTCATTCGCAGGCTCTGGGCTGGCCACGGCCACAGCTGAACAGAGGCAGACATCTGAGTCTTGGCTGCGGTCACTGGGCAGGGGCCCTCGCAGACGCCCTGGAGTCGCCTGGCTGTCGGCAGCTGTGTGGCCTCTGCAGGCTGGCCTGCGGGCTCTTTCCAGGGTCCCCAGCGCCCTGGCCCCCACCCCCACCCCCCCCCGGTTCCATCAGGTGGCTCAGATGCTCCCGCTGGCCCCAGCACTCCGTGCCTGTCCCCGCCTTCCTGCCCGTGGTCACTGCTCCCACGCAGCAGGGCTGGCCGGGGAGCTCTAGCCTGGAAGCGTGCTCACCTTGTCCCCAAGCACCAGCCCCCAGTGGGCCCCTCCACACACCGATCTGCCTGGCGCTGTGGGGTGCAGGGCAGGGGGCCTGACGGGGACGGGGAAGGGCGGGGGCAGGGCCACGTTTGTGCGTTGGCGGTGTTCCAGGGCACGCCTGGCCCACAGGGTAGTCAGTTACCGCTTCTCAGGTGCGGGGGCGTGGCGTTGCAGCTGCTGGCGTTCGAGTCTGTCTGTGGTGGCCACCGCGTGGTGCTGACCTGAGCGGTCAGCAGCCACACGGTGTGGAGGCAGCAGGAAGGGGAGGGCAGGCCGCACCCCCTCTGCTCCGGCTCTGCCCAGAGTCTCCCTGGCCCTCGAGGCAGCCCCACCGTGCAGGCCTGGGTGCTGCTCTTGGGGCGGCCCCAGCCAGGGCTCGGCTCTCAGGGTGCCCTGGGGGCAGGGCGTGTTGGGGTGCACAGAGGCGCACCCTCGCCGCGGGGAGCACAGTGTGCATCACCCTTGGGGTGAAGGTGCTCGCCCCAGCGAGCTCTCTGGGGGGCGTGCCGCCTTCCCACCGCCTCCTCACGGGCCGGGGCTCTGCCACGTGTGACTGCAGACAGCCACGCTTCGTCCGCGGGGCTGGGTTTCAGGAGCCGCTGGAGACCCGGTGCTGCGAGACCGTGACTTGAGTTGCTCCTGACTGGTTTTCTTAGGGAGACGGCAAGGGAGGGGAAAGAGGGGGGAGAGACATCCGACGTGCAAGAGACGTCAGTCGGTTGCCTCTCGCGCCCGACCGGGGACCGAACCGGTGACTCTCCGGTTTATGAGACCACACCCGGCCCGCTGAGCTGCCCCGGGCTGGGTGCACCACCCCGGGCTGGGTGCTCCTGACTTGTCAAAGAGAGAAGGGTTTTGTACGTTTCCATTTTACCTCTGTGTTATTTTTTTATATCACAGTGTACATTCAGTATCGTTTCACGTTAGTTTCGGGTGTAACAAGCTACATTTTTATTTGCTTTGGGCTTCTCTTGTCACCTCCCTCGCTGTTTCAGATTACAACTGTGATTTGCAGAAATAACCGATTTATCTTAAAAAGTCTGCTGTGTTTATGAAGAACCCCAGAAAGTCACAGACGTGCTCGAGGGAGAAAGTCAGTCCGCCCACCACCCAGCGAGGGCCGCCCCCTCGGGCCACCGCCCGGGTCTCCCAGACACAGGTCACGCGAGAGGGTGCTGTGGGGCCGAGTGCGCCTGATGTGCGCGCAGCTCTCCGCCAGCCTGACTGAGCGCCCCTGCCTCCCTCCCTCCCTCCGGCTGTGGCCGTGCCCGCGTACATCCTGCGAACAGCGGCCCAGGGAAGCCCCCTCCCACCCTCTGTCCTCTCGGGGCCCCTTGCAGGGCGCCGCGGCGGGTGGGGTGCGCCCAGTGTGAATTCTCGTGCTTCTCGAAATGAGGTGAAGCCCACACGACAAACAGTGTGCGGTTCGGCGGCACCTGGTCCAGTCACGGTGTGCAAACAGCGCCTGGATTCTGCGTGTGGAGAAGTGCGTGGTCCTGTCTGAGGCACTGTCGGTCGCACGTGGTTTTGTACGACAGTCGACACTGACTGCCCTTCCTCTGCCTGCTGCTGCTCGTGGTTCCTTGGAGGCTCACTCCGTCCGAGGCCAGCGACACTCGGGTTTCTGCTGGCGCAGCTGAAAAGCCCGTGTCCCCGTCCCTTGGGAGCTGCGCGAGCACCCGCCCCTGCGCGGGCAGACAGGCGGGGAGACCCCCTGGACGGTTAAAAGCTCCTTGTCCCGAACCTCGGGAGACTCGAGTCGACAAATGGTGATGTTTTGCTTCGCATCCAGAAGGCTTCAGCAGGCTCCACAGTCTTCTCCCCGAGACCCGACGCAGCCCTCCACAGAGCAGGGTGCTGGTGGGAGGCCCGTGCGCGAAGAGACTGCTCTCCAGCATGGGGGGTCCCCTTCCACAGCCGGGGAGGCCGGAGATGTGGCCACACGCTGGCTCCCAGCCTTCCCCGGGCCTCCTGGCCGCCTCCCTGCGTCCCACGGAAGCCGTGGGAGTGGGGGTCTGAGTACGGGCCCTCCTGCGCGCCCCCAGGCAGCACCTCCGGCCCCCAGCAGAGGCGCAGACAGCCTCGAGGAGCGGGCCGTCCCTGGGGAGAACGCCGGTCGTCCTGCTGGCACGGAACAGGGTTCTGCTCACTGGCGAGCCTCATCGGAGCACCGAGGACCAAAGTGGCTGGGCCTTGTGCTGCCCAGAACCGTGCAGCCCGCGGCCGGCCCAGCGCACACACCGCTGCGCTCCCGACCTCGGGAGCAGCTCTGGAGCTGAGCCGTGTGCTCAGACCAGCCTCGCTCCAGAAGAGGCCATCGTGGGTGGTTCCGATGTGGGTCAGGGCCCGTCCAGCCAGCAGCTCCCGCTGAGCCGCGCCGCACGGCCGCCGACACACGCATCCCCACTGCGCGCCCCCATGGCGCTGGAAGGGCCCCGCCCGCAGACTCGCCCGTTTGTCAGATTTTCGTGCTTCACAAATCTTCCAGTTTGACGGACAAAAAGTGGGATGCGGGTGTTCTTTCTGTCATCGGCGAGACCGTCCCGGGCTCACTTCTGGTGAGCAGCTTCTCCCTCCCCGGCCTCCGTCCGGCGTGCAGGGCAGCAGAGCAGGGAGGGCAGCCCCGCGGGCTCTGCTGGATGGGGTGCGGCTCGCCCGAGGCCTGCAGCCTCACTCTGATCGCACTTCTTCAACCTCGCTTCAGCTCAGACGCCCCAGCCCCCGCCAACTGCGTGCTGTCCCCTCTGAGTCCCTGAGGCTTCGCGGGCCGCGGAGGAAGCACACGAGCTGGGCTCAGGGCACCTCCCGGGTGCGCCCGGGGGACAAGCCCGTCCCAGGTGGTCCCCGTGCGCCCGACCGCCTGGAGGCAAGCCCGCTTCCCCCGCCGCTCAGGGAGGGCGCTTCCCAGCAACGAGCCTTTCTGGCGATTGTGACTTGGGGACCACCTCCCTACACGCTTCGGGGTGCTGGGAGAAATGCCCGGGTCCGTTGTGTCTTCTGCAGCGCGGGCACTGATGAAAAGCCGCAGAGCATGGCCGGGTCCTCTTGGCCCAGCGGCTCCATCGCCGCGTGGACGCCTCCCAAGGCCACGCCGCTCGTTTCTGCCATCCCGTTGCCAGTGCTGGGGCGGCCGGCCGGCCTGGAGGATGCCGGGGCCCTTGGGGGGCCCGCAGGCAGGCGTGGAGCCGGACGGGGGGCTGGGCAGGTAGCACCCGAGCGGGGCTGTGTGCCGGGTGCAGCGGTGAGGCGAGCCGACCCCGGTTCTGGGAAGGGTGCTGGCGAGAGGCCTGGTCGGCAGCTCTGCCCGCGGGACAAGGGACCGGCGTGCCGGCGCTTCCCGAGTGCTGCCTCCTCGTCGTGGGAACGGCTGGCTCTGTGGTGCCTGCACGAGGAGCCCGGCTCTCGGACTTGGCAGGGGAGGAGGTGCTGGCTCCGGGGGGAATTAACTGTGTGTCCACGGTTTCTCAATAGGCGGCGTGTCCTACGTGGACAGGATTCTGTGGCTGGCCACGTACACTTCGTCATCTTTCTCGTCAGCCTTAGTCCAACTCTTTCGAGTGGTTTTAATGAAGCTCAATTACGAATCAGAAAATTACAAATTGAAAAGCTATGAATCAAAAGATGAATCAGAAAGCTATAAATCAAAAAGCCATGAATCACAAGGTATTTAAATAATTTTTTCCTCTTTCTTCCACCACACGCTGCTTTCACGGTGGAGAAAACCTGCTCTTTCCACAGCACCTTCGCGCCTCTGCTCTGCAGTCTGTCTGCCCCGCTGGGCCGCGGCCTCGGCTCCTCCTCCTGGGGCTGGCGGAGGGGCTCGCGGGCCCTGCGCGCAGGCCAGTCCCCGGCAGCTGGTCCGTGTGTGCACGCTGTTTCTAAGCCACTTTTCACGTGAGGAGTTAGCACACTCAGTGTCTGGTGTACTCTTTGAAGTAGCGGCCGTGCATCTGAACGGCGTTTGGAGAGCCTCCCCGATGTCTTGAGCACGCTCGCCTTTGCAGGGCGTCGGTGGGCGTGCTGTCCTGGCGGGGGGCCGCAAAGTCTCTTCCCAGGCAGGGCCCTGTCGGCGTCCTCGCCCACAGGCGAGGCCACCGGCCGTGCTGCGGCGGGGGTGGCCGGCCTCGCTTGCTCTCCGGCTTGCCGGCCCCCGGGGGTCTGAGAGGGCCTGGCGCTGGCCGAGCTCTGGAGGCCTCCCCCGCATGTGTTGCAGCTTGCTCGGGGCACAGCAGGGAGCTGACGGTGACGGAGTCTGCCAGCGAGGACGGCCGCCTCCAAGTGAACGGGGACTCGCTGTGTGAGTATGGCATTGGCTCCCTCCCGTGCGGTGCCCTCGGGTTGGGCTGCGGGCACGGTTGTGTGGGCCTGGCCCAGGGGGCGAGGGGGCAGGCGGGCACCCCGGTGCTGAAGCCCGGCCCCTTTCCCAAGGTCAAGTGTAGTAGAAGCGGACGACCACCAGGTGGCGTTGGCTCTGAGTTTTATCTCATAACCGTGCTGCCTGGTCTCACCCCTCAGACTCGCCGTGCACCGTTTTCGAACGCACAGGGTTTGTGGAGCGATCTGTCACATTAACTGCTTGTCACCGTCCCCCGCAGGCCACGGCTGGGAGGGGACGGAGCGCCTGGAGACCCACCTGGCCACCCGCTCGCAGCCCCCCGGGACGGCAGGGGTGGCAGGGACCGCACGGCACGCCTCCGCCCGCACAGGTTGCCTCCCACACTGCCTGCTCTGTCTCTGTCGCGCCCACGGGCGCCTGTGCTGTCCCGGCCGCACTGGGGACCCGGTGCCCGCTGAAGGTGGGCAGGAGTCCCTCGGACTCCGGCCTGAAACGTGGGGACTCTCCCCAGACACTCAGTGAGTGGCTGCGGTGTGAGTCGGACGTCTGAGCAGGAACTCCCGGGGTGGGGGGCGGGGCGACAGGGCCGGAGAGGCTGCTCCCGCCTGCGCCGCTGCGGGAGCGCGCCGTGCTCGGCCCCCCGAGCCCCCACCCCAGGCGACACATGCACACCTGGACGCCCCGCCCCTCCCCCCGCCCGCACACACACCTGCACCTGCTTGGGGGAGGGGCACCTGTCCCCGCAGCCTCGTCTGTAGCGCTGAGCGTCAGAAACGATGGCCCCTGGCTGCTCACTGACACACAAACCACAGCGGTAGGTCAGCAGCCCCTTCACCCCGCGCCGCTGCTGTCCCCGCGGGCGGTCCCTGGGAGTGCCAGGGGTCCACACCCCGGCGCCGGGACGAGCGCAGCACCCTCCGCCGCCGCCGCCCCCAGGAAGCAGACGGGAGGGACCCCGGGGTGGTGCTCTGCTCTTTGCGGCCCCGGCTGCCTGGCAGCGGCCCCCCGGCCGTCTCCCACCCGGCAGCACCGTGTGCGGCTCCCAAACGCTCGTTCCCAGGGACGTGCGGGCTGCAGGACGGTTGCCGCCCGGCCCGGAGGGGCCCCCCTTGCCGGGAGCATGTTGGTCCGCTCTGGGGGCTGGGCCCGCGTTTGCTTCGCAGCGTCTCCTGCTCCCTCCACGCAAACCCTGCCGGCACCCACCGCAGCCGGCAGGAGGGGTGGGAGCTGTTCACACAGAGAGCGGGGCTCTCGTCAGTTAACTTAGCGTCTTGCTCGGACTCGGTTTGCTTTTTGTTCTCCTGAGAAGGGAGTCGACTCACCGACCGGAGGGAGTTTGGGGGAACCCTGCGGGTCGGGTGCCTTGTGTGGTGGCTGCGGCGGGCCGGGGCTCCGGGCTCCGGGACCCCGAGTCTGAGTGCGCCCCGCCCGCGTCTCGTCCGTCACAGGGCACGCCGCGACGCGGATGCTGCGGAGGACCGGAGCTGCGGGGCGGGCCGCGGTGCAGGCGGTGCTGGCGGTGCTGTGGTCGGCGGCGACGGCCCCAGGTGGCCGCTCGGGCTCTGCGCGCGCTGTCCCTGCGAGGCTGTGGCAGGAACCGACTCGCCTCACGGCGCGGGGGGGGGGACTCCACGTCAGGGCCCGCGCTCCGCTCCCCGTGTGACGGTCCTTGTGTCCTGCGGCGCTTTGGGTGCATGAGCTCTGTCCCCCGGCGCCGGCCCGCGGCCGCCGAGCCCCCAGTAGGGCCGGGACCGCGGTGCATGCGCTGGGTGTCCTCTGCCGACTGCTGCCCGTGTCCTGACGTGCACTCCGGGTGCTTCGAGGCTCACCCGCGCTCCCTCCCGAGTGGCGGTGTGCGGGCATCCCGCTGTGCCGGCCAGCACCTCTCAGCGCCCCGCCCCACCTGCTGCTTCGCTTCCCCCCCCCAGAGGCCTGTCCGCAAACCACCTGGAGGCCCCGGCTGGGCCTGGCTTGGGGGTCTGGTTGTCTTGAGGACACGTCCCGAGACCACCCGGTGCTCTCTTCCAGGGAAGGTGGCCGCTGGGATGCTCTGGTGGCTGGGCAGCGGGTGGTACCAGCTGGTCACCCTGATGTCCTGGCTCAACGTGCTTCTTCTCACCAGGTGAGGAAGCCAGTGTCTGGTTGGCTGGGCGTGCTCTCACGGTTTGTCGGCCAGCCCTGGGCCACTGCTGTTCCCAAGGGAAGCGGCGGCCCGCAGGGGGTGGGGGGTGCCTGGGAGGCCACACGGTGGGAAGGGGCCCGGGCCCTGGGGCTCCGCGGTGGGCCCACGTCCACGGTGCCTCGGTGCCGCCCCGCAGCCCCCGGCATGGCCTTGGGTTTGCTGGCTGACATGGGCCCGGGCGCCGCCGCTGTGCAGGCAGGGCTTCCTCACAGAGGGGGGTGCCCAGGGCCGCGCACTGCCCTTTTTCTCGGGGGGGGGGGGCTGCTCTGGGCCGGGCTGCCGTGGCGGGAGGGCGTGCTGGCGCTGCCCCCGCGTCACACGCCTGTGTTCCTGCCCCCAGGTGCCTTCGCAGCTCCTGCCGGTTCCTGGTCGTGCTCATTCCGCTCTTACTTCTGCTCGGTGAGTGGGCTCTGGCCTGGGCCGGCCGGCGACGTGCTCAGCCACACGTGTGTGCGTCGCGAGGGGCCCCGCGGGAGGCCACGTGCGAGGCCACCCACTCAGCCGTGGCGTGTTCCTTCTCCTCCCAGGTGCAGGCCTGTCCTCCTGGGGCCAGGGAGGCCTCCTCTCCCTCCTGCCCGCCCTCAACTGGACACGCACGCCCGGAGCGCCGCTGGGGGCTGAGGAGCCACAGGGCGTGATCTCGCCGGGGGCCGCTCCCCTGCCCCCGCCTCCCGAGGTAACTGCCAGCCGGCCCTCCCGGCGCTGCCGGCCTGTCCTCGGGGGTCCGTCCTTGAGCTGCTGGGAACAGGCCACCCGGTGGGGCTCCCCGTGTCAGGAAACAGTTTCGAGTGTCCGTCTCCCCGAGTGCAGTGCGGCGAACCAGTTCAGACGGCGCCGTGTTCCGAGTGATCGCGTCACTCAGCTCACTTTGGCTGGGAGGAGAGCAGCGTCCGTTGCTCTGGGAAGCACACAAGGGTCAGGGAAGAGAGTGGAAAGCGCCCCCGGCTGCGCACGAGGGATCCGCTAGCGGCGCAGCCTCTCGTGTGTTCCCCCCGGGCACCGGGGGTGCCGGGCGGTGTTCGGCCGACACGCTCCCCCTGTGCTGGTGGCCTGCCTGGCGCCAAAGCAGTGGGTGCCGGCGTGGTGCCTCGCGTGCCCGGCTGTGAGAACGTCTTCCCTCCGCCTCAGGGTGTGGCCGAGGCCTCTCCCTGGCCCTGGATGAGGGAGGTGGAGCGGCAGGTGGCCTCCCTGGCGGGACGGTGCCAGAGCCGCGACGAGAGGCTGCGAGAGCTGGCGGCATCGCTGCAGCAGCTGCAAGCGCGCGTGGACCGGCTGGACGACGGTGGAGCCGGGGTGTCGTCCCTGGTGAGGAGTGTGGTGGGGCAGCACCTGAAGGACCTCAGTGCCAGCGGGCTGCTGGGCGCTCAGGTGAGGCGAGGGGTCCCCGTGTGGCTTCTCTCCTTGGGGAGCAGAGAGACGGGGCGGGGGGCGGGGGGCATCGCAGGGGGACGTGGCTGTGCTTTCGTGAAAGGCAGGGACGGCAGGGGCTGCGGTGCGCTGGGCCCCCCGAGTGGGCCTGCGTGTGGCGGTGCCCTCAGAGGGGGGCCACGCAGCAGGAGGAGTTCTGCACGTGCGGGGCCCCGGGGCTCTGCCTCGACACCGGGTTCACCCCGGGTCATCAAGGGAGGGACCGTCAGCCCACGTCCCTCAGACCAGCGCTTCCTCTGTTCGGTTCCACGCTGGTCTAGTTTAGGGTATTTTGGATCGAAATGTCCAGAAGGTGCGTTGCTGCCAGTGTCTCAGTGTCCTGCCCTGTCCTCACCCCGTCGCGGCCCGTCCAGGGGCCACCACAGTCTGCTCCCCGAGGCCCTGGCCACTGCATGCACCCTGCGCACCCCGCCCCCACACGGCCTGAGCTCCAGGGTGCACGCCCGCCACCCTACTCCCTGCCTGGACAGTCCCCCTCGCAGCCTCCCCCACTGCTCGCTGAGCACTGGGCGGGGGAAGCATCTTCTCTCCCAGCGGCCTGCCTGCGGTGGGAGATGGGCCGAGAGGGGCGGGTGCCCTTCGACGGTGTGAGGGGCAGGGGCTGCCCCGACCCCCAGGGAGGGCACCTACTAACCCGCTGGAGCTGCAGCCTCTGAGAATTGCTGAAGGAGCGGCTGGGAGCCGTGGGGCACACTGAGGTTTCCCAGCTTGTGTGAGCGCTCAGTGCCGCCCCCTCCCTGCCCAGCGGGACGGGTGGCCACTCGGCCCGAGTCCCTCTGATGGCCGAGTGCGGCTGTCCTGAAAGGCGTCTCCAGTGTCCTGGGGAGATGGTGGGCTGGGTTTGTTCCCAGCGAATGCCCCCGTGCAGCACGGCCCGTGGGCACGGGTGGCCGAGGAGGGGTGCGAGTGTGCAGTGCGTCCAGACCGCTGCCCTGGAGCCACCGAGCACGGCGGCGCTCGTGGAGTGGCGGGGGCCGGTCCGCCGTCTCCGCAGAGCACTCCCGGGGGCTGCAGGGCTTCCTGGCCCGCACCCCCTTCGCTGCAGAAGCTCCCAGCCTCTCGGCACAGCCCCAGGTCCCTCCGAGGGCTCTGTCACCGAGGGGCCGGCCCCCAGGACACTCCGCCCCGTGGTGCCCAGCGCGTCCCACGCGCAGCGCGTCTGGGCAGCCCTGACACGCCAGCGGTGTGCGTGTGCAGCCTCCCGTCTGAGCCGTCTGCTCGCTCCCTTTCCGTCCAGACTGACCCCGCGGCCCTCCGCCACGAGCACGAGCTGCGCCTCTCGACCCTGGAGGACGCCCTCGGGAAGCTGACGGGGAAGTCGGAGGTACTCCTCTGCGCACGGCCCCGACGCGTGCTCGCCGCGAGGAGCGGAGCGTACCCCGGGACCGTGCCCCTGCCCCCTGGGCTCCGTCTCACGGCTGCTTTAAAAGAGATTTTACTGATCTGTTTTCAGAGAGGGGGAAGGGAGGGAGACAGAGGGAGAGAGACATCAGTGAGTGGTTGCCTCGCGTGCGCCCCCTGCTGGGGGCCTGGCCCGCCCCAGGCACGTGCCCTGACCGGGAATCGGACAGGCGACCCTTGGGTTCCCAGGCCGGCGCGCAGCCCACTGAGCCGCAGGGGCTGCTCCCGTTCAGGACGCACCTGCTGCTTCTGTGCGATCAGCGCCCCCAGCTGGGTCCGCTGGCCGTCTTTTCAAAGCGTACTTGGACAGCAGAACAGCACTGACCTTCCCGCTGACGGCTGGCCTGGGGTTGTGGGGACAAACCCGGACGTGTACCTGTGGTTTCACGCACGGTCAGGTGCGTGGTGGTGTGAGCCCGCTGTTTCTCGTGCTTCCCAGGCCGTCCAGAGGGAGCTGGAGCAGACCAAGCTGAGGACAGTGAGGTAGGAGAGCCCCAGGGACACACAGCCGCCTGTCTTCCGGGTGGCCCTCTGGGGTCACCCGAGGGCAGGGCGGTCTGAGGGGCTCACCGCCGCAGGCTTCTCCCGGAGCAGTGCGCCGAGGGCGGCGCTCCCCCACCCCCCCAGGGCTGACTTTGGGGCGCAGATGAGCTGGCTCACATCACCGTTGGCGGGGGTGGGAGGGGTCCAGGACACAGCCTCAAGCACCAAGGGCACCAAAGCGCAGCCCGGGCTGTGGGGGCCGCCCCTGGGACGGCCCGGCCCCAAGGCTGCAGCCTGTCGCGTCACCTGCGGGCACGCTCCTCCGCGGCCCCCTCTCCTCGTGGGGGCTGCCTGTCTCTTCGTGCTTCAGGTTCACTGCACCCCCCACCCCCAGTGTGCCTGAATATGGCGCCCTGGCCCTGCATGGCCCAGGGAAACCCCCCCCCCCCCCCGTGCCCTCCCGGCTGCTCTGTGTCCTGCGGGCTTGCTGCCGGGCGGCCGTGTGTCCTCTGGAAGGACCACAGAGGTACCGCCCCCCCATCCCTAGAGACACGTCTGCCAGGCTGATCTGTGCCCCCTAAGGTCTCCCCCCAGGAGTGTTCTCTGAGGGGCTGCGGGGGTGAGCACAGTGGCACCTGCAGCGCTCGAGCGGGACCGGCCACAGCCATGCGGTGGCTGGTGCCCTGCAGTCGCCACACATGTGGAACTGTTAGCCTGCCCTGAGAACGGGCCTTGTCAGCACGCTCCCCCCTCCACAGGCCTGACCAGGCCCCGTTCAGCCCTGGAACGGCCGGTGAGCATGCCGCCCCCCTGCAGCCATGTTGTCACTGTGAGGAAAGTACAGGGATGCCGAATGGGCCCTGTTAGGACACGCTGGGCAGTGCGTGCTTGTGGCCCGGGAAACCTCAGGGGCTCAGGCGTGGAGTGGCGTGGGGTCGGTGCGCACGCGGGACCGGCGGCAGCCCCCCACTGCCGCCCCCCCGCCGGGCAAACTGAGCCTGTTCCCTCTCCCCTCCCCGTCGACTCCCAGTGCGGCCGAGCAGCAGCAGCACCTGCAGTCCGCAGTGGCGCAGCTGGAGCGCGAGCTGGGGCGCCTGCAGGCGGAGCTGGCGGCCTGGCAGCCGCTGAAGGCCGGCTGCGAGGAGGCCCACGGCGTGCGCGAGAAGGTGAGCCCCCCGCGGCCGCCCGCCCTGTGGCCGTGGGAAGTCAGGGACCAGCTGAGTGGGGTCCCGGTTTTACTAGTTTCCCTCAAAAAACTTGACTGTGTTAGAAGACTTTCAAGGGTTAAAGTGGCATTTAAAATAAAACTCCCACTCTCCCGAATTTCCCCGTCCCGTCCCCCACCACGCTAACCCCGTCACCTTCCCGCGCTGGCGTGGTGCGCGTGGGCCCCCGCGTCCCCCCGCGGAGGAGGAGGGCTGCCAGTCGGGGCTGCCGGAGCCGGGAACCACAAACGTCTGTGTGCAGAGCTCAGCCGGAGCGGAGGGCCGGGCGGTGGGCCGGGCGCGACCCTGCTGTGCAGGGAGGCTGAGCTGGACCGCCGGCGGCAGCGTCTCCGTGCTCGGGCCGTGGCCGTGCAGCCCGTGCGTCCGGCCGCCCTCTGCGCGCAGTCGTGCGTGTGTGCGGGGGTGACGCAGGTGGGCGTTTCTGGCCCACGTCAGAGTCCCCTGTCCACTGCCTGGGAGACAAGGGGCTCTTCCCCTCTGCCCTCACCTGACTCGGGGGGGCGGGGCCGCACCGCCCCCCAGGGCTCTGTGGGCCAGGGCTCCTCCAGTGCACTGGGAGGGCCTCTTCCACGCCCTGCGGAGAGGAAGGCTGGGGCGTTTGCAGGACGGATTTGGAGGAGCTGGTGACACGGCCGTGGTGGCCGGGTGACGGAAGCCAGAGCCTGAGCGGTTTCTGTTCTGTTCGCTCTTGACGCCCCCAGGTCGACAGGCAGGTCAGAGAGACGGTCAGCCTGCTGCTCTCGGACGACCAGCAGGGCGGCGCCCTGGACCAGCTGCTGCAGAGGCTGTCCGCTCGGTTCGTCAGCGCGGACGGCCTGCAGGCGGCGCTGCGGGAGCTGGAGCTGCGCATCCTGCGGAACGTCACCCACCACGTGTCCGTGACCGGGCGGGCGCCGACCTCGGAGGCCGTCTTGTCCGCGGTGCACCAGCAGGGGGCGGTGGGCATCACAGAAGCGGTAGGTGGGGGACAGGGAGGGGGAAGCGGGGTGTGGAGGTGACGACCGTGGTCCCCGGCAGTGGGGGGTGGCGGTGACTTCGACGGCGCTCAGCACAGGCAGGGGGCAGAGACGCGGTGGCGCCGACGTCATAGCTGCCTCTGGGGAGCACTTGATACTCGACTGATCTTCTCGCCCCAGAGCCCCCCAGGCACCCAGCACCGGGACAGTCCCCGCGCTGAGCCCGCTGGGCCACCCCTCTGGGCACCTCTGGGCTCTTGTGACCCAGGGACCAGGGAGGCGGTGTGAGTCCGAGAGCAGGCTCGCGCCCCCTACACCCCTGCCCGCTGTCCCCAGACAGCGCTGACGGACGGACGGACAGCACGCCCTCCCTGAGACGGCCACCCCCACCGCCTCCGGCCCCCACCCCCAGCACTCACACACAGCCCTGTCTCTCCTCCCCTGGGTCCGGCGCCCCCCCCCTCCTGCGTGCCCCCCCAGCAAGCGCGCATCATTGTGGACAACGCGCTGAAGCTGTACTCCCAGGACAAGACCGGCATGGTGGACTTCGCCCTGGAGTCCGGCGGTGAGTCGCAGGGCAGAGACTGGGGCGTACGTGCCAGGCCGGTGGCTCCAGTCCTGGTGTTAGGGTGCAGCCTGCGCCTCCCGGCAGAGGCTGGGGCTGTGCCCGGTGTGCATGGCAGGTGCCGGTATGCGCCCATCAGCAAAACCCCAGTTTGGTGGCGTCTCGGTGGCCTTTGGTCTCCAGCTGTGGGGCAGTGCCCGGCCGCAGAGGCACCCTCAGCTCCAGCTCCCACACTGGACAGCTGTCACGTGCTTTGCATGTGGAAGGCGGCACTGGCAGGAAGATTGTGGCTTGCTGTACCGTGATCCCCACTTTTTGTGGGGTCACCGAGATGCGCCTGCCTGCCCCAGGGGTCAGCACTGGGAGTGGCACTGCACAGCTTCTTCCCGTGGCCCCCGGCGTGGTGCTCGCAGGGTGAGCACGGCCCCTCCAGGCGTGTGGCAAGGGCCCTGCAGACGCCTGCCTCCCTCCGGGGCCACGCCCGTCAGCGGGGACAGGCCAGGACAGCCGTCCCAGGGGCGAGGCCGGCCCACTGGGCAGACGGCGGGGCTGCTGGTTTGGCTCCTCGTGGAGGAGAAAGCCATGGTCACTCGAGGGCCACGTGCGCCGGACCAGCCGGCACCGCGCTTCTCGAGGTGCTGTGGACCACGCGTGTGCGCGCGCCTCCGGGCCCCGTCCCCGTGACCCTGGGCCCGCCACGAGAGGCCGCTTCCGCAAGGAGACGGGGAGTGCCCCCGGTCACGGGGCATGGGGCCGGACCCCGAAGGGCCTCGTGGCGGCCCAGCAGGGGCTCTGCCCCTTGCCCCAGAGAAGCGCAGTTTTCGGGTTTGTCCAGTTCAGGGTCAGGGGGGGGGGGGGGGGCAGCAGACGAGCGTTTCTCAGGGAAACGGGGGCTCCTGACGCGCGTCACTGCGCTGGGAGCCCTGCAGGGGGCGGCGCCCGGAGCACCACCCGCCCCTGGTTCGGGGGGCGCGGGGAGCGGCCGGTCCCTGGTCAGGACCACAGTGGGGTGAGCGCTGCTGCCCCTCAAACACGACCTGGTTCTCCTGGTACTGTGGACGGACCGACATGCTTCTCACCGCGTAGGAGGTTTAGGTCTTGCGTCTTCAGATTCAGCGGTTTCTGAGGAAGTGCCTAGTAGTTCGGAGATGTCAGGTGACACCTCAGCCGTCCCTTGGGGACCAACGGTGACTTAGTCCCCGTGTTTGCGTGTGCGTGTGTGTATGCACATGTGCATGTGCGGAGGACGAGACCTGGTCGGTCCGCAGCGTGCAGACTGTCAGTGTTCACTGCTGAACCCAGCCAGGGTTTTCGACTCCGAGCTAGGACAGTGCCAGTGTGTTCGAGGAGGCTTTCTAAGAACAACACTAGGATATTTTTGGAAGACAGTTCAGTGGCTCGGAAATGCAAATGCAAATGCAGCGTGTTGACGCCGAAGCTGAGATCCGCCGCGCTGCCCGCCCCGCCCGCTAGGAGGCGGCTGCAGGTGCCGGGCGGGGCGGTGACTCGGCCCTTTGCCTCCTGCGGAAGGACTTTTCACGGGTTTTCATTTGTGTGTTTGTCTTGGCCTGCTGCGGCACCAGCACTTGCCGCTTCCCGTTGAGGCGGGACAGATGGCTGCGGCATTCTCACCGGCGCAGCCAAGGGGGTGGGAGCAGCGCCGTCGAGTGCCAGGGTCGCCGCCCTCCAGCCCCAGACACACCCGGCTCCCGGAGAGAAGCAGGGGTCGTGCACAGGCGCAGCCTGTACCCTCGGCCCCAACCCCAGCTGCCTGGCAGCAGCAGGGCCCGGCAGGCTCCGGGCGCTCTGCCAGCGCGGACGGAAGGGGGTGCAGGGCTGCCGTCCCCACAGGTGTGGGCGGGGCCAGTGCAGAGGGCCCCTCGGTGTCAGCAGGCACGGATTGCAACCCAAAGCGATCGCCCACTCCTGACATGGGGCTTGGAAAAAGTAAGATTAAGACTGGGGCTGCTCCTAAAGTAGAAGCTTCTTCCTACGAGCCACAAACCTGAGAGGTTTTAGCACACTTCCAGGAACTCCCCCTGAGGTCGGAAAGGACGCGGGGTCCCGAGGGGTGGGGCCGGACGCTGAAGTGGGCGGGGCCCGTTTGCAGGCGGAAGCATCCTGAGCACGCGCTGCTCGGAGACCTACGAGACCAAGACGGCGCTCATCAGCCTGTTCGGCGTCCCGCTGTGGTACTTCTCCCAGTCGCCCCGCGTCGTCATCCAGGTGAGCGGGCGGCCGCGCGGCGGGCGTCCTCACGTGGCTGGGGGCCACATGCACCCGTGTTTCTCTGGTGTGTGCGTGCATGTTGTGCGTCCCCCCGCTTTTCTCTGGGGTCCTGGTGATCGCAGCGGGTGTGAAACTCGCTCACGCCGTGGAGACGGTCACTCTTCGGAGTTGAAGTCCAAACCCTCTCCCCAGTCTGTCCTTTGATTTTGCTTAGGATGGATTTTTTTTGTGACGCCAAAGCTTTTATTTCAGTATTGTCAGCCTTTTATCTTCCCGCTTCTGTGTCCTGAGTGGCTAAGAGCTTGTTCAGCTCCTGAGTCTCAGGGCCTTGCCCCCTCCGCAGCCGGACATGTACCCAGGCAACTGCTGGGCGTTCAGAGGCTCCCAGGGCTACCTGGTGGTGAGGCTGTCCATGGAGGTCCGCCCGACCAGCTTCGCGCTGGAGCACATCCCCAAGACGCTGTCGCCCACGGGCAACATCACCAGCGCCCCCAGGGACTTCTCCGTCTACGTGAGTGTGCCCGGCTCTCCCTCCCCGGGCGGGGCGTGCCCCAGAGCCGCACCTGCCGAGAGGAAGGCTCGCGCGTCCCCGATGTGCGCACCTGCCCTGGTCCCTCGGCCTGCACCTGCTGCGAGCAGGCGGGTCAGGCATGAGGGGCACCGTTCCCTCCTTCCCCAGGAGGGTGCTTCTCGGGAGGGTGTGCGGGCCTGGAGGAGCGGGTCTCCGCTCTGCCGCCCATCCGGATGAGAAGCCTGGTCACCGACCGCTGTGGTGGGCCCGGCTCCCCGGCTCGTGCGGAGGAGCAGCGGCGCAGTCGGCCGCACTCCCGGAGTCGCAGGAGGTCTGGTTTCGCTTCCAGGGCCTAGAAAACGAGCATCAAGAAGAAGGGCAGCTGCTGGGACAGTTTGTGTACGACCAGGACGGCGAGTCGCTCCAGACGTTCCCCGTCCTGGTGAGCTCCGGCGGGCGTGGCAGGGCCCGCTGACCTTGACAGAACTGTCAGAAGGGCATCGGGGGCCTCTGGGGGGCGGGGGAGCTGAGCTCCTAGCTTTGCTCCCGAAGGAGCCCCTTTGGGAGGCGCTTTGTTCCTGCACGGTCAGGCCCGGGACGCATTGTCGGCTTCCCTGAGCTCTGTGTCCTGGCTGCCGACGCGGAGCACACTGGCCAGGGCCCTTTCTGGCCCGGCCACTTCCTCTCGGATACCCCAGTCGGGAAGGTGCCCGGGCTCGGGCGGTCTGCACTGAGTAAGCATGGTTTCGCTCTCTCCCCTTCTGTTTCAGAGAAGACCGGAGAGAGGTTTCCAAATCGTGGAGCTCCGGGTCTCCTCCAACTGGGGCCACCCGGAGTACACGTGTCTCTACCGGTTCCGCGTCCACGGAGAGCCCGTGCAGTAGAGACGCCGGTGGCCGCCGCTGTACATTTTGTATATACTGGGACAGCCCGAGACCAACACGGGCCCGTCACGGCGAGGATGTGGGGACAGCAGGGTGACGGTGCCAGCCGCCAGCAGGGGAACAGGGGCGGCCGACCCCGTGACGCTGCTCGAGGTTCTGCCCACGGACTGTGTGTGTCGAGTGCTTGGGCGCAGACACCCGTTGGCGACAGGCAGTCTCGGGAATTCATTTGAATGTATGGTTCACAGACACACACTTTGGGGGTTTGTTTTTAAACACAAAGCTGTTCACACTCGTATTTTCCTGACATCAGGAACAAAGCAGATGAGGTTAAAAGGTTTGGCGTGTTCTTGCAGCTTCTACACTTAGCCGTTCACTGGCCCTTTGAAAGGACTTCGGGAGCAGATGGACTTGACCTTCCCAGTCCAGCACACATTTCTTTCAGGGAAAACCAGCGTCAACAAGTTCCAGTTCCCCACTCCCTTCCTGCAGGGTGGGGTTTGTCCTTCACTCCACGCGGACAGTCCCTTCACGTCACCAGGTGGGGACGGACGGAAATGTGCTCTCCTGCTTTGTCTGCTCTCCTGAGTGAGAGCTTCACAGCCAGACCCCCGTGCTGACCCCCGCTAACCGGGGTGGGGCACCTCCCTTTGCTGGGACTCGGGCTGGGGGGCTGCAGTCTGGACGCAGACATGTAGCCCTCCGCTGTCCCCGATGGTCCTGTGGGGTCCCTGGGCGTTTTCACGTCACCATATGAACAGGAACAAGGAATCTGGTCTTAGGGGTCTCTTTGGGTTTTCTTGTGGATGTTGCTGAAGAGCAAACACTAACGTTCTCCAGATCAGAGGGCTGTTTTTACGTGGATGGTGTCCGAGGAGAAGGTCCCGCGCGGCAAACTCCCACCACTACTCCGCCGGGTGGCGCTGCCCCGCGCGTCCTCCACGCGCTCCTGCCGGGGTTCGCCTTTTCTCCCGACTGCTGGCTGTCCTCCCTTGGTTCCTGTGACACGCGCTTTGGTTGTAATTAATATTTAATACTGAGAAACTTACCTGAGCAGATTTTATAAATGAGATGTCCACAAGGCACTTGAGGCGTTACAGATGCTTTACTGGGTTAAGCAGTTTCATGGTATTTTCAGACAAAGATGAACTGAGGGTGCTGGCTGGTTTCTGGAGTTTCATGTATATTGCACAACAGCCCCGAAACACACGCAGCCTGCACGGCTGCTCTTGTCACTCGGAATTGGAACCAACGCCTATGCAGTGGAGTTGAACAAAACACACACAGATGTTTCCTATATTACAGGATAAATATATGTCAGAATTTCCTATATAAAACTAACTTGGGAGTTGGGGTGGAAATATTTTGAATATTAATTTATTTTTAAAGATGCGAGATAGGACTTTGTGCAGTGTATTTTTGTAAATGCTTTTCCAAATATCTGTCTCTGGTAGTGCTCTTGTTGCTGCCACCAAACTAAGATGCTATTGAAATGTTTAAATAAAGAGTTTTAATTTTAAAAAGTGCACGGGGATACTTCCAGTGAATAATAAAACAGCCTGTTTCCAGTCGGCATGCGTTGTTTGTGCGGGAGGGTCGGCTCCACGCCTGCGCGGCGTCCGGGTTTGTTGGCACCTGACCGGCGCTCCCTGCGGCGCTGCCAGGTCCCGCACCCTCTGCGTCCCCCTCGGGGGCCCCCCGACCGCCTACTGTGCGCCTGCCGCCCAGGGCGAGACGCCAGCGCGGAGAGGCCGAGCCGCGCGTTCAGCAGGACGGCAGGAGGTGCCCCGCCCCACAGCTGCCTCCGGGCAGCAGGTGTGGCCCCCGGCGCACGCGGACTCGCCGTCCCTCCGCTCGGCGCTGGCTGTACCCGGAAGTCGGTACTGTGCGGGGCGCCCGGGTACGCACGCGCGAGCCACTCGAGCAGGGCGGACCGCCGTCCGCGCGACTCAGACACCCGCCAGGGCGGGCGGATGCGGATCCGGTGCTGCCGTAGCTCGGCGCCCACCCGCGGCCACCCCGCGCGCCCTAGAGACTTGGCCACGCGCCGCGGGAACCGCTGAAGCACTTCCTGTCACGCCCTCTCCACCCGCCCACGGCACTCCAAAGGCAGAGGCCCGCGAGACCCGGCCCCGGACGCAGCGGCGTGCCCAACGACGTCACTGCGCCGCCGCGGTCACGTGGCCTCCCGCCAGGCCAACCCGCGGTCACGTGGCCGTCCGCCCTTGTCGCGGTCACGTGGTCGCGCGCCGCTCCTCATGGGCCACCGTAGAGAACGTCGGGCGGCCTCCGGGACGGGAGCCGAGAGGCGCTGTTCACCGCGCCTGCGACAGCGTCAGCCCTGCGCGGAGCGCCGGCCCATGGCGGCGGCGGCGGCGGCAGCGGCGGCGGCGGCGGCGATGGCAGAGCAGGAGGGCGCCCGCAACGGGGCCCGCAACCGCGGCGGCGTCCAGCGCGTGGAGGGCAAGCTGCGCGCCAGCGTCGAGAAGGGCGACTACTACGAGGCGCACCAGATGTACCGGACCCTGTTCTTCAGGTAGCCCCCGCCGCCTGGGGGTCCCCGTCCGCCCCGCCCCCGCCCGCCGGCCGGCTCCACTGCCGGGCGCGGAGCCAGTGGGAACGGGCGGCGGCCGACGCAGCTCCCCGGCCTCGCCCCCGCCCGCCCGCCCTGCGCACCCCCGGGCTGGTTCCCCGGGCGCCGAGGCGTCTGAAGCCCGCGCGCGGAGTCTCACGGTTTTCCTCCCGCTCGGCATCCGGTCCCATCTCTTTCCGTTCCGGTGTCCTCGCTAGCCCCCTCGGCGTCGCGCCGAAGCAGCGGTGTTTACTGCCCGGCACAGCGGGGGTACCTGCGCTGGCCGCCGGCCACTTGCGTGGGGCTGGGCCGTGGGGTCCCGGTTGTCGGAGAGGTGGCCCCGGAGTCTGAGTGATCAGCCCCCGCGCTGCACGGCCAGCTCCCAGTCTCCCTTGGGCGCGGTGTCCCGGGGTTCCCTTGTCCCGCCTCAACTGCTGTCCCGTCCTACTGTTCACACACGGGGACGGCCCGCTGGTGAGCAGCTGCTGCCTTGTGCGACCCTTGGTGGTTTGGGGCCGCCCATCAGGTCGGGACGGTCCCCAAGGCGACTTGCAGAATTCATTCTGCCCATGCAGAGCCGTGGGGACCGACTGTGGGGTCAGCCCTCGGCACCAGGAGGCCAGGCTGTCAAGCTTCTGCCCCGGGGCGGTTAAATCAGTGTCCCTGGCTGTCGGAGGTGGTGTCTACTCCGGCCTCAGTTGACCAGTTTCTGTTTGGGTTGAGCGCGTTGCCACCGACCGAGCTCAGGCTGCGTGCCTGGAGGGCCGAGTGGATAGTTCTTCGAGGGACCGGCCCCAGCCGGGACAGGGCGATCGCCGCTGCCGCCCTCGCCCCGCCTGCGACGCTGCCGTGGGAGCTGCTGTAACCTCAAGGTCGCCTGGCGCTGGCTGGTCCTGGGATTCCCGTCACCGTCCGCCCCAGTGATTAATCAGCAAAACTGGGTCTTCCCAAACCAAACGCTGCCCGCCGTGTTTCCAGCCCGTCCCTCGGAGACGCTGCAGAGCAGCGGGATGAGCCTCACGGCGGCGAGTCTCTGAGGCCAGGGGACAGCCAGCCGGCCTCTCACCGCTGCTCTGCAGCCTGGGACCCTGACGCCTTGGTAACCCTCCGAGCCCCGGCTTCGTTGTGGGCCACGGATGGGGCCCCTCCGCCCCGCTGGGAGTCCTGAGAAGTGAGCGGTCTGCCGAGGGCCGTGTTGGGGACGTGTCCGCGGTGGCTGCAGCAGCACCCGGGAGGCCCCCCTGAGCCAGGCGGGAGGAGGGTCCCTGAACGGTGTGAGGGTGCTACAGTGTGCATCGGGGAGCCCTCACACGCGCACACCCCCGAAACGGGCGCCGAGCGGGACGCCGAAGCGCTCGGCAGCTCTGAGGTCTCGGCCGCAGCTCGCGCCCGGCGGTCGGCGGGCGCAGTCGTCTGCGGTTTCACTCGGGCGGCACCTGCCCCGCGGACGGGCCGCGTTCGCTCAGCGGGATTGTTTCCAGATGCACGCGCGCGTGTCAGTGCGTCGGCCGTGCGAGCGGGGGCCATTGTGCGGGTGGACCCGGATGTGACCTGTCACCCCGGGCAGGTACCCACGTCACGACGCTCCGACGCGCTCACGTCAGTCCTGACGCGCTCACGTCAGTGCTGACGCAGCTGGAGGAGGAGTTGGGCCGCCTGGCGGGCCGGGGGGCGTCCCCTGGGCTGTGTCCGCAGGACGGGGTCTGGCCGCTGGCGCCCGGGCTGAGCGCAGGCGTCGGCGTTTGGCTCCGGCCCCACGGAGGGGCCGTGGGCGGGCTCCTTGTCTCCTCGGACCGCTCGCACATAAAAGTTACTTTGTTGTTTTTTTGTTTCTTCCTTAAAAAAAAAAGGTTTTATTTTATTTAGAGAGAGGGGAATGGAAGGAGAGAGAGAGAGGGAAACATCAGTGTGGGGTTCTCTGTCATGCGCCCCCTGCTGGGGACCTGGCCCGCAGCCCAGGCACGTGCCCGGACTGGGGATCGAACCGGTGACCCTTCGGTCTGCAGGCCGGTGCTCAGTCCACTGAGCCACACCAGCTGGGGCGATGTTACTTTGTCTTGAGGGACTGTCCCCTCCTCCCTGTGAAATGTCCGTCTTTGCGTGCTGTTACCTTCCTTGTCCTGAAGCTCGTTGTGCCTGAGGTGGTGGCTGCACCCGTGTTCTTCTGGAGACCACGGCCCCGGACTCGGGGTTCGTCTTTGGGCCGAGCACAGTGGGGCCTCGCGTGGTGACCCGCCGGCTCCCAGGGGGCTCCGGCAGGCGCCGGTCCAGTGGCGCTGGCCTGGGAGGGGCCGCAGCCCTGGCCTGCGTGCAGCCTTTGTTTTCCGGCTGTGCGCCGGCTCCCCTGGTCCTCTCTCCGCGAGTGGCGGTTCCCTCTGTTTTCTCTCCCCACGTTTCCAGCCGGCCTCGGGGTGTCCGCGCTGTGGGCGCGTGAGCCTGTGGAGCGCACCGCGCCCCCAGAGGAAGCCGCTCAGGGCCTGGCTGCGGCCCTTGCTCCCTGTCCGGGGGCCACCAGCCCCTGCTCACAGCTCCTGTCTGTCACCGGGGTCTCTCTCTGAGCCAGCCGCTGGTCAGCTGCGGTGCGCGGAGGCAGCAACCGCACGTCCGTCCTCCTCCACGTACCTTCGGTGCTGAAGTGAAGTGCGTTCCGCACCCTGTCCTGGGCCCTAGGGACGGGGCTTTGCTTCTGTCTGTCTGTCTGTCTGTGGCCCCGCCCCCGCGGCCCCCTTGCTGGACCTCGCGTGGGCCTCCGGTGTCTCTGCCTGCGGTTCTCTCCAGCACCGCTCCGGGCTGCAGAGTTTGGGCTGGGGGTCTGGTGGGGTGTCTGCGGGTCGCTGTCTCCTCCCCCCAGAGGGGAGCAGTTTTTTTCTGTCACTCACGTTTTGGACAGTGTGAGCAGCCTGCGTCCTGGGGAAGGTCTTCTGCGTGGCGGTGACAGCGTCCTGCCAGCACGCGAGAGGCCAGCCCCCGCCCTGCGTCCGGGGAGTTCTTGGGCCTTCCGACCGGCCCTCTGCTCTCGGCTCCCCCCTCGCTCGCTTGCTCCGGACCAGGACCCCTGGGCAGTGCCCTCCCGCCCCCCAGGTCCCTCCTGTGGGTCTGGCTTCAAGCTGCTTCTCCTCCTTGGGGCCCTCTGTCCACCGCCCCCCCCCCCCCCCACGGGGCTCTGCAGCCCGGGCTCCGGTCTGGTTCCCCTCACGCCCCTTCGGTGATGTGCCCGTCGCTTTGCTCCCGAGCGTGCGCAGCTGCCGCCGCAGAGCCTGCAGCCTGTCGGGCAGCGCCCTGGAGGCTGCTGGAGGTCCCGTGTCCTCGGGTCCCTGGGCACGGCTGGTGTCCCTTCGGGTGGCCCCGCCGTCACCGTGCTCCAGGGGCTGGTGTCCAGGGGGGGTGCGGTCCCTCGCTCAGGTGCCCGTTCCTGTGACCAGCTCAGGCTGGTGCCTGGAGGGGGTGGTTCTGCTTCCAGTGGACGGCACTGCACCCGGGTTTTTCTGTCACCTGGGCTGCCAGCACCCCCGGGGGGGGGGGGCGTTATGGTCCTGGGGGCCCAGGGTGGCTGTGTCCCCACAGCGTTCGTGTCATCTGGGCCTCGGAGCGACCACCATGGTAGGGGTGTGGCGGGTGGGGGAGGGGGCTTGCGAGCTGCTGCCCGCTCCCGTGCCTGGTGGCCGTTGCTGCCGGGCTCTCTGGGGACGGAGCTGGCTTTCAGGTGCTGGTGCTGCCACTGGGCCCTGTGGGAGCTGTTCCTGCATCTGGGGGGGACTGGCTGTGTGCACTGCCCCCACCCCCTAGCGCCCGTGTCCCCCAGTGGGGTTCTCTCAGGCATCCTGGTGCCGGGGGGTCAAGGAGCCTTTGTTGGGACACGGCAGGTGGCGGGCTGTAGGTTTCTGGGGAGACACACGGGGTCCGTCGCACCCCACGGCGCTTCCTCTGACGACGGGCAGAACGGGCTGCACTGCCGTGGGCGACGCCCTCCGCCAGCAGCTGGCAGGCGGCCCCCCGGGGGGCGGGGGGGCAGGGCCTCGGCCGCTCTCGGCCCCGCTCAGCCACCAGGGCCCCTGCGCCGTCCCGCTGCCTGTCGCCCTCGGCTCTTTCCCCCGCTCTCCCGGGCTCCTCCGGGGGCTGCGCCCTGTGCACTGTCCGACCTCTGCCCCTGGTCCCCGAAAACAGGCCCCACTGTCCCGGGGACTTGGTGTGGCTGCCCCTCAGGCGTGTCTGTGCCCCATCTGGGCCTGTCCCCCGCCTGGGCACTTGCTGCCTGAGACGGGGGGCCCGGTGTGTGCCCTCGGCCAGCGGAGACGGGCTGCACGGCTGCCGGCCCGGGGGTCCCTGTGGGTGGAGCCCCGTCCAGGCGCTCTCGGGGGCTCCCGCGGCAGAGCTGGGACCAGGTCACGTGTGTGTGTGCTCGTGAGCATGCATGCGCTTGTGTGGGTGCGTGGCAGGGACCGCACCCAGCTCGAGTCGTCCTGGCAGGAGGCGCACTGGTCACTGCCAGGGAGCTCGCGTCCCCGTGACCTCCCGGCACCGCCCTCTGGCGGCTGGGCGTGACTGGCACCTGCCCCCCCTCCCCTGTCGCAGGTACATGTCACAGAACAAGCACGCGGAGGCCCGGGAGCTCATGTGCTCGGGAGCCCTGCTCTTCTTCAGCCACGGCCAGGTGAGTGGTGGGCGTCGCCGGTGTGTCCCCTGCTAGGGGCGTGGCGTGGGTCCGGCACCGACTGTGGGGCGCTGTGCCGGGGCTGGGAGTCGGGGTGACCTTGCTGTGTGTTCTGGACACGGGGCCCCCGTTCTGACCGTGGGGGTCCCGTCTGCTTTCTCGTCTCGTAGCAAAACAGTGCCGCGGACTTGTCCATGCTGGTCCTGGAGTCGCTGGAGAAGGCTGAGGCGGAGGTGGCCGAGGAGCTGCTGGGTGAGCTTTCTCACGGGGCGACCCTCCCTCCCACGCGCACCGGGGACACCATGCTGTCGGCCATTGGGACCTGCCCCCCGGGGCTGCCAGGAGGCCCCTGCCGCCAGCTGGCTCCCCTGGGCATGGTTGGGGGCAGCACGGGGCCCTGTGGGGCCCCGCCCACATGCCCCCGGGGGCTGCGAGCTCCCGCTGCTCGGCCGGCCCCCTCGGACACGCTGCGGGGAGAGCCGAGGCCGTGCCGCCCCTCTGCGAGAGCCTGTGTGTGTGCTTCCAGAAAGCCTGGCGAGACTGTTCAGCCTGATGGACCCCAACTCCCCGGAGCGAGTGGCCTTCGTGTCCAGAGCCCTGAAGTGGTCTGGCGGAGGGTCCGGGAGGCTGGGCCACCCGCGGCTGCACCAGCTGCTGGCCGTCACCCTGTGGCGAGGTGGGTCTGCCGTGGGCGCACCAGGGCTCCCGCGGGCTCCCCTCGCTCCCCAGCGGACCTCGGGGCTTCTCGGCCATGGTGGACGGGGTGCCCGGGCCGCTGCCTCCTCTCGGCCGTGTCCTCCGGCCGGGGACGCCGCCCAGCCTGGGGCAGGGCCACGACCGTGTGGAGGGGCCCGGGCCCGGGCAGCGTCTTGCCCCCCACACCCCTCTCAGGGCCCCGCCGCCCAGCACCCGTCTCTTCTCTCAGGGACGTGGCCCCCCTGGCCGGCGCCCAGCGGTGGTGCCCGTGTCCTGGTGCCGGTCCTGCTTCCAGCTCGGCGCCCGGGGACTCCCGTGCGGGTGCCGCGCTCCGGCCTGTGGCTCGGGCCCACGCGTGTGTCCACCCGCATGCTGGGCGCAGCTTCACGAGGATGAAGCCACCCAGCAGAGTGGTCAGCAGCGGGCAGCCTGGGGTCCCGGCACCTGCGGTCACGTCCAGGGCCCCAGGACACACGTGGTCCGTTTCCTCGGGCCGGCGTGGAGCAGGCGCAGTGCGGGTCGGGGCTCCCGACGGACCGCTGCTCACGGCCCCACCCACGCCACCGTGGCGTGCGGAGCCGCCCTGTCGGACCGTCCAGCGGGGTCACTGCCCTCGCGGCGCTGTGCTCGGGGGTGGCCCGGGGCGGTTGGAGCCGCTGGGTGGGGGGCGGGTGGCACCTGGTGTGCGGGCTGGGTCGTCGGGGTGCAGCCCGAGGGCAGGGGAGCTGGGAGTGTGAGAGAAGGCACACCTTTAGTTTTTTAAATACGGTGTTTATTTCTTAGGGGAGGGGGCGGGGGGGGAGCAGTGATTGCACACCCCGTCCAGGGGCCAGGCCCACAGCCAGGCCCACGCCCTGACCAGGAACTGAACTGGCGACCTTTCGCTTTGCCAGGCGACGCCCGTCCCACGGCCGCGCCAGTGAGGCCAGGGGCCGTCTCTGAGGCCCCGGGAGGCCTCTGTGCTGACGGGCCCCTCCCCCCCGCAGAGCAAAACTACTGCGAGTCGCGGTACCACTTCCTGCACTCCACCGACGGCGAGGGCTGTGCCAACATGCTGGTGGAGTACTCCACCGCCCGGGGCTTCCGCAGCGAGGTGGACATGTTCGTGGCCCAGGCCGTGCTGCAGTGAGTAGGGCCGGCTCACGCTGCCTGCCCCCCCCCCCCCCCTGCAGTGAGTAGGGCCGGCTCACGCTGCCTGCCCCCCCCCCCCCCCTGCAGTGAGTAGGGCCGGCTCACGCTGCCTGCCACCCCCCCCCCCCCACCTCACGCGTCTGCCTCTGGGCGGGGCGGAGAGCTGCGTCTCCGTGGGGTGCGGGGCCAGGGACGCGGCCCCGAGGCCATGCTCATTCATCCCTCCCACGGTCCCTGCAGCGACACGCCGTCCCCACGGGCACCGGCGCCCCGTCCCTTCCCTGGCTGCCTTCCCGACAGCTTTTCTGAGTGTCGACGCCGGCACGCAGCGCGGGGTGGGCTCGCTCCTTGCACAGACACCCTGGGGTCTGGGGGCCGGCGGGCCATGGGCGAGGGGGGCCCTGGCCCGCTGGTCTGGCACGTGGTGTTCGGCGGAGACGCTCTCTCTGGGCTGAACGTGGCTCCGAGTGGAGGGTCTCGGCCACCTTTGCACGGCCCCTCTCTGCGCCCTGGTAAGAGGGGTCTGATCGCTGGCGCCCGCGCCTCTGCCTGCCCCACAGTGGGGACACCCTCCCGGGGCCTCGACTCCCAGTCCCTGGGCTGTGCGCACGCGGGCGGGGCCCAGCCAGTGCCGACAGCCGTGTGCGGGGCGGAACCCTGCCGTTCCCTCCTCTGTCTGCCCGGGACCCCGTGCCCACCCGCTCTCGCTCTCTCCGCTCCTGAGCTGTGGAGACCCGGTGGGGCTGGCTCCCGGGCCGGGGCCTAGCGGCCGCCCTCAGGAACACCACGCCCTCGCCCCAGGTTCCTGTGTCTGAAGAACAAGAGCAGCGCGTCCGTGGTGTTCGCGACGTACACCCAGAAGCACCCCTCCATCGAGGACGGCCCCCCCTTCGTGCAGCCGCTGCTCAACTTCATCTGGTTCCTGCTGCTGGCCGTGGACGGGTGAGCGCGCGCGTGCCGGGGGGTGCGGGCGCCTGCGGCCCTCGCGTTCCACCCCGGGTCCTCCCTGCCCGCCCCTGGGCGGCCGCGGAGCCGAGCCCCTGCTGTCTGGTCTGTTCCAGGGGCAAGCTGACGGTGTTCACGGTGCTGTGCGAGCAGTACCAGCCGTCGCTGCGGCGGGACCCCATGTACAACGAGGTGAGGGCGCGGGCCGGGGCCTCGGGGGAGGGGGCGGGGGTCCCTGCGCCCGCTCACGGCCACCCCGCCCTCCAGTACCTCGACAGGATAGGACAGCTCTTCTTCGGGGTGCCGCCCAAGCAGACGTCTTCCTACGGGGGCTTGCTAGGTAAGGCCCCGCGCACCCGCTGGCCGCGCCTCCGCCGCCCCGAGGCCTTCTCCCTGATCCCCACCCCCCCGCCCCCCCGGGCTCCTTGTTCACGGCCGCAGGACGGGGGCCGGGTTTCTTTTCTGGCTTCTTTATTGTGGGAGCCACACGGGATGCAGAACGGACCGTTTTCACCACTTCTGAGTGGGGGGCCATCACCCCGTCCTCCCGGGGCATCCTCACCTGCCCCCCCACACACACCCGCCCCTCCCACCTGGCCCCAGGAGCCCCCCCATGTGCGGGCTGCCTGGGCCCTCGACACTGTCCTCTCCAGGTGCGTGGAGAGCCGGCCCCCGGCCTGGGCTGCCACCGCCTGTCGGCCGCTGTGAGCGTCGGAGCGTGGGGTCCGGGCGGAGACCCTGCGTTCGGCTCCCCGGGGTGCGGGCCCTGGAGTGACTGGGTGCCCGCCGGCGGTGCCTGAGGGCCGTGCTGACGCCGTCGTCCCCCCGGGCACGCGGTGGTGCCGTGAGGTCCCTCTTGGCGATGGCCCGTCCTCCTATGGGCGCCGCGGCCACTCGGGCGGGCACTTCTGGGTTGGACTGTGGTGTTTCCCTGTGTTTTCTGCATGTTGACCCGTCGGGTGCACGCTTCACCAGCCTGTTTCCCGTCCTGGGGCCGCGGTCTCTCCTCTGAGGCGGTGCATTCAGAGCAGCGTTGGGTCCACGGCAGAGACTGGGGGGGGGCAGGGAGGTTCCCCGCATCGCGCCCCCGCAGAGAGGCCGCCCCTCGTCAGTGAGCCCACACGCCCCGCGGCCCTCCCCTCTGGGCCCCCGGGCTTCTCGGCGCTTCGGGGGGAGTCCGCCGTTGGGACGCCTGGGTCCTCGGGGTCACGGCCAGGAGGCGTGTGCGGGTCTGCATGGGGGAGCTCCCGGCGTTTCGGTCCCAGCCTCTCGCCGCCTCGGCTCCTGCGTCCCGGCCTCCCACGCGTTTTCAGGGCGTCCCCGTGTACGTGCGCCCTGTCGGGGCCCAGCTTCCCCCTCCCCTGCGGGCAGCCTGCCCTGTGCCCAGTCCGTAGCCGCCTGAGCTTGTGACTTGCTCCCGGGCTGCCCGCTCCGGCCCCGTCCTCCTCCTCCAGGCTGTTCTGGCTGCTCGGCCCCCTGACCTCCCGCAGAAAGTGTGTCACTGGGGGCGTGGGGAGGGAGGGCAGTGGGACCCGTCCGGGCCGGGGGGTGGGGGCAGTGCCCCCGAGTCTCGCCCCCCACCTTGTCCCGCAGCATCCACGGGGCCCCTCGCACGCGCCTCTCCCGAGGACGGGGCTGCCGGGGCGGGACCGTGGGTGCGACTCCGGGTCCGGGTTTTCAGAGCTGCTGCCCACGAGGCAAGGGGTTGTCTGTTGCACATGGATTCCGTGTCCTGCGGTGTGGCTGAATCCCCGAGTTAGCTTCCGCAGTTTTGAGGTGAAGACCGTTAGGGTTTTCTGCACGTAAGGCCTTGTCACCTGCAAACAGGTAGTTTCACCTCTCCCCTTCCGGTTTCGGAGCTTTTCCTTCCTCTCCTGGCCTGCCTGCCCCAGTGGGGGTCTGCGGGCCCCGGGGCGGGGCCTCGGGCCCCTGATGGTGCGTCTGCTTCCAGGTAACCTCCTGAGCAGCCTCATGGGCTCCTCGGAGCAGGAGGGCGAGGACAGCCAGGACGACAGCAGCCCCATCGAGCTCGACTGACGCCGCCTCCACCTGCACGAGGCCTGCGGCTGGCGGCGTGGTCCCGCGTGGGAGCCCCGGGCCCTCCCCGCTCGGAGGCTGCGGCAGCTGCGTCGGCGCCTGTGGGCGGGCCCCGGCCGGGGGCGGGCGGCCGCGGCCTCGGGTTGCCCCACAATAAAGCACAGGCCTGCGCGCCGGCCTCCCCCAGTCCTTCGTTTCTGGTTTGCTTTGGGTGCCGGGGCCGCCGTCGGCCGCCCCCACGTGCACGTGCCCTGGGGGCCCCGGGGCCACTCCCTGCCACGTCCCGGAGGCCGTGGCCGCTGCCGGGCGCTGGGCAAGTGTGCGGAGGCCGCGGGACTCCCACCTCGTGGGGCCGTGTGTGCCCAGCGGCGCTGCCTCCGACCCGCGTCCCCGGCGTTGACCGGCACACGGCCTGCAGCCAGGGGCCCGGCCCGCGGGTGCTCCGGGCAGCTGGAACGGGACACACCCTCTCCCCACAGTCGGAACGGGAGCAGCGGACTGACGCGCCGTGCCCGTGCCCCCCGTGCCTGGAAGGGGCAGCGCGGGCAGCCCTGTGGGCTGCGACGGTGGGACTGGAAGGCTGTGTTACCTGTGGAGTGCAAATAAACCCTTTCTACCGGGCTTCGCAGCACTGGCTCTTTCTGGGGGCTCCCGGGGCGAGGACGCTGCCGAGCAGAGGCCCGCAGCCCCGGCCACGCAGGAGCGCCCCCCTGGGTTTCGGTCTGGAGAAACTGAGTCTGCCGACAGGGCAGGCAGGACACACGGCCGCTGCAGGTGGGCCCCAGGGTGCGCCCTGGGGCCGGGGACCCCCAGGGTCCTCTGGAGAGGGCGGGCGGGGCGTGGGGAAGGTGGGTGTGGGGTTGGAAACCAGGAGTTGCACCTGACAGAGCGGCCGCACTCGGGGACGGTGGGGGCGGAGCACACGGTGTCACGTGCAGCTGTGCCCAGGACCCGTCCCAGACAGACGCGGCAGGCGGGCCGAGCGGCCGTGCAGCACACGCAGTCGGTGTGACGCCCCCTCCTGCCTCCACCGTGGAAGGGCACGCGCTTCCTCACGGCAGGGCCTGCAGCCGCCCCGCGGGTCAGGGAGGGCGGCTGCGAGGGGCACGGTCCTGGCCGGGAACATGGCGCCTGCACACCTCCCCCTCGGGGCACGCGGAGGGAGGGACTCGGTCAGAGAGCCCCGGACACTCCCTGCACGGGCCCGCCGGCCCACTGACCAGACGGGGAGTGGCCCTGTCCACTCGGGCCCTTGGCCAGCAGGGTGGCCAGCCCTGGTCCTGGGGAGTTCGCCCGGCCAGTCCTGACGCCCTCCCCTCGGTTCTTGCTAACACGCCGTGGGGGCCCGTGTCCTGGCCGGACGCGCGGGCACGCATGGGGCAGAGCTCACAGCCCCCACACATGGAGCGGGCGCCCCGCGTCCGGGTGCAGGGGGAGGTGAGGAGGCCGGCCCAGGAGGGCCGGGGGGCTGCTGGCCTGCACACGGGGCCCCTCGGGGTTGCCCTCTGACCCGGGTCTCCCCTTGGTCAGTGCGGGTGGGGGCGGGGCAGCAGCAGAGCTGGGGTCAGAGGAGAGGGGCAAACCGGCCGCCCCACCCGCAGGTCTCCGGGAGCTGCCCCGTCTCCTTGGCCAGGCCCCACGGCCTCCTGGGAAAGGTCCCTGCGCCACCTCCTCCTCCCAAACACCGTCCCACAGACCCCCGCCCTGGGCAGTGGGGCCGGGGCACCCGGGGTGGGGGGGGTTCCCAGTGGCTGTAACTGCTGAGGAGAAGGCAGCACGCTGGGCCCCGGGGGCGGGGAGCTGGCCTTGGGCCTCCGCCTTCTGAGGGTTCGAGTCGGCGCGGTCTGGCTGGGGAAGGGGAGGCGGCGCCTGGGCAGTGAGGCGCCCCAGGGGGCCAGGAGTGGGCAGCCTGGAGGCCTCTGACCCCCGGGGCCCACGTGCCCTCCAGGGCAGCTTGAGGTTGAAGGCGGTGCCCCTCTCCAACCCCCAGGACCGCGAGACTGACACCCAGCAGATGATCAATAAATACTTATTGGGGGGACTCGGGGGGGGGCATGCAGGCCACCGGTAGTCCCCAGTCCAGCCCCCCGGTCGGGGGGGTCCCACGGCGGGGGTGGCAGGGGAGTCAGTGCGGGGCTGTGGGACCCCCGGGGAGGGGGCTGGGGGTCAGGGCAGCAGGCATTGTCCATGGTCGGGCCGGGGCCCGCTGCGCAGCTCCAGCTCAGGTCCCCGCCGCAGCCGGGCTGCCCGGGCGCCGCCGGCGGCTTCCTCGGTCCACTGGCCCCGCTGCCCGGCCCCGGCCACGTCGCCGGGTTCTCGCTCCTCGGGCCCCCGGGGCCGGCGCTCACTAGGGCTTGTGCTTGAAGTGGGCTTCCACTGGAAGAGGGACGGGCGTCAGGCTGCGCCCCGGCCCCACGGGGCTGCCCGGCCCCGGCCCTGGCCCCAGGCCCTCACCTGCGTACTCCTGCGGCAGCATGGGCCTGTCCACCACCTTCCGGAAGGCCTCCAGCCAGGCCCGCTGCTCGGCCTCCGTCTCGCAGGCCAGCAGGAACCTGCGCTCCGGCGTGACGATGGTGATGCCGTGCGGCCAGTGGTGGCCCTGGGTGGTCGCGGGCAGCCTGTCCAGCACCGTGTAGCCGCTCTCCCTGCTGCCGATGAAGACCTCTCCCCGGGCGAAGGCATCCTGCGGGGGCGGGGGTGGGGGGCGCAGGCTGAGCGGCACAGGGGCCCAGCCCTCTGTCCTCCCCTCCCGGGGGCGGGGGCCACCAGGGGCCACCAGGGCTGTTCCCCGGGCAGCTTCCGGTCCAGGCCCAGCCGTGCGCAGAGCTGGGGGAGGCCAGCGGGCCCCAGGCCCCAGGCCCCAGGAGCTGCTCCTCCCTCCCAGCGGAGCTGGCCGGCCAGGGCGCGCTCGGCCCCGGGGCGGCGGGGGCAGGCGGCAGGCCCACCCTGCACGGCTGCTGGCCCCGGCCGTGGCCCCGGCTTACCAGGGGGTCCTTGAAGTACATGAGCCTGCGGTCGTCCATGGTGAACCAGCGCTTCCGGAAGCCTTCCGTCTGCTGTGGGTCGGAGCGCCAGGGCCTGGCTGTGGTCGGAGGTCGCCCTCGCCCCCAGCTGACCACAGCTCACCCGGGGGAGCAGAGCCCTCACCTCGGCCTCCCCCGCCCGCTGTGGGCCCAGGCAGGGTCTGAGCCGTGGGGCCAGCGAGTGCTGGGAGGGTCCCCGTGTGGCTGAGGCGGGGCCCAGCAGGGGCCCAGGTACAGGGTGGGGAGGGGCAGGGCTGACCTGAGGGGGGCCCGTCAGTGGGGCCCCTGCACTTACAACATATTCTGGGGGCCAGGACCATCCACCCCAGATGACCCTGCAGGCAGGGATGTGCCGGCCAGCTGAGGCCTCACCTTTCCGCCCCAAGGGAACCCCCCAGGTGACCGGCGTTGACCCCGTGTGAGACCCAGGGGACCCAGGGCAGCGGCAGACGCACCTTGGGCCCCGTCTTCTCCATGTAGCCCTCCTTCAGGTAGTTCCGGGTCAGCTTGGGCACCAGCTGGGCAGGAGAGAGGCTCGGCTGCCTGTCCACCACCCCCCCCCCGCCGCTCCCCACGAGCCCCAGCTCCCGCTCCCTCCCCTACAGCTCAGCTCAGGCACCCCGGAATCCAGACGGGTTGCTGCGGTCCCCTGCGGGGCCACTGGCCTCAGGGCAGGGGCCATGGGGGCCATGGTGAGCCCCCCGGCCACACCCCCCGCCCTCGCCCCCCCCCCAGGAGGCAGCCACTCACGTCGGCGTCGCTGGCCCCGGGGAAGGCCACCTGCAGGTAGTGGAAGCGGGCGGCTCGGAGGGCGTTGAACCAGTCCACCGTCTCCTGGGGGCAGAGGCTGCGTGTGGGCCGGGCCCCAGGCCCCAGGGGGGGCAGCCCGGAGACAGGCTGCACCACCCACTCCGGCCACCCCCCGCCCAGGGTGCACCTGTGGGGCCTGGGACGACCCAGTGGGGACCCCACTCGGGCAGGGGGGCAGCAGGAGCCCATGCCAACCACCCAGACCCTGACGCCGTTTGGGCGCTAGGGGCCTTTGCTCCTCCCAGGTGGGGCTGTTCCTGGGGTCCCCCCACCCTCACTGCCTGCCTCCCGCCCTCTGCCCTCCGCCCTCCGCCCTCCCTGGGCTCAGTGCCCCACAGGGGCTCCTGGTGAGGCTGCGGAGAACTCCTGCTCTCACTGTGGGGCGGGGGGTGGGGGGGCGTTTTCCCAAGGCCTAACCCCCGGAGCTGGAAGAACGGCCCGGAGCCCTGGGTGTAGCACCCAGAGGCACAGCAGAACCCTGGGGCCGAGGAGAGCCAGGCAGCCCTGCCAGGTGCACAAGGAGCCCCCCCACGCCCAGGAGCAGGCCCCCCCAGGAGCAGGCCCCCGCAGCCGTGGGCGGGGCTCTGAGGAAGGAGGCCCGGAGGAAGGCTGCCCCGCCCCCCGGCAGGTGCCCGAGGGTCAGGTGTTGCGGGCACAGGGGCCGCTGCCCAGGAACTGAAGTTACCCTCCCGGGGCCCATGTGGGCCGAGGGTGGTTCCCTCCAGGGAAACCGCCCCCAGAAGCCCGGCCCTGGAGGACGGAGTCGAGCCCCTGGCCGGACAGGTGCCGGCCAGGGCGAAGGTGCTGCTGGGCCGTGCACCCGGGACGCGCTCTGTGGGAAGGGCCTGGGGAGACCAGGGGGCTCTGCAGCGGGGGGGGGGGGGGGGGGGGGGGGCAGGGGGGCGGAGCAGCAGCGACGGGTGTGGAGGACAAAGGTGAAGACGATCCCCGGGAGGAGCCGAGACAGGAAGCGGAGGGGACAGAAGAGGGAGGGGCCCGGTCGGGGCTGCAGGAAACAGGACCAGCACAGGGCATAGGGACCACCGGGAAGGCCCCAGCACGGCCGAGGGACCCTCCGGGGCCAGGAGTGGGTGCTCCAGCGCCTCCCGACCACCAGGGAGCACCCACTGCTCCCAGAACCCTGGGGCTCCGGAGACGCCCTCCGGGTGTGGGGTCTGGGGAAGCGACTGAACTCGGTCAGCAGTGGGTGCAGGTCCGGGACAGGCGCCCCAACGGCTGGGGCTGGGGCCCCTCCCCAGGGTGCCCAACGGCACCCCGGCCTCAGCTGGCCCGGTCCGAGGGGGGTCTGGGGAGTCCTGAGCACGCAGGGAACCAGGCTGTGGGGGCAGCAGCTCTGGGCTCAGGAAAAGGAACCGTCCATGCCGGAAGGAAAAGTCTGACCCCAGCTCAGGCCTGACAGCGGAGCAGACCTGGGCAGACGTGCAGCGGGGCGGTGGTGGGGGTGCAGCGGGCGGAGCTAGAGGGGGTCCCGTGGGAGGGGGCGCCGTGGAAACGCCTGGGAAGAGGGTCCTGGGGAGCAGGGGGAGCAGGGACCAGTCTCCCCAGCTGGATGTCAGCTGCCCACAGGGCAGCCCCTCCGGGGTTTACAGGCGGGTTCCCCATCGGACGCTTGGGGGCCGGGAGGCGGCGGCCCGACTGTTTTGGGGGAGCAAACCTGTCGGCCGGGAGCCGCGTGCCTTGGAAAACCAGCCTTCCAAAGGCAGGGAGGGGTCCCGTCGCCCCCAGGGAAACGAAAGCTGGGGGGCTCATGGCCGGCAGACCTGCCTCCCCCCAAGAAAAGCTCTCAGGAGTTCTGGAGACGCCAGGGCCCTCCCCGGGCCGCGTCGCAGCCGCCGAGAGGGCCGTACTCGGCCAGTGACGAAAGCGGCTGCGGCTGTGACAATGGCTGTGACTGCACCTTGTGCCTCCTACGCGACCCAGGAGACCGAACGTGAAAACACATGCCGGTGTGAGGGCCGGCACCACTTTCACGTGCCTAACGGCAGACCGTCAACACACGTGAGGCAGCCCCGGCCGGTGCGGCTCAGCGGATCGAGCACCGGCCTGCACCCTGAAGGGTCGCCGGTTCGATTCCCAGTCGGGGCACACGCCTGGGTTTCGGGCCAGGTCCCCCCCCGTAGGGGGTATGTGAGGGGCAACCACACTCATGTTTCTTTCCTTCTTTCTCCTTCCCTTCCAGACTCTAAAAATGAGTAAATAAAACTCTTTTTTAAAAAGTGCAAGTAGGTAGTTACAGAACAGCCACGGGGATGTAAGTGCACCCTGGGAATGGAGCAGCCAAAGAACTCGCAGGCGTGACCCACGGACGTGAACAACGGTGGGGGGTGGCCTCAGGGGTGGGGGGTGCTGCGAGGGGGGCAGAGGGCGAAAACTTTGGACAACTGTGATGGCGAAATCAATAAAATATCATTTTTTTAACAAGTGAACACGACACAGAGTATCTTCTGTGGCCACAATGGAAAGAACCCTGGTAAACGCACACAGTCGTGTGTAAACGCACACAGTTGTGCATTTCCACAATTACGCAAATGAACCGGCAGATCGAAGAAGAAATCACAAGGGAGATGAGACAACACTTTGGGGCGAAGGGAAACAAAAGCACCGCACCCCAAGATCTGCGGGGGTCCACACAGCATGGAAGTTCCCCCACCGCTGCCACCGCTGACTCCCCCAGACCAGCAGCCTGGCCCCGGCTCCCGGAGCCGGAGCGGGACCCCACTCGACCGGGGGCTGCAGGAGGAAGGAAGGAGCACCCCGGCGAGATGAGAGCGGAGATGAAGGAGGGAAACAGAGAAAGGCCTGGAGCCAGTGGTCCTTCGGAACGGCCCGCAGGACGGACACACCCGCAGTGTGTGGGGGGGGGGGGCAGAGGGAGGGGACGTGGACCTCCGAGATCCGCGGGGAGGGCGGGGTCGCGCCACAGGCTACACGGGAACCGCGTGGGCGGCCGGACGGAGCGCCGCTGCCCAGACACACGGAAGCTGACCCGAGCCGCCCTGGGGCTGGCGGGAAGCCCGCACGGCCATCGAAACTCGCCCCACGGGCAGAGGCCGCTGAACCCCGAGGAGCAGCCGCCGGCCCCGTCACACCTCCCGGCTCACCCGGGGGGCCGGTGCGGCCCGGGCACTGGGCACTGAGGCCCGACCAGCAGCCACGGGAGGAGACAGCCCCAGCCCGGCGTCCCTGGTGAACGGTGATGCCGCGCCCCCCAGCGAGCCCCGCCGCTGGTGTAGGCTCCTGCCCCACGGCCCCCGGGGTTCGCTCCTGGGACGCGAGGGCGGGCCGGCATGAGCAGGGGGGCACCAGAGTCACCAGGGTCACACACCCCACACACAGCGCCCGCCCGCCCTCGCGCCCACCTTCCCGTCCTCATGGTAGACGAAGATGTTGCGGGTGCTGTTGTCCTTCAGGTAGGTGACCTGCAGGCCGTGCGGGTGGCCGATCTTGGCCGGCTGGAAGGTGGCGTTCAGGTGCTCCACCTTCATGACGGCCTTGGGCTCCTTGGCCTGGGAAGCAAGGCTGGACTCAGCACCGGGCCCCGGGCCCATGTGGGGCCCGCGCTGCCTGGCCGGGGACCCAGGGGACCAGGATGGGACTCCACACCTGGGCAGGCACCCGCCCTGCCACAGAGGCTCCTGCCAGGTCTGCCCCCGCCCCGCCCCCGAGGGCAGGCCCGGCTTCCTCCTGGTCCAGGCCCGGGGGCTGCAGGGGCGGATGAGGCCTCGGGCGCGGAACCTCCCAGTCGCCCCGTCCCGGCAACATGCCGACCTCAGCAGCAGGCCTGGGGCAGCTGGGCCCGCTGCACAGCCTTCTGGGCCCTCCCTCCCCTGCGCACCCCCCGTTTGCCTGGGGGGCCCAGGGGCACCCCAGCGTCTGCTTGCGTGTCCCACTGATGTGCAGGGGTGCCCCCCAGCGGCAAGCTCGCTCCTGCTGTGTCCCAGCGGGTGAGTGAGTGGGGCCCCGGGTGGAGGGGGGTGTCCAGGGGACGTGTCCCTAAGTTAAAGGAGGCACGGTTCCCGAGAACGGCACCCAGGCAGCTGAGGACAGACAGGGCGCTGCGTGCAGGGGCCCCCAGCGGGGAGGCAGGACGCCCGGCCCCCACCCTCGCCCGGCCCGCCCCGGCGGCTCACGTCGTTTCTGTTGAAGTACTTCAGGGCCCCCTCCCGCTCCGTCAGCACGAACTTCCGGCTCAGGAACTGCCCGTTGTCCCGGCCCCGCTTCCAGAGAAAGCCCTCTCGGTATCCTGGGGACGGGGGGTGCAGGTCAGACAGGCTCAGGGGCCGGGCCGGGCCGCCCTGCGGCCCAAGGAGGTTCCCACCAGCACCCGGGAAGGCCGCCTGCGGCACAGCGGGCCTTGGCAGGTGTGAGGAAGGGCCTCGGGACGGGCAAGGGTCCTGGATGTCCCTGTGTCCTTGGCCAAGGTCACCACAGGGTCCTCGCCCCGGGAGGCGGAGGGAGACCCGACCACAGGAACTGGAGCCGGGTGGCCCGCCCTGCCCACACCGGGATGCCCCGGCAGCCCAGGCCGCTGTGGCGCCCACGGCCACCGCGGAGCACAGCGCCCTCCGGTGGGCACCCGGCAGAGGTCTCTGCCGGCCCCTCCGCAGCTCCCATCAGGGATGGAGTCAGGGGGAGGGGACCGTTCCTCTGTAGTGACCGGTCCTGTGCACACTGGTGCTGGCCAGGCCAAGGCCCGGGAACAGCGCTCCTGCCCAGCGTGGCCACGCCTCCTGTGGGCACCTCCAGGTGGGATCACAGGGCCGCAGGCAGGCGGCTGGGCTCCCTCTGCCCCGCCCCCACCCCCACCCGCTGCCCCGCAGCCTCCCAACGCCGGGACAAGGGGCCACTGTACCTCCTCTGCTCTGGAGTCGGCAGCGGCGGGAAAGCAGCGGCCTGGGGTCAGCAGGGCGCAGCGGCGCCCCCTTCCCCAGGACGCGGAGGGGCCCCGTCTCCCGGAGCCTGGGGGCGGCGGCGGCGCGCCCCCACTCCGCAAACGGCGCCGGCAGGCAGCTCTGCTGCGTCCGCTGCGGGACGGGACCTGCACGGGGTCCCCTCGCCCCGACAGGGCCCCGCCCAGCACCTGGCGCCCGTGAACCCGTGTAATCCCCGGAACGCACCCGTTCCCGTGCCCACCTCGTGGAGGGGGAAACCGGCGCAGACACAGTCCCTGTCCCAGGCCACCGGGCGGCGGGAGCCCGGGCCGCGGCGCCCAGCAGGTGGCAGCAGAGCCCGGGACTGCGGGCGGCGGCGGGAACAGGGACACACCCACCGCGACCCCACTCCCAGCCCAGGGGCCCTGCTCCCGAGGTGGGCGTGGCGGGGGCGGGCTCCCGCGGCCTTTCGGACCGACCCGCCCTGTGCCTGCCGACAGCCAGCCGCCAGGGCGCCTAATTTCAGGCCCGGTGACAGCAGCACCTTTGCTCAGGTGCTGGCCAGGGTCCCCCGACAACCTCTGAGCTGGGGGCCACCGCGCCCCAACACCCGGAGACTCGGCCCAGCCTGCAGCGTCTTCTGCCCGACTCCCACGGCCGAGGCCTCAGGGGCCTGCCTGGGTCTTGGGGGCAGCGTCGCCCCCCTCCCCCGCCTCCCAGCTGACCCGTCACAAACCCCTCCCTCAGCTAAACCCCCTCCGGCGACTCCGGGGCGCCACAGGCCCACCCTGTGCCCGCGCTGAGGTCATGTAACATCCCCACCACAACCCGAGGCTGGGCCCGAGGCCCCACGACTCAGGTGGGGAAACCGAGGCACAGGGTGGGCCTGTCGCTCCCCTCAGGGAGACCCTGGCTCCACCTACCCCGAGCCGGGACAGAGCCAGGGTGGGACGGAGTGGGACGGGGTGGGGGCCGGACCTCCCGCCCTGAATGAACAGCCGGACCGCTGGGGTCAGGTGCAGGGGAGCTGGGGGGGGCAGGGGGACACGGGTGCCCCGCCCGGGCAGGAAGGGCCGTGTCGGTCGGTGACTGGGGGTGGCCTGGGCGCCCGTCCCCGGGACAACAGGACACATTGTCTGCCGGTGAAAGGCGGCCATTGAGGCTCCGGGCCCCAGGCGGGGGCGGGTCGGGAGGGAGCCAGGAGCAGCTGTTCCGGGGTCACCCCGGCCGTCGGGGGGCAGGGGCCGGGGGCCGCCCACATGCCCGTGACCTGGGCCGAGGCTGGCACCTGCCCACCGGGTCCACTGGCGCCTGCGCTCACACGGCACCCTGCTCCCTGACACCAGGTCCCGCCGGGGGCCGCCACCTGTGCCCGGCTCACAGGCCCCCTCCCGCTCACAGAGGGGCCCCAGGCCGCCCCGTGCGGCCCCTGCCCTCCCAGGTGCCCGTCCAGCCCGCATCTCAGGACCTGACGCCCGGGAAGGCTGCTGGCCAGGCGCCTGTCTGCCCGCTGCCCCTCAGACCGGCCTCCCCCCTAGGCCGGGTCACCCGTGTCTGGTGCTCGGAGTCCAGTCTGTGGCCGGGACCCAGAGCCCGTCGTCCGGGGAACCGGGGAACACGGCGGGAAGTTGGCACCCTCCCCCATATCCTCGTCGGAGTCTCGGGACCAGGCCCTCGGTGCCAGCGCCCCGGGGGTCTCCCCGGCTCCGTGGACGCTCCGTGGACTCCGTGTCTGCGCTTCTCCCACGCTCGCGGGAAGGTGGGGTTCTTCTGTCCGACCCCCCCCCCCCCCGCCTGTTCCTCGTTGGCATGGACCACCGAAGCCCACCTCAGCCTGGGGTCCAGGCGCAGCCACGCCGATGCTCGCCCTGCCGGCCGCACTGGCCAGCTCTGCGGGGCCACCCCGGGGACCCCACCGGAGCCGAGTGTGCGGGCTCCTCGCCCCGGGACGCGGAGGCCTGAGCGGGGAGGCAGGCCCTGCCCTCACCTCGACTGCGTGGCCGGCCCGGCCCGAGCCCTGCATTTCCCCTTTCTCCTCCGCGGGCACTTCTGCATTCCACGGTGAGAAAGTGTCCTTGCGGCAAGCCCGGGGCAGGGCCGGAAGTGCCCCCGGGAACCCCCGCGCCCCCCGGGCGGGAGGAGCCCTCGGCGAGGACCCGCAGGCCGGGGTGCGGTCAGGGCCGCCAGCCACCCCGGAGAGGCTCACCTGCCCCTCCGACGCCCAGACTCGCTGCAGAGCCTCCCCTCGCCCTGCGGCACCCACGAGGGTCCAACATGAGGGTCTGCCGCCCGCGGGTGCACCCGCCTCCGGAGCCCAGGCCCGCTCTCCCCGGGGACCACGAGGACGGCCCTGGTGCGGAGGCAGGCAGCACGCCATCACCATGCCTGACACCACGCCTGGATCAAGCCATGCCTGACGGCAGTGATTGTATCAGCCAAGCCACATCCTCTGTTCCTTACGCCCAAGCTGGACTCGAGTCCTAGTGTGAAAATGGACGCGGACCCAGGGCGGCCGTGGTACTGTCGGCCCGGCTGGCCCCGCCCGAGGAACGAGGTCACACACAGTGTCGTCCAGGGCTGACACACTCCGGAGCCTCAGGGAGCCCGCCGGGGGCTCCAGATCACGCCGGCGGGGTTCAGGCCAGGGCGGAGCCTGTGAGGGTCCCGGGGGCTAAACAGGCAGGATGTCCCTGTGCCCCCCTCCCCACCCCGCAGCCCCAGGTCAGGGGTCGTCAGCCAAGGAGGAAGCGGCTGCAGGAGAGGGACGGCAGGGGAGTGGACGGGTGCGGGGGCTGCAGGCGCGGGGCCCAGAGGCCTGCTGTGCGGCGTGCGGGCTGCAGGGGCCGCCCACGTGGAGGGATTGCTCCGAGGGGCAGAGGGTGCCTCGCACCCGGACCCCCTGGGGCCTTCCTGCCACCACAGCAGCACCCCCTCCTGGCAGCAGGAACCCAGGCGCACCCTCAGGCCCGGCCGCCAGCAGCAGGGACTCCCAGCCCCGGGTCGCAGGCTGGAAGCCCAGGGTCCCTGGGGACACTGCTCAGACCTGCGAGCCCCCTGGGGTTCCTAGGGGCTCTGCAGCCCCGGGGAGTCGGGGTGAGGGGGGTGGGGACGGGGGGGGGGGCATGCAGGACGGGGAGCCGCGGCCTCACCTGCGGAGTACGGCTCCTGCCTGTCCAGGTCGGTGAACTCCTGGCGCTCGTACTTGGCCCGGATCCACTGCTCCCGCAGGAGGCTGGGGGCACAGGGGAGAGGGGGCCTGAGCCTGGGCCGGGTGGGGGGGTGGGGGGCTCCCGGGAGGACCGCCGGTCAGAGCGGCCCGGACGTGTGGCCCTGGATGCTCAGGAGGCCGAGAGCCACCCGCTGCTTAGTTCTGCCACCAGGCCCCCCGCTTCCGCCAGGGCGCGAGGTAGGGCACCCGCCACCCCTGCACCCTCATGGCGCGCCACCCTGTGCACCGCTGAGTGCCCAGGTGTGCGGCCGCCACCACGACCCTCTTCCAGAACATTCCGCTGCCCCCAACAGAACCCAGTGCCCGTGAGCAGCCGCTGCCCGGCCCCAGCCCGTCTGGGCTGGCGGGTTCTGACCCGGGTGTCAGTGGCGGTGCCGTGGGCAGCCCCAGGCACTGGCATCCTCACCGGGCGCCCGAGGGCAGGCTCCCCCGGGGCCCGGGGCTCTCCCCTGCCTGCGCCCACGACCCCGCCCCCCTGGACGTGAGCGTCTGGTCGTTCGGGGGCTGGACACGCAAGGGCGTCGAGGAGAAAGGCCAGGACCCAGCGCCCCACGGCCAGGCCCTGAGTGTCCTGGGGCCGCCGCCACCTCCTCACCTGCCTCCGCCCTGCGCGGCCGCCTGAGGGACCCATCCCTGCTCCCCACAGGGGCGCCCAGCCCACCCACCCCCAAAGGGCTCCGCCCCAGGGCCCTCCCCCGTCGGTCAGCCCTGGTCCCCTTCACGCCGGTGAGGACGCGCCCCATCCCCACAGGAGTCAGCCCCTCTGCCTCGAGCAGCTTCTCATATCTGCACGAGGGCCTCCCCCCGCAGGGCTGGAAGCCTCCGGAAGCAGCTGCAGGAGGGAGGGAGGCCGGGAAGCAAGCACGGGGTAGAGGCAGCCTCGCAGGCTTGCAGAGCTGCCCTGAACCCCTGGGTCGCTGTGGGCCAGCGGGGCCCTGCCCTCCGGGGGCCGCTGGGCCAGCGCTGACAGGGCGCCGTGACACGTCACACCCTGGGTGAGCAGAGTGAGCACACCCCCACGGTGACCCCAACATCTGCCCGTGCTCCGGGGCAGTGGCCTCACAGCTCCCACGGCCACCCCAGCGTGCGGGGCCCTCGGGGTCAGGTCAGGTCCCCTCCTAGAGGGGTGGGACGCCCACAGACAGCCCCCCCTCTGACAAACGTGCTGCAGTCCAGCCACGCTGGCTCTGGCATCCGGCCGCCGTCACCCAACGCCCCCTCCACCTGCCCCCAACCCAGAGGCCAGCTCTGCGCCCTGGGCTTCAGGGCTCCTGCCCGGGGGTCGGGGCTGGGCCTCGCCTCCCACTGAGGGGACCCGGTGGCTGCGTCCCAGCGCCCTCCGCACGCGGCCCCTACGTGCTGAACTGCCTCCACGCACCCCCAGTCTCCCGTTGGGGCCCCCACATGGCCCCCACCTGGGAACGGGGCTGCTGCCGGCTCCTAAATCGGGACGGGCCGTCCTGCAGCACCCCGGTGGGCGGCCCCACAGAGAGGGGGACCTGGACACACACTCGGAGGGTCGGCCATGCCAGGGCTGCAAGACGGAAACCCCGCCACCCGCCGGAGCTGCCGGCCACGGAGCATGGTCACGGCCACCGAGGCCCCCAGGAAGCCGGCCCGGAGCCGCTCCCAGGGGGCCCGGGGGGGGGGGGGGGGGCTCTGGCTCTAGAACTCCCCCCCCCCACCCCCCCGAGGGGCGCCCCAGGCCCGCGGCCACCAGGAAGCGGGGGCCCTGGTGTGGCCTCTGCCGGCGGCTGCCCAGGCCGCGGCACAGGAAGCTTGGGGCCGGCTCTGCGCGCGGCCGAGCGAGACCGAGAGGCGCGGTGTGACTGGCCGCGTCGAAACGCGAGGCCGAGGCGGCGGCACAGGAAGGGAGCTGGGTGCCGGCCGCTCTGAGTCACCGCCCGCCGCTAAAAACGGCCGCACCGCAGACCCTCGGGGCCCGTCTGCTTCTTCCGAACTGCAGCCCGGGGGGTCCGAGCCTCGGACGGGGCGGCGGGACCACCGTGTCCGGAGAGGCCCTCCGGGCCCCACTCGGCCACCCGCCTCTCTCTGCCCCGGTTTTGTTCCGCGGTGGGGGTGGGGGTGGGGTGGGGGCGGCGGCTGCAGGCCTGTGCTGCCGGGGCCTGTGCAGAAAGCCAGGCCCCGCCCCGCCCCGCCTGGGCCGCGGTCCCCGCAGTGCGCCGGCACTGGCACCCCGCCCCCACCACCGCAGGGCACCCCGAGGTCAGCGTGGGGGATCGCCCCTCACACCTCCCTGCTGATGCCAGCCCGGGGGGGGGGGGGCCCTCTGAGACCAGCCCTCCGGCCGGGCCTGCCTCACACACAGGCAGTGTCGGGCGTGGCTCCAGGGAACCTCCGCCCGGTGGAGCCCTCCTGACCGCAGGGCCTGCCTGGGCATCAGGGCTCGCTCCCGGGGACGCCCAGTCCCCTGAGCGCTCACCTGTGCAAGGGGCCAGGGCGCCCGCGGGGACAGGAGCCTGCAGACCAGTCTGTCCCTGGTCCCGGGCTCAGACAGGCAGGAGACGTGGGCACACAGGCCACGACCCACCCGCAGAGCTGCCCCGGCCGGCGACAGCACCACACCCCAGGGGCAGCTGCCCCGCCGTGCCGCTTCGCGCCGAGACCGGCAGGCCTGGGCCCGGGCTCCCAGGAGCCCGGCGGTGCCCACGGAGGATGCACGGCCCGGCACCACTCCCGGCCGCTCGTGGGAAGGGCCAGCCGTGAGGAACAGACACGCAGGGAGTGAGCCCAATCGCCCGTGTCCAGACACACCCCCCGGGCCCACACACCCCCCACGGGCCCCGACGCAGAGACAGGGGCGAGCCCCTGCCGAGGGCCCACGGGCGCCCGACTTCCAAAGTGGGCCAGGAGCGGACTGGGGACACAGGAGAGGAAGTGCCACCAGGGTGGCAGGGAGCCCTGTGCTGGGGGCCGGAGGGGCCGGGGGCACCGCCCGGCCGACTCCTGCACCGGGTCCCGGTCGCTCTGGGGGGGCTCCCCACCCCCCTGGGCCTCGGGGCTCCCTGGTCAAGTCAGGGGTTTGGGGTGGTTTTAACAGCCATTCAGTTTGTCGCCTACCGTGGTGGCGCAGCAACCCGGAGCCCCGAGTGACCCCCGAGGGCGGGTCCTGCTCTGGCAGCAGGAGGGGCCTGGGCACCTGGTGGGGGCCAGGAGGGAGCCAGAGAACCATGTGGAGGAAGGAGGCCAGTGCCCAGCAGCAGCTCCTGGGACAGGGGGTCTCTCTGGAGCCCCCACAGAAGGGCCGGGAGGTGGCACACGGCCCCAGGGCCACTCCCCAAGAACCTGCGCCCACGGGACCTCGTGCTCCCCCCCAACCTCCAGAACCTGTGAAGGCGCCTGTGCTGGGGGCTGGGGAGAGAGTCTGAGGGCCTCTTTCCCCTTGAGGTGCCCCCCACCCACAGGACTTGAGGGGAGAGGGCCCCGTGCCCCGCAGCTCCGAGGGGACAGAAGGTCCTCAGGGGAAAGAGGAAAGGAAAGGGGGCCGGGCACGTGGTTGGAGGCAGGTGAGGGCCCCGGGTGGGGACAGCCAGGCAAATGCTGGGGAGACGCTCGGAGAGCAGGCCAGGGACCCAGGCTGCATGCAGGCCGAGGCCCCACGGGGAGGGGTGGGCGATGCAGGCCCCGCACACCCATAGCCGCACCACCCCCACCCTGCCAGGGGCGCCGCACGCCCAGCAGCCCCTCAGACCCCAGGCCCCGGGCCTGCCGGAGCCCCGGCCGTCCACCCGGCCCCCGGCGGGCCCTCGCCCGTTACTCACTGGCAGTCGGAGGGCGTGGGCCGGTAGTAGAAGGATGGCACCTGGGACTCATACGTGGCCCTGGCAGCGTCGTTCCCGTGGGCGGCCATGAACTGGGAGAGAGAGGACAGGGGCCGGTCAGAGCGGCCGGAGGGTGGGGCCGTGGCTGGCGGGACCCCCGAGCCCTCCCGTCCCAGGGACACGGCCCGGGACGAGGGGACAGGACCAAACAGACTGGGAAGCGAGTTTTTAAAGCTGGAAGCGATTCTAGCGTTCACTTGAAGAGTTAGGGGTGAAAATGCGCCGGAAGATTCTGACGGTGAGGACTCTCTGACACCTGTCGCCGCGCGGCACACGCAGCCCAGGTGCTGAGGAGGGCGCGGGGCCCGTGGGGCGAGCCCCACGTGCGTCCGTGCGTCCGTCCGGAGCAGGTCCAGCGGGGCCGGGACGCGGGTCTGACGGCGGTGAACGGGCGGTGACCGGGACTCGGCCGACGGGGACGCCCCGCGCTGGTGACAGTGTCCCCCCCAACCCCCCCCCCAGGACGGCCGGGCCAGCGCAGAGGAAGCTCCGGTGGCTGCTGCACCTCTCGGTCAGGTGCCCCCGCTGCACTGAAGGTTTGACTTCCAGGACTGGACAACAGAAGTCGTGAAGACTGTGGGACACTTCCAAAAATCATTTTAGGAAAATACAGGAGGAAATCTCTGGGACTTTGGGTGAGGGAACGCGTCCTTACAGTTGACACCAAACGCACCAGCAGCGAAAGAAAAACAGACGAAATTCCTTCCGTGTGGGGAACTCGGTGCCTCAAAGGAAGCCGTCGGGACGGCGAAGTGTCGGGATGAATGTCACAAACAGGAGGCTCCTCCTCCTGGGAGCCGCCCTGTGCCGGGGCGGGGGGGGGGGGGGGGGGGGGGGTGAGCCGCAGAGCCGGGCAGGGGCCGTGCTGGGGGTGGAGGCGCTGGCATCGGCGCCACGGGGGGCCCCTCTGAGGGGACGGAGACGCCTCAGATCCAGACAGGGGTGGCGGCCGCCCAACGTCGAGAATGTGCCGGACGCCACCAAGTTGTTTGCTTCATTTTTTTTCTTTTAACTATTTATTGATCGTGCTGTTCCAGTTGTCCCATCCTCCCCCCCCCGCCCACTTTCCTCTCTGCCCTGCACCCCCTCCCACCCACATTCCCCCCTTCAGTTCATGCCCCTGGGTCGTACATAGGAGTTCTCTGGCTTCTCCATTTCCTGCTCTATTCTTGCCCTCCCCCCTGTCTGCTCTGTACCTACCACCGATACTTCTTATTCCCTGTACCTTCCCCCTCTCTCCCCCTCCCCCTCCCCACTGATAACCCTCCACGTGATCTCCATTTCTGTGGTTCTGTTCCTGCTCTCATTTGTTTACTTTGTTTTTGGTTTTGTATTTTTCTAGGTTCGGTTGTTAACAGTTTTGAGTTTATTGTCATTTTATGGTTCACATTTTTGACCATCTTTTCCTTAGATAAGTCCCTTTAACATTTCATAGAATAAGGGCTTGGCGATGATGAACTCCTTTAACTTGACCTTCTCTGAGAAGCACTTTATCTGCCCTTCCATTCTAAACGATAGCTTTGCTGGATAGAGCAATCTGGGATGTAGGTCCTTGCCTTTCATGACTTGGAATACTTCTTTCCAGCCCCTTCTTGCCTGCAAGGTCTCTTTTGAGAAATCGGCTGACAGTCTGATAGGAACTCCTTTGTAGATAACACTCTGCTTTTCTTTTGCTGCTTTTAAGATTCTCTCCTTCTCTTTAATCTTTGCTGATGTAATTGTGATGTGCCTTGGTGTGTTCCTCCTTGGGTCCAACCTCTTTTGGGACTCTCTGAGCTTCCTGGACTTCCTGGAAGTCTATTTCCTTTGCCAGATTGGGGAAGTTCTCCTTCATTATTTGTTCAAATAAGTCTTCAGTTCGTTGCTCTTCCTCTTCTCCTTCTGGCACTCCTGTGATTCGGATGTTGGAACATTTAAAGATGTCCTGGAGGTTCCTAAGCCTCTCCTCATTTTCTTGAATTCTTGTTTCTTCATTCTGTTCTGGTTGAATGTTTCTTTCTTCCTTCTGCTCCAAACCATTGATTTGAGTCCTGGTTTACTTCCCATCACTGTTGGTTCCCTGTGCATTTTCCTTTATTTCACTTAGCATAGCCTTCACTTTTTCCTCTATCTTGCGACCATATTCAACCAATTCCGTGAGCATCCTGATGACCAGTGTTTTGAACTCTGCATCTGATAGGTCAGCTCTCTCTTCATTGCTTAGTTATACTTTTTTTTTTGGAGCTTTGATCTGTTCTTTCGTTTGGGCCATTTTCTTTTTTTTCTTTTTAATCTGGGTGCACCTGTTACATAGTAAGGGTCGGAGCCTTAGGTGTTGCCCAGGGCGGGGCAGCCCACCCACTGCGCTGTGGTGCGGGCTGAACAAATGTTTCTTCTTTAAGTCCTGGGTTGTCGGACTTCCACACAGTTCGATTTCTGGCAGCTCTGCTTGGGTTTTTGTTTTTGAATCGGCTGTGGTCCTTCCTTGGCTGTGCGAGGAGACAGAATGTGTCTCCCTGCGCCCCCGTCTCGGCGGGGGCTCTCTTTCCCAAGCCGCCCACTTTAAAACGGCGAGTTTTGCACGGTGTCGGTTCCATCTCCGTTACCCCAAAGTATGTGCACAGCTCCTGAAAGAATACAAACTGTACTTTTTGCGTTAAACAAAACATTACCGAAAAAGGAAATTAAGAGTCAACTCACAATGAGAAAAAGTGTTTACAAATTCCACAAGTGACATTGGACTTGCATCCAGAATGGAAAAAGAACCGTTCGTAATACAGTGAAAACACTCCTCACTCCACCATAAAAAGACAGACGACCCACTGTTAAAACGGGTGATGGATTCGAACGACACGTCTCCAAAGGAGGCGTCCACCCGGCCCAGCAGCAGGTGGCGGAGCACAAGGTCCGGGCTCGCGCCCACAGGGAGGACGGGCATCGTCTCGGAGCGGCTGGGACACTGCACCCTGCTTCAGGGAGTGGGTGCTGGTCGGGACCGGCAGCCCCGCAGGTCCTCAGTGCCGGATGTGGGGTCACCAGGCGACCCAGCAATGCCCCTCCAGTGGGAGGAGAGCCCAGGTGCCCAGGGACACCACACGGGCACCGGCAGCAGCGGGGAGAGAGAGCCCCAAGTGGCCGTCAGCTGAGCACGGGCACCCAGTCCCTCAGGCCACGGGAGGAACTGGGGACATCTGGACCGTGTGCCAGGCGGTGTGGCCCAGGGTCCTGACTGGCCCAGCACGCACTGCGCCCAGGAGGCGAGGGGCTCCCCCCTCAGGGGTGCTGGGGAGGGGCTGCAGATGGCACCCGGTCTCTTCGGGACAGGAGAGTGCTGCGGGAGGAGGAGCCGGTGGGGCACAGCCCTGCGGACGGCGCCCTCGGCAGGGCGAGGGGCAGGGGTGCAGCCGCTGGCAGCGAGATCGGCCCCGGGGCCAAGCAGGCCCACGACTGCGATGAGCCCTGAAACCACGGGAGGGAGAGAAGGCCGGGAAATCTGACTCCGTCGCAGTGGGAAGCTTCCGCTGTGAAACCCCATGAGCGGAGTCGAAAGACCAGCATCCTAGAGGGACACCAGCTCCCACCTCGGAGGGTCGGGCTCCCTAAAGCGTGAGAACCGGAGGGAATGGACCAGCAGGGCGGGGCAGGGGGACCCCGAGCTCGCACAGCGTGTACCCCCGCCCACATCAGGGGCCCCCGCCGCAGGCCGGGGGACAGGACCCACCCGTGCCACGTCCACCCAGGGGAGCAGACAGCTCAGGGCAGGACGGGCCTGGCCAGGCTCCGGGCACCTGCCCCGCCCCACCGCTCCCTGCACACCTGCTGGGCCCCGAGAGCAGGTGCCGGCAGCCGTCGGAGACCAGAGACCACAGGTGTCCCTCCCGACGTGGCTCACGTCACAGCCACAGCGGCGTGGCTGCCGCCGGACCCAGCCCAGGGCAGCCTCCGGGTGGGCCCTCCGGAGCCCCGTGTGCGTGCGTGTCGGACGTTTCTGACAACACCAGGTGCATGTCCCAGGCACGGAGACCCAGCCGGAGTCCACTCCCCCTCCTCTTCCTTTGGGCTGTGGCGGGGGGACGACCCTCCTGCTACCACAGCCCAAGTCACCTCCCTGTTTACTGCCTGCCTGTCCCCACCTGTCCCCTCCTCAAGGCCTCCGCACCCCCAGGCCCTCCTGCAGCGGGAGCTCAGCAGCTGTGGATCAGGGAGGGGGCGGGAGGACGGCAGAGCCTGGGGCACAGGCGGGCCTGTCCTTCCGCACAGGTGAGCCCCAGGGGCGGGGACTGCAGGACCGGAGCCCCAGGCGCTGTCCACAGAGCGTCCTGGGCCCTCTCCCTGCAGCTGCCCCACCAGCGGGCGGGCGGGAGAGTCGGCCCAGACAGAGAGGATGGTGGGCGGGTGCAGCTGGGCGGCAGGGACCCCGGCAGCCTCGGTCCCCACCAGGCCGAGCCCCAGGGTGGCCCCGAGGGTCCCGAGCCGCCCTGGCGTACCTCCACTTGGGCCTCCTCCCAGGCGTCCAGGCGGACGGACTTGACCTTGCTGACCTGGGGGATGTTGCGGTGGATGCCGGAGCAGCTGAGGCAGATGAACACGCCCAGGGTGTAGGAGGCCCAGTCGGGACCTGGAAGGCAAAGGCCAGAGTCTGGGTCGGAGGGGCCGTGGCACGGGGCCAGGGGTCACCTTCTGGCCTCGGTCTCCCCGTCTGTGCCAGTGGAGATGCCCGGGGTGACCAGCCCCATGGGCCCCAGGCAGGGCCCCGTGCCCCGCAGAGGGGCAGTAGCCGTGGGGCCACAGTGGCCCAGACCCCCGAGTGGACACCACTTCACACACGGGGGACGCTGACAATGGCAACCCCGAGGACCGACCAGGTGCTGGGTGCCAGCATGTGATTAGCACGGGTGTGTCTGGCGTGGTGAGGACCCTGGCACGACCCTGCCCTCCGACACCTCCGGGGTGAGGGGACACGCCGTGCGGTTTACTGGAGCAGCTGCGTGTGGGTGACGCGGAGGAGTCTAAACAGGGCGGCGGGAGGGACCCACGGGTCACTGACCGACGACAAAGGAACCGTGGAGGGTGGCATGGGGTGAGTGGTGTGGGTGGGGCGCTCTCTGTGTTTGGCCTGTCACCGAGTGAGGCCGGCTGCCACCAGGAACCCACAGAACCTTCTGGACCAGGCAGGCTGGAACCAAGATGCCTGCTGAGGCTGTGGGCTGCAGCAGGGTTCATGGGGGGGCCCTGGAGGCCGGACCGCACCCACTGACCCCTTGGCCTGTCTCAGAGCACAGTGCAGTCCTGCCCTTCGGGGACCACGGCGGAGGAGGGCCCGAGAAACATGAGGGGTGCTGTGGGACGTGCCCTGGTCAGGGCACAGGGCTGGGGAGGCTGCACCCACAGGCCACCCCTCGCCCTGCCCGACTGGGGACGTGGCCCCGCCCCACCGCAGGGACCTTCAGAGAGTGCACTCCATCTGGTGCTGGGAGGTCGGAGCCGCTCCTCAGACACCACACGCCAGGGCCTCGGGTCTGCAAGGCCCTGCAAGGCTCTGCACGAGTGTGCACACCTGTGAGTGTGTGGGGTGTGCAAAGGGGGGCAGAACCTCCGGTGAAGGGCTGTGGCAGGTGCCCACCATGATGGGCTGGGTCACCTCCCGAAAGGTCGGTGGCGGGTGGTGCTGGCTCTGCGCCCGGCCCCGCCCCCAGAGCCCCAGCCCCGCCCCCAGAGCCCTGCCCCCGCCCCCAGAGCCCCGGGCCCGTCCTGAGGCCTGAGCTGGGTCTGAGGGAGCAAGTGGAGGCAGGGAGTTGGCCCAAGACACACAGTTTCTGAGTGACACTCGGAATAGACACCTTTCTGCTGTGTCACCTGCAGGCCCCAATCCCATCGGCTGATCCCGGGGGGCTGTGGGCACGGAGCGGCCTCCCTGGGTGGGTGGGCGGGCGGAAGGGCAGGCTCGCCGGTGTCTGCAGGGTGGGGTCCCGGGGGGCCCCGGCGTGGTGGGGCACCGCAAGGGCAGGGGCCGCCCAGAGACCCTGAGGCCTCAGAGCCCTGGTTCCGGGGCCCCTCCCCCCAGCATGACCGCGTCCTCCCCGCCCCCCCTCCCCCACCGTGCCTCTGTGTCCCCTCCTGGCTTCCTGCCCCCTCTGGCTTCCTGCCCCCAGCCCGCCTGCTCCGCCCGCAGCTGCAGTCTGCTGGCCCCAGAAGCCACAGCCATGCCCTCGAGCGCACAGCACACCCACGGCTGTTTGGGGGAGCCCGGGGAACTGCCCTCCCTGCTCCTCCCCCGCCCCCGCCCCCCCAGGCTGCTCCCCCTGCACCGCGAGTCCTCCCCCCCCTGCACACCGCAGCGCAGATGTCCCTGCACACAGAAGCCCCCCCAAACCCACCGGGACCCCTGCATGCGCCCCCAGACACACCTCTCATTTCTTCACAGCATCTGCCTGTTTGGGCCCTTTACAGAGCACTGTCTACACCCCAGAGTGTAAAGGGGGTCAGAGGTCAGGGGTCAGGGGTCGGGTTTGCGGGGCGCGGGGGGGGGGGGAGCCCTATCTCTGAGCTCCCTTCCCCCACTGCACAGTGAGCGCCTGGGGGTGCCAAGGGCTGGGAAGGCAGGGACCTGCGGAGACACGGTGGGGCCCCCGCTGCGGGGGGGACCCTGCGGGGGCCGCGGACCTGGGGTGGGGAGAAGGCCGCGTCCCCCAGTTCTGAGCCTCCGCCCGAGGCTTCGGCTGCCACAGACAGGAGACCCCCACCCGTGACCGAGCACAGGTTTCCCCGCCCCCGCCCTGGCTCTGAGCCTCCCCGGGGTCTGGTGTCACTCAGACGGCTTGACCGCTCGGAGGACCCTGCTGACCCCAGCGCTGGGGTCCCGCTGCGGGCCAGGCCCCGCCCCTCGGCCCCCTCCCACCCCCGCCGCTGCCCCGCAGCCGCTCCAGGACCCCGCACGGGGCGCCTCCCGGGTCCCCAGGAGCCAGCTCCCTGTTTGCGAAAACGCTGCCCGGACAGGAAATGAAGAAATCTGGACCGAAAGCCCGCGGGTCCGGGAGGCAGCGGGCAGGGAAGGTGGGCCCACGGGCCACAGGCACAGCGACCGGCGGGGCGGGGCGGGGGGCGGCTCAGACCACAGGGACACCCGGCGGGACACCCGGGGGCGCGAGTGACGCCCGCGCGGGCCACCGGGGTGTGGCCGCCGCGAGCTGGGGGCGGGGCCGCCTGGGGGCGGGGCCGCCAGGGCGGAGGTGGGGTCGGTAGCTCCAGCAACTGGTTTGCGGTGGAAAACCACGCCGCTGGCGCCCGGTGGCCGACTGTGCGGGACGCAGCAGGGCCGAGCAGCTGTGAGAGACCCCGCGGCCCGCAGAGCCTAAAAGTACCTCCTGTCCAGCCCTTTAAGGGCGCACTAGCCAAGCCGGCCGTTAGCGGGACACAGGGTGTGGCCGCTCTCCGACAGCCGTGCTGAGGGTCAAAGCGAGGCCACACACCTGCCCCACACCCTGCCGCTGGCTCCAGGACCCGTGGGCGTGCAGCTCAGGGCTGCGGGGCCCCCATCGGCCACCTCCCTGGTGCGTGTGTGTGAGGCTGGGCACACGCGTGTGCAGGCCCACGACCCAACCTGAAGAGCTGCTTCTAAAAAGGGTTGAAGCTAAGAAATGGAGACACTAGTCCTTTTACATAATGGAAAACCTACAAGCCCCACCCCCAACCAGGTCCGCCTGCCTCTGCATAAGCCTCTCCCACCACCGGAGCCAGGAGACGGGCGGGGGTGGGGGGGTGGGGGGGTCCTCGTGTATAGGAAATGCCACCTCCTGAGCTCTGAGCCCCTCCTGGCGGAAGGAGGGCCTGTGGTGGGCATACCTGGCCGGGCTGCCCAGCACCAGGGCCCCTCAGACTGGCCCGGAGCCCCACCCTGTAGCCCCCAGCTCCACTCCCCAGCGCCCCTCCTCCCAGGCCAAACAGATGCTGTCCTGCTGTCTGCTGTGCTGTCCGCAGCCTGCTCCTCCTTGCTGGTCCCCTGAGGGCACCTGGGACTCGGGACTCCCTGCCCAGCTGGCGGGAGTCAGCCTGCAGGGCCCGAGTACCCCCAGGGTGGACCACGAGGAGGCCTGGGGTGTTGGGGGCCTGCTTGCAGCAGCTGATGCCCTGCAGCAGCAGGAGGGGTGGGAGAGGAGCTGGGCCGAGGCTCCATGCTCATGCCCCCCCAGCCTCCCAAACGGGGTGGAGGGGGTGGGGCGGCCCAGGAGTCTCCGGACACTGCCTTTCTCCCAGTCCGGGAGACATCGCCTGGGGCAGACTGTCTTGGGCCACCGGCTCCTTCCTGGCGGCTTGCCCTGCCAGTGGTCCCAGTTGTCAGCACCTGCATCTGCCCCTGCTCCACCTGCCCTCTCCAGGGCAACTCTGAGGTGACTCAGCTCCCTTCCCATTTCCGGGAGGTGATGGGAGGAGACACCTGGACAGGTGAGGCAGGTGGCGCTGAGTCAGGCAGAACAGGTGTGTCCCCACAGCCTAGGCCCGGGGTGGGGGCAGGTAATGCAGCCTGCCCATGGGACTGTGGGTTGGCTGGCGAGCCCTGCAGCCCAGTTCCAGGGACCTTTGTCCCGCCCGAGGCAAGACCCAGAAGAGAGGACGGCCAGGGTTCTGGGGTTGGGCGGTGACGGCAGGTTGGCAGGGTGGGGGCCGGCTGAGGCGGGGCGGGGGTGCGGGGACAGGGCGGTGCCCACCGTGCCCCAGTTCCTCGCTGAAGTGCCCGCCCTGTGTGGCATCCCCGGCCCCTCGCCCTGCTGCTGCCACCCCCGCACACGAGGCAGCCGGGTATCCAGCCTCTTATCCTGTCTCCCCGCCGTCGTCTGAGCCCCTGGAGAGGGTGAGGGGGCGGCCCCAGAGGGTTCCCAGCAGCACCGCCCCCAGCGGCTGCACCGCGGCAGCAGCGGGAGTGCCCAGTAGCCGGTGAGTGGGTGCGTGACGTGTGACTTTTCCGCGCAGTGGAATATTACTCAGCCTTAAAAAGGAAGGAAATGAAAACCAAACGGAAGCTGGGGTAGCTCCACACAGATCAGAGAGAACAGACTTCAAGGCTAAACTGCAGAGGAGGCAGGAGGTTCGTTAGATGGAGGCGAAGTCGCTCAAACGAGAGAACGTGACTTCTGTGACTACGGATGCACCCAGCACCGGGGCACCTGAACGCACCGTTCAAATATCAACAGACCCACTGGGAGACACAGCAATGGAGCCCCCGCTGCTGTGGCTCAGGGGACTGAGCGCCGGCCTGTGAACCAAAGGGTCGCCGGTTTGATTCCCAGTCAGGGCACATGCCTGGGTTGCGGGCCAGGTCCCCAGCAGAGGGCGAGCGAGAGGCAACCACACATCGATGTTTCTCTCGATGTTTCTCTCCCTCTCTTTCTCGCTCCTTTCCTCTCTGCCTAAAAATAACTAAATAAAATCTTTGAAAAAAAAAAGAAATGGCGGTGGAATTATAGTAAGGGTCACTGGATCCATCATCCGGACGAGGTCAGTAAGAAACACTGGCCTCAGAGGACGCGTCAGCCCAGTGGGCGTGACCGGCATTCGCAGGACACGCCCCCCAAAGCAGCCAGGACGCGCGTTTTCCCTAGTGCGCACGCGCCGTTTCCAGGACGATCCCTGGCCCATCAGGCCGGGAAACGGGTCTCCGCACAGCCGATAAGGTGGAAACCGTAGCAGGCATCTTTCCTGGCTACAACGGTACGAAACTAAAAATCAATCATAAAAATCAATCAATCAAATGAAAATGTTAGTAAACAAACAAGAACTTAAAACGGGGCCCCTGAAGCCAGTCCGCGGGGAGGGCAGCGTGGAGCGGGCTCCCAGCCGGGACGAGCAAGACCCCAAGCAGACTCCCGAGTCCGCAGCCGCGCTGCTCCAGAGACAGAAGAACAGGGACCCGGAGTCGGCACAAGAAAGAAAGGGGATGAAGGGCGGGGTGAAATGAGTAAAACAGACTCTGACGACACAACGGAAAGATTAATAAAACTCAGCTGCTTTTTGAAAAGATAAGAACAATGGAAAACCCGTAGCTAGACTCACCAAGAAGGAACGAGATTCAAATAAGAGAAAAATAAAGGACGTTACAACTGACAACCCCAGAAACACAAAGAATCAAAGGGCCTGCTCTGAACAATCGCGGGCCAGATTCCGCAGCCAGACAGAAACGGGTACATTCCTGGAAACGCGGAGCCTGTGAGGGCCGAATCCTGCAGAAACGGGAAATCCGAACGGCTCGGTTGCTAGCAGGGAGGCTGAGACTGTAATCAGAACCTCCCAACACACACAAGCCTTCCCTGCTGAGTTCCACCAAACACATAAGGAAGACTCCGTACCAATTCTTCCGCAAATTCTTCCAAAGCACAGGAGAGGCAGGAACTCTTCCGGTCTCGTTTTAGGAGGCCAGTGTTACCCAGACACTGAGAGCAGATGAGGAAGCACGAGAAAAGGAAACTCCAGGCCCACATCCCTGATGAACACCGATGCAGAAACCCTCAACAAAATACTAGCAAACTGAATTCAAGGAGGCATTAAAGGGACCACACACCACAGCCAAGTGGGATTCACCCCAGGGATGCAAGGACGGCTCAACACCCACACGCCAGTGTGACTCGGCACACCCACACACAGGGGACAGACACCACGTGACCATCCCAACGGACGCCGTGTTGAATCCCACAAAGTTCAACATCCTTGTGTGACAAATACTCTCGGCAAACTGAGCGGGAATGTTTCTCAACGTCCCACGCCCACGCACAACACAGCCCACAGTGGCTGTGGCCCCCGGAGACTTTCCCTCTGAGATCAGGAGCAGGACAGCGATGCCCACGCTCACCGCTTCTGCCCCACGAGTGCCGTGAGTCCTGGCCAGCATAATGAGGCATAAAACAACAAAGAAAAGGCACCAAATCATAAAGAAGTTAAAGTTTCACTACCTGCAGATAGCATAATACTAGATGCAGAAAATCTTAAAGACTCCACCAGAAATCTTTTAGAACTAATAAACCAAGTCAGTAAGTTGCAGGAAATATATATATACACACACACACACACACACACACACTGAAAATGATGAATCATTAATGAAATAAATTATTTTTTAAAAAAGATTCTATTTATCTATTTTGAGAGAGAGGGGAAGGGAGGGAGAAAGAGAGGGAGAGAGACATCAATATGTGGTTGCCTTACACACATGCCCACCAGGGACCAGACCCAATACCCAGGCCTGTGCCCTGACTGGGAATTGAACCGGCAACCCTTTGTTTCACAGGCCATCACTCAATCCACTGAGCCACACAAGCTAGGGCTGATGAAAGAAACTAAAAACACAAGGAAATGGATAGATACTCCATGGTCAGAATTGAAAGAATTAACATTGTTAAAATGTCCATGTTGCCCAGATCAATCTACAGATTCAATGCAATCCACATCCAAATTCCAGTGGCATCTCCCACAGAAACAGGCAGAGTATTCTAGAATTGTCTGGAACCAGGACAAACCCTGAAAGGCCACGTCAGTCCTGGGGGAGGGGAGAGCAAAGCCAGAGGCATTGCACGCCCTGATTTCAAACTACACGACAAAGCTACAGTGATCAGAACAGTGTGGCGCTGGCACAGAAACAGACACACAGAGCGGGGAACAGAATGGGGAACACAGGCAGGGTCGCAGCTGGGCCCCCAGTGGGGGTGTGCGAGAGGCAGCTGTGCATTGAGGTTTCCCTCTCTCCCTCCCTCCCCCCTCTAACAGTGAATAAACAAAATCTTTACAAATAATAAAAATAAAAGTAAATGAAGTCTTTAAAAATTACAACAAGAAAACGGGTGGTAAGCTACTTGGCATTAGTCTTGGCAGTGACTTGCTTGGACTTGATGCCAAAAGCAAAAGCAAAAATAAAGCGGGACCCCCCACACTGAAAACTGCTGCCCGGCCGAGGAAACCACCAACACGATGAAAAGGCCACCGACGGAATGAGAGAAAACATTTGCACATCATACCCGACAAAGGGCTAATATTCAAAAATATATGAAGAACTCATTGAAGTCAACAACAAAACAACAACAACACACCTGGGCAGAGGCTCTGGAGAGACACTTCCCCAAACATCCAAACGGCCCACGGGCGCCCCAACAGGCCGGCGACCAGGGAGACGCGGGGCAGCCTGCCACGCGTCACCACCCGCACCTGGCGCAGCGCCGCCGTCACAGACCGCAGCAGCACTGGCGGCAGCGCTGGCGAGGGTGGCGTGGAGACAGGGACCGGCGTGCCCGGCCGGGGTGCACACCGGGGCAGCTCTTTGGAAAACAGCGCAGGACAGAGCTGCCGTGACGCCCCACGATCCCACCCTGGGGACACAGCCAAAGAAAGCGAACACGCGAGCGCGAAGATGGCCGCGCATTCGCCGCACTTGGCACGGTCCCAGCGGCCTGGCGCGCGCGGACAGAGGCGCGGGTCGGAGTGTGGCGCAGGCGCAGAGCGCAGAAGGACCCAGCCGCAAGAGAAGGAACCTCCCGCGTAGGACACGGGTGAACACCCCCCCCCCCAGGGGCGTGACGCTGAGTGAGTCGGAGAAAGTGCGTGGAATCCGAGAGAAATAAAGGAACAGAACCCCAAACTCTCGGAGAGAGCGCGTGGGGGTGTCAGAGGGGGCGCGGAGGAAAAACCTCCGGGAACAGCAGAAGTCGGTCCCGGGCACGTCGCGGGCAGCAGCGCGGTGACTAGGTAAGGGGGTGAGGTGGAGGGTGTTAACCGCGTATTCAAATACTGAGCCCTCGGACTAATTCCAGTTCCGTGTCATTTGTGTGTCAAGGTTTTGTTGTTTGTTTGTTTTTTCTAGATTTCACTTATTTATTTTCAGAGAGGGGGAAGGGAGGAAGAAAGAGAGGGAGAGAAACATCAGTGTGTGGTTACCTCTCGACCTGGCCTGCAACCCAGGCACGTGCCCCAGACTGGGAATCGAACCGGCGACCCTGTGGTTCGCAGGCTGGCACTCCACCTCTGAGCCACACCAGCCAGGGCTCAAGGTTTGTTGTTTTTTAAAGGAAATTCTACAACATGCCGCCACGTGGACGAACCGCGGGATGTTGTGCTCGGTCCCTGAAGCAAGCGGGCTCAGGAGGACACACAGTGCGCGACGCCCCGCGCGGGAGGCCCTTGCGGGCGGGCCGCGGGGCAGAGAGGCTGGGGGCGGGGGGTGGGGAGCGGACTTCCAGATTCGCCGGACGAAGAGAGCGACCGGGTGCGCTGGATGCCACCGCACTGCGCGCTGCAGGGCGGCTATGATGGGACGTGGCAGGGCACGTGTGCTTCACACAATAGAAAGGAAAAAGCCCCTGACCCGCCCACTGCGGGGCGAGACAGAGCAGCAGACCCTCCCCCGCCACCCGTGGGGCCGGCACAGCCCCTGCCAGGACCCCTCGTAGGGAGTCGGGCGGGCGGCCAACCCACAGGTGTGGGAGGGGGGCACGCGGTGAGCCACCTGCCGGCTGGCGCCGGTGCAGGGCGGGGCTGCACGTGCGAGAGCTTAGCAGGAAGGCAGCGTTCACGCGGGGAACGCGGCCCTCTCGCTCCGTCCAGACCTCTCTGAAAGCAGCGGTGGCGGTTTCCAAGAGTCGTTTCCGATGCGAAGCGAAACCGCACCGCCACTAACTGACAAACGGGAGTTCGTTCCCCGCGGCAATGCCCCACGTCTGAGCCGAGACCCAAAATGCACCGTGGCCGTCTCGCAGCGGGGTGACCGGGAGCTTCAGCGAGACGCCCAGTTTCCAACCCACCGGTCCCAGGTCAGGGGCTCAGGCGGGGGCCACCCCTCCATGCGGGGCAACCACCCACCCACTCACCCACACTGGGCCAGCTTCAACCCCCCACCTCCCACCGCCTGCACGGCCCTGGGACCCCCGAGGAAACCCACCCGGGCGGTGGCCGCGCCAGGGACGGACCCTTTTCCTCATCGGTGTGCTGACAAAACAGCGTTATTCAGGGGCCTACTGCGTGGTTTACCACGAGGCGAGAAACCATGCTAAAATCCCCAAATCGGGGGCCCCGCCCCGCTCCCAGCAGCTCCTGGGACGCCACCTCCGGGGTCAGGCTTGGGGGTCCCACTCTCAGCTCACGCCTGGGGGCCCGGCGGGCCCACGCTCCAGGCCCAGCAGCACACGGCTGGCCCCCGGGCGCACCCCCACACCCCGGAACTTGGCACAAACACCTGCAGAGCAGCAGGGTCTCCATGCAGCATCCCCAACTACCCATCTTGCCGGAGACAAAGAGCTCCTTGCAGAGCCCAGGCCCCTCAGACAGGATGGCCCCGCATGCCCCGGGCCCTGGGCGGGGGAAGGGCACCCGAGCCCCGCCCACAGCGCGACCCCGTGAAGGAGCCGGGGCTCCAGGTCCTGTCCTTCCGTCCTGTCCTTCCGGTGCAAGACCTGACTCCCCCGCCCAGGCCTCTGAGGAGGCGGCGAGGCAGGGCCCATGCTCCAGGGCTCGGGGGAGGGCCTTCCTGCGTCCAGCTAGAGGGCTGCAGGGGCCCCCCAGACAGCCTCCCGCCCAACAGCCCTCGTGGGGCCAGCTGGCCAGCACTGCCCATCCCCTCCCAGAAGCCCCGGGCCCTCCCTGCATCCTGCTGTCCAGAGCCCAGGCTAAGGGACCCCACCCTCGAGATGCCCGGCCCCTGGCCGGCTGTGGTTGGGCAGAGCAGGTCTGCTAGCAGCATGTCCATGCCAGGGGGACCCCCGGTCGCCTGCCTGGGCCCCGGAAGGGCTCCGGCCCGGGAGCAGAGGGTGGGGTGGGCACCCCGAGGGGTCACGGGGGAGGCGGCACAGCGGGCCTCAGGCCCGCAGGCCCCGGAGGCATGGAGAAGGCGGGAGGAGGGTGCAAAGCGTGGGCTGGGCTGTGGCCGGGCGTCAGGAGTCCTGGGGTGCCCTTTGAGGCACCTGGTCCGCTAAGGGTACTCGAGGCCTCAGGGCCTCAGTTTCCCCAGCTGTAAAGTGGGGTGAGGGCTCACATCTTGCCTGCTCCTGGGGCTTTGCGATGTCGTGGGTGTCGTGGACCAGCCCTGAACGCCGGAGGCGTGGCCCAACTCCCAGGAGAGCCGGGCCCTGCGAGAGCCACCCAAGGGCGCGGGCCACTGGATGAGGGCAGGCGGGGTGTGGCAGCGCCAGGCCCACTAATCGAGGAAGACCTGTCTGTCTTGCCAGGCGGGAGCCGGTGGGGGGGGGGCTGGGGAGGCCACTGAGGGCAGTGCGGCCAGCAAGCAGAGGGACAGGCCAGCCTCCCCCCGCTCCCCACACAGGCCAAGCCCCAGCACAGCCCGTGCCGACTGCGCTTCCTCCCTGACCCCTCCCCACATGCCCAGCTTTCCCGAACCAGCGGAAACTCGGCTCTGGGGTGAGGGCTCCGCTCGAAGGAGACGGGCCCCGGGCGGTGGAGACGCCACCCCTGCCGCACCGCCAGGCCGGCCCGGCTCAGCAGGCTGGGCAAAGGTCTCCTCAGCCCGCCCAGCCTCCACAAAGCCGGTCGCCGGTGCCCCGTGGGACCCTCCAGCTCCCAGTGTGACCTCACCTGGCCACACTGCAGCCCACTGGCTGCTTCCTGGAACCTGGGGCTGCCAGGGACCCCTCCCGGCCCACGGGTGGGCAGGCAGCAGGGAGAGCGGGGACCCAGTCCTACTTGGGAGTGTCCGGGGGCTGCCCAGGGGCCGGGGACAAATGCAGGGTCTTACCACCCCCTCCCCAGGGGCCTGGGCTGCTCCCAGTGTGTGTGTCAGGCTGCTGGGAGGGGTCCTGGCCGGAGCCCCAGGGGGCTGTCCAGTGTCCCCCTGGACTGCGGGGCACAGCCCCCGCCTGAGTGAGGCCCCGGCACCCTGCAGCAGGAGCAGGGGGGGCTGGGCCTGCCCCACCCCCACCCTCGGCACAGAGGAGCAGCCAGGGGCCGCGAGGGCAGAGGTAGGGCCCTGCCAATCCCCGGAAGCACGCCCGCGCCCCCAGGAGCAAAGTCCGGTGGGAGGATGGGGGGCAGGTGGGTCGCCTGCCCTCCCTGAGCCCGGGCCCTGGCGCCCCAGCTGAACCCGCCACCTGCTCCAGAGCAGCAGGGCGCAGGGTTGGGGGTAACGGGAGCCCTTTCTCACTGGGTCCACGTGGCAGCAGCAGGGCGCCCTCCACCTGCTGGGCGCAGTTCAAAGGGCGACTCCTGAGGGGCGCCCATGACGTCAGCTCCAGGCGGCCGGGAGCCAGGTGGGCTCACGTCCTCACCAGGAGCCGGCCAGGCTCTCCCAACCTCTCCCTGCGCTGCCCGCGGGCCGCTGTTTCCTCTTTCTTCCCGGAGCCCAAGGTTTCGCAACGCAGCGATGGTCCGAGGGTGACAGCGAGACCCGGAGCCCGGGGTGGGGGGAGGGGAACAGGCCATACCGCTGCAGGCCCCGGGCCGCGGGCCCGCGACCTCCGGTCCCCGCAGGTGCACGCGGGGCCGCGCCCCACCCGAGCGGGAACCCGGCTGCGCGCCCGCGCCCCCGGCCACGCCGGCGCCATAGCGCCCTTCGCAGTCCCGGGTCGGGCATCCAGGCCAGCGCCCACCCCGGCAGCACCCAACCGGCCCGCTCCCACCCGGCCGCACCTACCCGGGGCGCCGCAGTCCGCGCAGTGCGCGTTCCCGGGCCGCTGCAGCAGCTCCAGGACGGCCCTCTGCCGCTCCGTGGCCATGGCCGCGAGGCCGCCGCCGCTGCGGGGCCGGGCCGGGCGTGCGCTCCGCCGTGCTAGGGCCCCACGCCGGCCGCCTGCCGCCGCCGCCCCTGCGCCATCCCGGTCTGCCTCAGCCGGCGCGCGGGTTCCGCATTCCTGGCGCCCGCCCGTCTCCGCCGCTGCTCGTGTCGCCACCGCGGCCGCCAGGCGTGTGCCGGCGCGGAGCCCAGGGCGCACGGCGCGCTCTGGCCGGCACGGCCCGCGGGCGGCCCCCAGCGGCGCGGGCAGGAGGCCTCCTCCGGCGCCCCAGCCCTCGCGCCCCAGGGATCCGCCCGGGAGGCCGCCGATGCCCACCCCCACCCGAGCCTCAAGCCCCACTTGCTCCGCACAAAGCCCCCAGCCACACTGCTAGCCTGAGCAGGGTCACAGGCGCAGTCCTCCAGGCAGTGGACAGCGCCTGGACACCTACTGCGCGCCTTCCCTGCAGTGCACCTGGCCGAGGCCGCACACTGGGTGCTTGTGGGAAGAAGGGGTGTGTGCCCTGAGTACTGGGAACCCGGGGCTCACGCCATCGGTGCCCTGGGGGTGGGGGATAGCCCGTGGGTGACAAGGCCCGGTGTTGGTGGGTGCTCAGGGTGACTAAGGGCCCCCACCCCCCTCGCACTGCAGGGACAGGGTGGGAGGTGGGGCACAGTGCCCTAGACAGAGCCCTCCTGCTCCCGGGGCCAGAGCCTGGAGGTGACAGGGACAGAGAAGGCGGTGACAGGTAACAAAGAGGGTGTCCCCCCCCCCATGCGCATGAATTTTTCATTCCCCCTGTTCTCTTCCTCACAGGGAGGGCAGTGATGCACCCTGAAACGACAGACTGAAACTCAGCCCATCGCCCACCGCTGCCGGCCCCTCGGCACCTGCTGTGGGGGCCTCGCCTGCGGGAATAGCCAGGGAGGGAGGAGGCCCTGTTCCCTCCCCCTCACCTGCTGCCCAGGCAGATCCCCCAGGTCAGGGGAGAGAGACCCCTCCCCGGTGTCAGGGCCTTGCCCAGGGACCCGGCGGCTCCCAGCCCCCAGCCCGCAGTGTCCTGGTCCCCACACCCCTCCCCAGAGGGGAAGACAAGAGAAACTGCCCTCCACAGTGGCCTTCCTTTTTACGGACAAGGTGACGACACCCTACTGCCCAGCTTTCCAAGACTTCCTCACTCACAAGAGCTGACATGACCGCCAAGAAGCCTTCCTGGTCCCCAGGCCTCCGTGCGCGCAAGCGGCTTCTCGGCTCCAGAATGATCTTCACTTTGCTTCAGAGGCGCTGGGTTAGGCGGTTGTGGCCGGGGGGACGGCAGGACGCTCCGGGGCTGAGACCCAGGCCTCACCACCCGAGTCCCTTCGTGGACCCTGCGGGCACCCCGCCCAGAGCACCCCCTGGCGCTGGTGGAGGTGCAGGGGTCCCTCCCTGAAGCCAGCCCCGCCCTCCCCCACTCACATCACCAGGAGTGGCCCCCGGCAAGGCGGGCCTGGCCAGGAGCCTCCAGGGCCTCCCTCCTCCCACCCCAGCTCCCTGCCAGGCCCAGAGAACACCCCAGAAGTCTCCCCAGGAGTGGGAGCTGGGTGTTGATGGGTGCCAGACCCTGGAGGCAGCCCTTCCCTGAGCCTCAGGAAGAAAGGGGGAGACGGAGGCTCCAAAGGACCGCTGGGGGGCTGTGCCGGCCCCTCGTAAGGTGGGGGTGTCCTGGGTGCCCCCAAAGGTGGCATCCGGGGGTGAGGTCTCTCTGTGGCAGTGGGGTGCTAATGTCCATTTGTTTGGTGAGTTTCACAACATTTAAAAATACTTTTTGCTTGGCTTCCCAAAGTAAAAGTGTTTGTAGCTAGGGAGGAGGGTGGGTCTGCTCTCCTGGGCTGGGGGACCAGGCGCTGCTGCCCAGGGGGCACCAGTCAGCCACCTCCCAGGTTGGGACCCGCAGGGAAGGCTGCACACACCCGTTCTCAGCCCTTCCTGCACTCGAGCCTTGGGGAGAAGGGAGGCTGTGTCACCCCATCATGCCATAGTGGGTGGGGAGACTGAGGCTGGGGGCTGTGTCCGGGGTCGGACCTCCGGCCTCAGGCCAGAGACCCGCAGAGGGACCGCACGCACACACCCCAGAGGGAGGGGCTGAGGAGCCCTGCGGCCTCCCGGAGCGCAGGGAGAGGGTGTGGGAGCTCCCGCAGGTCCCCGGGCCCCGCACACAGTGACCGCACGGCTGCCGCAGAGCAGGGTCCGCCGCGACCACGTCCGAGAACTGGCACAGAGGGAGGGGCCCAGACAGGTGCGGTGGGTCAGGGGCGGTGGGTCAGGGCTTGTACGTCCCCAGGGAGAGCCCCCTGACCAGCCTCGCCCCGTCCCTGTCCGTCCATCCATCTACCCCCATGCCTTCCCTCCACCGGACCTCCTGGAACAGACTGACAGGAGGGGCCAGCGTCCTCACCTTGAACCTGGGAGGCCGGGGCCTCTGGCGGCCCCAACCAGTGCGGGGTGGGCAGGAGGTGCCGCGTGGCCGCCGAGGCTGGGGCCTGCGGCACGAGTTCTCCAGTCTCCGCCCCCCCCCCGTGTCTGTGTGTCTGTCTGTCTCCATGTGCACACATACATGCGCCTGAGTCTCTCCTCGGGAACCTGGGCCTGGGCAGCGGGCACAGATCCCAGCTCTCCTGCAGCTGCCACCCCCCGAGACCCCATGGAGGGGGCCCGAGCTCAGGGTGCCAAGGCCACCCGATCGGCCCCAGCTGCCGGTGTCCTCCCAGCTGAGATGGGAGGCCTCAGGTGATGCCGCCTCAGCCACCCCCCGCTGAAGACCCACTGAGCGCAGCCGCCCCACAGCCAGAGCTCCCGGGCGCCAGGAAGCACAGGTGTCCAAGCTGCATTGCATCTGGGGTGGCGCACAGCCCCGGAGAGCACCTGGGGCGGTCGCCAGGCGCCTCAGGACGGAGTGCTGGCCTCGGGGACTGGGAGGCCCTCGGGTGGCTCTCCAGCGCGGCCTCCTGGGGACCCGGCTGTCCTCTGCAGCGTGTGCTCTGCAGGAGTGGACGGTGAGCCCCGGACCGCCGGGCGCACGGGGCACCAGCTCCGTGCTGATGTGAACGCGGTGTTGGCCCACGCTGGGGGGGCAGGGGCAGCACCACCCAGCTGGGGACCCCCTGGCGTGTCAGTCAGCTCTGGGGCCCTAGGGACGCACAGAGAGCCCCAGCCCCACCTTCAGCCGGAGAGAGTGGGCCACCTCACACTCACACTCACTCCCCTCCAGGTGGCCCTCCTCGGGGCTGCAGTACTGCCGCCGTCCAGCAGGGGCCGCCACGCCACCACGTTCTGTCCCCTGAGGCCTGATGCGTCCGGGAGAACAAGGGGAAGGGAGCCCAGGCCCCAGGGTCAGCCATCTGTCCGTTTGGGAGGTGCCCTAGTGGCACAGGGCCCTGGGGCGCATCTCCAGAATGGTGGGTCGGCCCCCTCCCTCCCTCCCTCCCTCCCTCATGACTGGGCAGAGCAGCTGCACCCCACAAGGTGGTCCCCAGCCTGGCATTTTCTTGAGGACGTGACCTGGACACATCCTAGGGAGTGTGCCCCGAGGATAAAGCTGGCCCTCGCTGGGCGTGGGCACCACCCGGAGACAGGGTCGTGACCCGCTGGGGGCAAGAGCTGCTCCTCCACACCCTGGGAGCCTGAGGTTCCGGGGGTGAGGGGGGGAACTTGGGCTCTCTCATCCTCGGTGCCCGAAGCCCCCTCTCCAGGGAGTCAACCCGGCGGAGGGGACAGGCCGGGGTGGGCAAATGCACGCACAGCAGGGGACACAGCACCCTCGGGCCCGAGAACTGTGCGTGGGGCGACCCTGTGAGCGCGGAGCCTCGGCCCGAGGCTCTTCCCACTGAGCTCACGCCTGCAGCCGGCCGCCCACCTGTTGGGGGCCAGGCCTTGCTGCACACTGACCCATCCCAGGCCTGGCCCAGTGGCATCTGCCGCTCTGGGCCACAAATTCTCAACTCGCGCACTCTGGACCCACCCACGAAGAGGCACGTGCACCCCCCAGACCCTCCACCTCCACGCCCAGCACAGCGTGTGTCTCCCTTATGGAAAGGAAGGGGGTGGGCGGCGCCCTGCCAGGCCTCCGCAGGGCAGAGGACATCCGGGAGCCCAGGCCCCAGGGTCAGCCGTCTGTCCATTTGGGAGGAGCCCCTAATGGCACAGGGCCCTGGGGCGCATTGCAGACTGCAGGCTCCTGACTCCAGAAGTGCGGGAAGTGCCCCGTGGAGGGGGAGCCCCTGGGGGGCACCTGAAGGCTGGAACGGGGCCAGCAGAGTGGCAGGAGCACCCAGAGCTGAGGGACCACAGGAGACTGGGCCCTGTGCCCCGACGTGACCCGTGCAGGTGAGGCCGTGGGCAGGGGCTGACGACAGCCTGGCCGAGGAGGGCCCAGGCCTGACCGTGGCCACTTGACCTCTAGGCTTCTCTCCTGCTGCAGGACACTTGGACAGCACCCTGGAAGTGTGGGTGCCTCTTACCACCGCTGCTGGCTTATCGTGACGAGTATTTGAGAGATAAAATGCACTCTACACAACAAGGGACAGACTGCCACGGGCACCTGGCAGCAGCTTTGGCAGGAGCTCGCAGGATGTCTAGCTCCCAAGGGTCACAGTCTCAGCCACTCAGAAAACCCAAGACCCAGAAAATCCAAGGCGCTGTCAGGAAGTGGTCCCCCGTCCCCTGGTGGGCTGCTTTCAGACCAACCCTCCCCTGCAGGTCCACGCCTCCCCGACTTGAAACTCACCGAACACACTTCAGAGTGAGAATTTAATAACGTCTGTAGAAAGTTCAACAGAGTTTACTACAAAATTTTTTTCATTTTGAAATAATTTGACTTCCCCAAAGTTGCAAAATTGCGAGCCCACATGCCCAGCCTCTGTGAATAGCGCCTTACAGTGGCACTGAAAGAGGATGGGGTTGCCTTGGCAACCGACCTGCAGCTCAGCTCTGGCCCAGGTCTGGCCCAGGTCTGGGAGAGCCTCCTGTCTGGGCAGCCGCCGCATCTGTCCCTGCGGGAGGACCTGATGCTCCTGGGGACACTGGTCTTCACTCACTCCGTAGAAGCTCCTCACCAAACTGAGGTCGTGCACTTTGGGCAAGGAAGCCCCCTGGGGCTGCCACACCCTAGCCGGGCCAGCCTCACTCTGCAGTGGCCACACTGTTGTCTCCACTGAGTGCCTGGGGGCAGGTCGTCCAGACTAGACCGCTGTCCCAACCACAGAGCAGTCCACCAGGTGACCACTTCTACTGCTGTCGGGCCCCTCCCTCGCTGACACACTCGCCTCAGTCCTATCAGTGGGGACTCCTGCCTTTTTTAAAATTAAGATTTTATTTCTTTGTAGAGAGAGAGGAAGGGAGGGAGGAAGAAAGGGAAAGAAACATCAGTGTGTGGTTGCTTCTCTTGTGTCCTGCACTGGGGACCTGGCCCACAACCCAGGCATGTGCCCTGACTGGGAATAGAATCAGTGACCCTTTGGTTCACAGGCCGGTGCTCAATCCACTGAGCCACACCAGCCAGGGCATTTCTTTTGAATTCTTGTTTCCTCATTCTGTTCTGGTTGAATGTTTATTTCTTCTTTGGCTCCAAACCATTGGTTTGAGTCCCAGTTTCCTTCCTATCACTGTTGGTTCCTGGTACATTTTCCTTTATTACATTTTGCATAGCCTTCACTTTTTCCTCTATTTTGCGACCATACTCAACCATTTCTGTGAGCATCCTGATGACCAGTGTTTTGAACTCTGCATCTGTTAGACTGGCCATCTCTTAATCGCTTAGTTGTATTCTTTCTGGAGCTTTGATCTGTTCTTTCATTTTGGCCACTTTTTTTTTTGTCTTGACTCACCTGTTATGTAGTGAGGGGTGGAGCCTTAGGTATTGGCCAGGGTGGAGCAACCCACATCGCAGTGAGGTGGCACTATATGTGAGGAAGAGGTCAGAGAGGGGACAGGGCCACTTGCTCAGCTCTTTGCCAGCTTTCAGCCACTTTCCGGGCTACCCACAAGCAAACTGGGCCCTTCTGGTGCTGATTCCCGGGTGGGTGGGTCTGTGTATGTTCTAGGACCCTGTGGGTCTCTCCAGTAGACTCTCCTGTGTGGCTGGGAGTTTCTCCCACCGCCTCAACCCCTACAGGTGTTTTCAGTCAGAGGTTTGAGGCTTTATTTCCCCCTCACTGGAGTCCTGGGTTACTTGGTCTGCCTTGTCCCCAGCTGTTCCTCCTGGTTTATCCGCACTTGAATGTGGGACTGTCTGCTCCGCCAGCCACGGCCTTGCCTACCCCGGTCCTCCAGCCGCTGCCTTGCTGCGAGTCCTCGCTGTCCTGGCTGCCCGTCTCTGCCCCTCCTGTCAATCTGACAGATGTTGCTTCTTTAACTCCTTGGTTTTCAGACTTCCATACAGTTTGATTTCTGGCAGTTCTGGTTATTTTTTATTTTTTAATTTGTTGTTGTCCTTCTTTTGGTTGTGCAAGGAGGCAAAGTATATCTACCTACATCTCCATCTTGGCTGGAATCTTGCTTTCTAAATACCATCCTCCACTAGAAAGAGGCTGCTGTTGGAGAAATGCTGATTCCAGGGCTGGGGCAGGGAGAGTACAGACTGAGCCTGGAACATCTTGTGCCAGAAGGTAGGGAGGGGCACAAGGACAAAGAATGATGGGGACACGTCCCAAGAACGGCATCCAGCTGAATGGGGCTCTCATGGGCCAAATTTGGACAGTTTAACATCAAACTAATGAGAGCAACAGAACACTACCCACTCAATAAAATGCAAACTCATGAATCTATACTGATACACACAGATGAATAAAAAGTAAACAGAGAAGGGAAATCTTTTCCTTATATTAGAATGCCAACTAGTAAATGTCCAAGAGTAAATGATGGAAACTTTAAAAAGTAGTATTTGGCAATGACCCCGGTGATTCAGGCAGAAGTCAATGGTAAAGGTTCAGGAAGTCAGGCAGAGGTTTATGAACAATGGTGGGATTTGCAAGAGCTCCCTACACAATGCTAATCCACAAACGGAACGATGGAGAGACCTAGCAGATGTCGGTGTGACTGGCAATCGCCTTGCGCTGGTTCTGCGGGCGCAGGGACAACGCACGCCGGCCGCGACCCTGACAGCTCCGGACCTGGCAGAGGCCCATGCACCTGCTCCAGGCTGGCGAGGCCGCTGGTGCGCGCCGCCAGGCTCTGACTCAGCTTTCCGGCGCCGCGCACGGGCTCCGCGCGCCAGCGCACAGCTGTGTCACGGTGACTGCGCGCCCAGAAGCTGCCGGATTGTTGGAGAAGGGAGGTGGAGGGCCGAGGGGGGGGGGGGGGCGGGCCGACCCGGCAGCGCGGGACAGGATTGGTCAGCCTGCTAGTGACGTTTAGGGGCGCGACGGGAACGCCGGGCCGAGGCGGGACGCGATTGGCTGTCCGGGAGTGTCGTCATCGGGTGCGCGGGAACAGCGGGGTGCCGGCTGCGGTCCTGCGCGTCGGCTGCAAATAAATGCGAGGGACCCCGAGCGGCGAGATGTTGCGCTCTTCCGCGGGCTCGGACTGGCGTGGGTCGCCGCTCGGGTCCAGTTTTCACCTTTTCGACTTTGTGCCTCAGGGCTGACCACGGAGGGGGCGGCCCAGCTTCCCGTCTGCGCCACCTTCCGCTCGCCTCCGCGTCTGTGCGGGCTTCCCACGAAGGCCAGGTAGGAGGCCGGGCCGGGCGCAGGGGCGGCAACAGGCGTCTTGGAGCGTGGCGCCGGGGTCACACGCGGTCGCAACTGTCGCCAGTCGCCCGAGCCCCGGCTTGTGGGGAGAGATTCCGTGCTAAGGCCCAAGCAGAGGGCCCCCCGGTCCGGGGCTCTCACGCCGCCGCCATGGTGTCCAGGACCGAGGTCGGGTTCTCGGCAGTTCCTTCCACAAGGAGTCGGCGCACTTACTCCGCTTCGCGCGCTGTGGCACAGCGCCGGGGGAACCCGATGTGGCCCCTCGCTCCGCAGGGCTGACGGACCTGTCGTGGGGAACCAGCGGTGCCCGGAAAGAAGGACCGGATCCTTGGAGGGTAGCGGGGCCCTACGGCTTAGGTGCAGCGTGGTGAGGGCGGTGGCAGAGGCCCTTTGGAGGCAGTGACGCTGGGCCGAGGGGAGGGGCACGAGCACATGTTGTTTGGGGCTTGGGGGACCGCACAGGGGACGCTCCCTGCCCCTGGGACTTGACTTCCGGGAGGGGCGAGTCTTCAGAGGTTGGGTGGAGGGGACCCTGGGAGGCCGTGCTGGGCCTGTTTCCTCCCCAAAGCAGCAACTCCCCTAGTTGTCTGTTCTCCACGGGGTCAGCCCCCAGCTGTCATTACGGAGTAAGTTCTGAGTGAAACTCCTCGCGCCAAGGAGTTAGAGCAGGGAGGGATGGAGCTGCTGCGTGTCTTTGGGGTAGTGCAGTCCACAGGTGGGATTTCGGCCCTGGGCCCTGGAACGGGGTTTGTTTGGGTCCACGAGTGCGTGAGCAGGAGGGACTGTGACTCAGAGTTCGCTGAGGCCGCGACTCTGACTGGCAGTGGTGCAGACTGAAGGTGGGAGTCCCTGTCCATGGAGTCCCACCGGGGACCCAGGAAAACCAGAATTCGGGGCCAGCTTCCTAAACTGGGAGTCCAAGGGGACGGTTTCCAAAGGAGCGGGACTTGTGCTGCCCCTCCCTCGTCTCTCTGCTGAGGGACTAGAGTTTGTGAGGCTTCCAGTCCTGTGAGGGCCTGGGGTGACGGGGACGCCTAGCGTTCACTCTCTTCTGCTGTGAGTCAGACCCCAGGGGCGACTCGCCGTGGTCCACGCCTGCTGACCCCCTGGTTCCTGCAGGTGATCCCGCCGCTGCCGCTGTGCTGCCCGTTCGGCCTCACCATGGAGTTCCCGGACCTGGGGAAGCATTGCTCAGAGAAAATGTGCAATCGGCTGGGTAAGCGCTTTTCAGAGAATGTTAATGAAAGGCGGGCGTTTTGTTGGCTGCTTTATGGGGAGAGCTGGCCGGCAGAGTGGTTGCCGGGACCCGGTGGACAGAAGATGCTGCCTAGTTCCTCACGGGGCCACACGCTCTCCCTGGACACAGAGAGCCTCACGTGCTCCTCCGTGTCCCTGCCGCTGTGAGCGCCACCACCCCGGCGTCCTTCTCCTTGCGTGTGCTAACTCAAGGGTGTGCTTGATGGCCCTCGAGAGCTCAGTGTAGGGGACACCTGCTGAGCGTGGTCTGCAGTTCTTTAGTCTTCTAGACGCTTGACCATTTTTGTGTTTTGTTTTTCCAGACTTCCTTCCACTAAAATGTGACGCGTGTGAGCAAGAGTTCTGTAAGGATCACTTTGCTCGTGCTGCACACAAGTGCCCCTCTGCATTCAAGAAGGTAACTACTCTCTCTCGGAAAGATTCTCTCGCTCCCTAAAGCTGTGCTTTCCGCAGTAGACGCTGGCCGCGTGGAGCTCACAATCGAAACTGAACAAAACTTTCTGCAGCCTCTCAGTCACACTGGCCACGGCTCAGGTGTCCAGTGACCGTGCGTGACGGTAACTCCTGGGTCGGACAGTGCAGACACGGAGCGTGTCCACCTCACAGGGAGTCCCGGACAGCAGAGCTCTGAACAGAGAAAACCCTTCCTGTCCAGGGGTTCCTGGAATCGGATTGTTGTACCCAAACACTCAAAACTGCTTTACATGTTACAATACTTAGTTGCTTTGATTTAAGGAAAAACAAAGCTGTGTTTTCATGGGCACAAGAGACGGTTGACCGTTTGCTGTGGAATGTAGCGGGGAAGGTATCGAAATGCCTCCTTCTCTGGGCGATGGTGCACCCTGATGTCACATTCGGGTGGCTCAGGTAGCATGTGACCGGAACTGGGAGGTGACTAAGGACACCAGCTGGCTGAGCCCCAAAGTCCAATGCCTTAGTTATGGGCCTTGCAGGTGGCTCCCAGCTTGTGCGTGCCTCCTTTCAGGGTGCCGTGGAGGCGGTTTCGGTGAGCTCTGCGCCGGCACTCTGCTGGCCACCGTCGCGGTGGTCGGCGACGGGATTGCCTTGCGGTCCGTGCTCTGGTCAGTGCCGGCCGGGGTGTGACCCTCCCGCAGGTCCCAGGACATGGGGTGGGGCAGGGTGACTCACACACGTTACTCACGGTTACCAGGCGCTGATGACAGCACCAGACTGCCTGGCTTGCCTGTGGACTTGGCCTCCCCCCATGCAGCCTGGGCAGGGAGAGTCTGCCCGTGATCTGCGAGCGGTGCTCTGCTTCTGGGCTGGGCAGACTCGCTGGCTGGAGGGGCGGCCCCTGGGCGACCTTCCCTCTCAGCCCCAGACAGCAGGCCCCACGCGTCTGTGATCGCCTGTCACCGGTCTGGAGGTCAGCTGTCACCCACCTCAGTGTTCTCAACGAGCCGAGTCTCCTCTCAGGAGGTGGTCTCAGCTGTGCGGGGTGTTCAGCAGCTGGGCGCTGCGTCGGTGCCTGTGGAGCGCCCCCACCCGCCCCCAGTCTCGGGCTTGGCTGGTCCCGCTGTGCCTGAGTGCCTGCCTCGCCCAGCCGTGCGCCCACTCACCGGCCGATGAGCCAGTCCCCCCGTGTGGGGAAGTCAGAATGGGTCAGGACGGCTGTGGGCGGGGGAGGGAGCCAGACGCCTCCCGGTGGGGTTTTCTTCCGCCGTCTCCACTCGGGGGTCTTTGGGCAGGTCCCCCTCTCACCCAGACGGTGCCGGACAAGCAGCCCTCGTCCTGAGACCGCTGGGCTGCACTCACCAGCTCCCTTCCTTGGCTGCCTTCGCCCCCTGACTCAGGGTCCCCCTGCAGGCAGGTCACGGCCCTTGTGCTTGAACTCCAGCTTGCCCTGGACTCCATGCAAGGCCACTTCAAGTCCTGGGGCACGGTCCCGTTAGTCCTGAAACTAACAGCACCCTCCTCGCACGGGGGTCGGCCTGGACCCCGTCTGCGTTTACCTGCACTGCACCTCCGTGCCTTTCTCTCGCATGAGTTCTGCTCGTCTCGGCCTGGAACGTCTCCTCGTGTTCGCTCTTTGCAGGACGTGCAGGTCCCGGTGTGCCCGCTGTGTGACCGCCCGGTCCCAGTGAAGAAGGGGGAGGTACCAGATGCCGTGGTCGGTGAGCACATGGACAGAGACTGCCAGCTCCACGCTAGGACAGGAGAGAAGGTGAGGACGGTCCTGTGTCAGCCCCGTGCACGCCAGCGTCCTTGGGGGCCGGCCGGTTCCCAACCGAGAGCCAGCCCCGGCGCCGAGAGAGGGGACGCTCTGGGGGCGGGCTGGTGTCGCCCGTGTCGGGGGTGGCGGTCTTGACTGGGCCGTGTGCACGCGTCCTCCGAGGAGTGAGGGCCGCGCTCGGGTCTGCGTCCCCGCGGGAACGTCACCCCGTCCTCCCGAGGTGGAGGGTTAATGTGGCTTTCGGGAACCGCGCTGTTAACGTGCACTTTTCCCGGAGCACCTCCGAGGGGAGGGTAAGAGGAAGTGAAACAGGCCGGCCCCCGCACCTGCTCGGCAGCCTTGGGCTTTTAGCCCGGCTGTGCACCTGTGCGTGGGGGCGGGGCGCCCCTCGGCTCACCGCCAGTGCGGTCGGCCCGGGGCACGTGCTGCTAGGTCTCGGGTCTGGCGTGCCTGCGCTGGCCTGGGCGTCGCCTGCTCACCACGGCACGAGCTGAGCGCCGGGCTCCTGTGCCTGGTCTGGTGCCGTGCTCTCCTCCCCACGCCCCGCCTCCCAGCGGCTGTGGGGTGGGCTGTGCTCGGAGACGTGGCCCAGAGGTTCCCCGCACGCTTCTCTCTCACGGGGCGGGGCCCCAGTTCCCCGCATCTGCCTTGCTGTGTGTCCCCGGTCTCCTGTGTCCTTGGTTTATTCCCCTATTCTGGTGGCGGAACACCCCCCACTTTCTCCCCGCGAGTGAGGATGGGAGACAGATGGACCTGAGTTTCCAGGGTCTTTATTCCCTGCCCCTGCTCAGCTGAGAGCGTCCCTGCTCCGAATCCCTCCCTCGGCGCCTGCGGGCGCGGCTTCGTACCCTGGCGTTTGCTGTCAGAGAGCGCCCAGGCCGTCTCCTGTGCCCCTGGGGGAGCCAGTTTCCCTCTGGGCGGCCGGAGGGTCTGCTCTCTGTCCTGCAGTCTGGAAGCGACGCGGAGCGCCCCGGGTGTGGGCCCACCCTCATCCGGGCCGGGAGCCGCAGTGTCTCCACTCTGGGATGCCGTCCCGGAGTCTCTCGTTCCTCCCCGACCCCTGTCGGGCACTGCCCTCGGGACAGGCCTCCCGTCTTTCCTCACGAGTTTTTTCCTCTGTGTAGCCTGGGTCACAGCAAAGGTCCCCTCGCCTGCCTGGGTGGCCGACCGCTCCTTTGCTCAGTGGGGGCAGTGTGGGCTCTGCCTTCGCTGTGGTCGCCCCCTGACCCTCCTCAGGAAAGCGTGCAGGTCTGTGTCGTCTGGGCTCTCTCTCGGGCCCGTCCGACGCCCTGCCTGGGGAGCCCGCCCCTGGCTTCCGGAGTTCCGGGGCCAAGTGGAGGGAGCATCAGCCCTCCCCTCGCCGCGGAGCGTGCGCTCCTCGCTGTCCTCCGTGTCCCCGCCCCGTCCTCCCGTGGGCTCCTGCCCGCTGCCGCACTCGCCCAGGCCTCTGCAGGGCGCCGGAGAGCGGGCGCCTGTCTCCTGCTGGCGTCGGTGGGGCCTGCTGCCGGCAGCGGACCCTCAGCGCCAGGTCCCCACGCCGTCTGCATGCACTCGTCTCCCCCGAGGCAGCCCCCCCGGCTGCCCGTCCGTGCCGGAGGGCTCCCCGCAGCTGCTGGACAGTGCCGGTGCGCTGGCGTTCTGACCTTCACAGGCTCGGAGGTGCCTGCACGTTTATATCATAACCTCCCCCCCCCCAAAACCCAAGAACTGATGGCTGCTGGGACACCCCTCGTCTGCAGAGCCCCTGGAGCCCGCTGCTCTCTGTGGGGCTCTGCATGGTGCCCCACGCTGGGCCCCCTCCCCTCATGTCCCTGGGCCCGCCCCCCACCCGGCACACCCTCACCCCCTGTGTGAACCTCCAGCTAAAGGGCGGCTTTCGTGGTTGTCACCTGTGAAAGCTCCTGTCTCCTGGTGCCCTGCCGTTGTGGTCACTGCTGACCGTGATGACCGTGAAACGCTTCTCGGAAGCCTCAACCTCCTCGCTCCGCGCAGCCAAGGACCGTTTCTCCCGGGTGTTGGCGGTCGCACGGGGGCCGCTGGGTGGGTGACTGCCTGCCGGAGCGGTGGGGGTGCTGACGTCACTCTGGCCCTCTCAGGTCTTCACGTACCGGTGCTCAAGGGGCGGGTGCAAGAAGAAGGAGATGCTGCCGGTGGCTTGTGACCAGTGCGGCGGCAACTTCTGTCTCCAGCACAGACACCCCCTGGATCACCGCTGCGCACGTGGGCGCGGCCCCGTCAGCGTCCCCGGGTGAGGAGCAGCCTGGCCGCGCCGTGCTGGACGTGCGCCCCCCGTGACGGGGCCGAACCCGCGCCTGCACCGTGGAGGGGGCAGCCTGCACGCTGCTCTCTGCCGGTGGTGGCGGGCGCTAGGTGTTGGCCGTCGGGGTTGCGCGAACACGGTCTCCATTAAAGCTGGACGTGAGATCGCAGTGGAGCACAGCTGTCTTGTTTCCCGGGGCCGCCGGACAAAGAACCACTGTGGGGGGCGGGGGGGGGCTTCAACGACGGGAGCTCCTCACCCCTCGGTGTGGAGGCTGACGCTGGCTGGGTCAAGTGTCCCGGGCCCCTCCCTCCACTGCTGGTGGGTGCCGCCCGGCCTTGGGATGCCTTGGCTCGTGGACGCGACCCCCCAATCTCTGTCTTCGCGTTCGCACGGTGTTCTCCCTGTGTTCGGATGCCCACTCTCCACAACAGCGCCGGTCGTGTGGGATTGTGGTCCCGCCCCTCCCCACCCCACCCGACCCCGCTGTGAACTCATCCGGACCCAGTACCCCCGCAGCGGCCCCAGCTCCACGTGAGGTCACGGTCTCAGGTTCTGGGGGTCGGACCTCAGCCCACCGTTTTGTGGACACGGTCGAGCCCACTCACTACTGTTAATCAACCAGAAGTACTTTCCCCACGTCTGGCCCTAGGAAGTCTGCCTGCATTTCCTGCTGAATAAAAATGGAAGTGAGTTCCTTGTTCCGCTACGCTGGGCTGTCTCCCCGAGGTCTGTGCCGCACCAGGCTCAGGGCTCACTGCCACCCTCCCCCTCCCTGCGGCACCGTTGGCTGACTGTGGGTGGGCCTTTCCGTGTGGGGGTTCGGCTGCGAGAGCCTCTGAATTCAAACCGTCAGGCGCTTTGAGCACACTGGCTTCCTGTTGCCCAGCTCAGCGACTCCAGTGTGAGTCTGAGTTGAGACGGCACACGTGGTCAGCCGAGTTTGTGTCAGGGGTGGCAGTCTCTCGGCCCCGCAGCGCAGCTGCTAGCTGGCCACCGGGACAGCCCCTGGGTGTGCGGCTGAGCACAGGGAGCGTCCGGACCCGGCTCTCTCAAACCCCGGAGCACACGTGGAGGGGGGTGTTCCAGCCCGGCTGTCGCTGAGCAGCGGCGTGGCGGGGTGGTCTCTGAAGTGCCCTGTGTGGCCCGCTCCTCTGATCCACCCTTCTGGTGGCCTGGGACAAATCTAACGGTCTTCTGTCCTCTTTCGGGCCAGAAGGAAAGAGATGGCATGCCTGCATCTGTTCTGGCCGGCAGGCACATCAGTTTACTGTTGGTTCTTGTATCCTCCCAATTGCGCGGGTGCCTCTGGTGCTCTGGCGCTTCCATGCTGCTCACAGCAAAGGTCTGAAACTCTTTCAGCTTTTCCAGCAAAGTGCATAAATCCTTTTTTTGCAAACTCAGCCATGAGAAGGGCCTTCTAAGGTGGGTTAAGCTGCTCGAACACCCTCCCTCCAAAGACTGTAAAATAAAGCGGCTTAAAGAGCAGAGGGGCCGGATGCCAGACCAGAGGGTGGCTCTGCCCAGGGCTGCGGTTTTCCGGAGCATCGTCACTCCAGGAGCAGATGGCTGGTCAAGCTCTGGCTTCATCGTGAAGCTCCCGTCGTGGCCGTCGCCTCAGGAAAGGGGGAGGACTCCCACCCACCTTGCCAAGGGTCCTGGCCCAGAGGCGGCCCCCAGCCCACTGCCCCCGCTCCCCTGAGAACAGTCCCAGGTCCACGCTGACTCCAAGCGTTAGGCCCGAACGGGCAGCCCCATGTGTGGCGTGAGGACTCTCGCTTCCTGGGCCCGCGGGTGTCAGGAAGTGGGGGGACAAAACGCCGCCCGAGCTGGGGCCTGATGCTGACCCACAGTGGGTCATGCAGCTCTGGTCCCACACGCCCACTGTGCCTGCGTGGGCAGATCCTAGCAGCTACTCTCTCCTCGCTTCATAGCCTCAAAATGCTGCAGGGGACGGGGCTGTATCCGGTGTCCACTCTACAAATAGGTGGTCAGAGCCCTTTCTGCAGTCGTCCTGATGTGATGTGTTCTGGAGCAGCACTTCTCCAGCCTTCAGATACGTCCGAGTCACCTGGAGGCCCTGTGGGCACGGTGGGTGCCGCCCCCAGTGTGAGTCCAGGGGCTCTTCCTACCTGCACCCCGGTGAGGCAGCTGCTGCTGCTGCTGCTTCCAGGACCACTTCCCTCACTGGGGCCCACTGTGGGTTCACAGCAGGTGCTCCACCGCACACACCATAGGTGGCCAGTGCAACCGCAGCACTTGAACTTGCAATAGTCAAGTTGAAACTATTCAGTTACTAGAAAACTTCAGAGCATGTTAGGGACTCAGGTATGTGGATCTTTCTGACCCGTACATTTTACGAAATCTGAGTACAGACCAGGTCTCTCTCATAGAAATTACTGTCCAGAGGAAAACACTGGGCTTTGAAGACCAGACCAAAAATTTAGTATCTCACTGTTGAAAAGTTACACGTTGAAACGATAATATTTGGGATGTGGTGGATTAAATAAAATATTAAAGTTTTTTTTTACTGTTTCATTTTGTTTTTTAACTGGCTACTACTGACTAGAAATTTGGAAAATAAGTAGGTGGCTTGCATTCTATTTTTGTTGCGTTCTTGATCCTCAAAAGTAAAGGACAAAAACCATCCACATTTTATCAGGAAGAATTACCACTTCTGAGTCTGCTCCTGTTTCCGCCCGCGGGTGGGATCGGACCGCGTACCCGCCACACCGAGCTTTCTGGGGAGCTCCAGGCCCCCGCGGCTCCGCGGCGCACCGTGTCAACCACGGGCGTCCGGGTGGCTCACGGGCTGGAAGGTTAGGGGAGCACGAGGCCCTGCCCCGGTCACTCCGCGCGGCACTGGGTGTTGTGTCCAGAGGTTTCAGTCGCTTGCAAACGACGAGGTCCGCGTCTCCCTACCTTCCCGGCCTCCGCCGTGAGCGTCCACTGCAGCGAGCTGCGGCGGCGCTGAGCGGCTCACCGCGGGGCGGTGTGCCAGGGGGTGGGGAAGCCACAGGCGGTTCAAGTTTTCGTACAAAGTGCCCATATTGATTAGTATTAGGGAGTTTGGAGATTCTCCGTAGTGTCAAAAGTTTGCAGGCGTCCTCCGATCACTTACGCCCAAGGGACCCCGCACTCGGAGACACCCAGCCCCACAACGGCTGTACCCCGGGCCAGGCACCGCGGTGCGGGGCGGCTGCCTGGCAACCGACTGTTCTCAGCGACTAGTGGCGCCCAGAGATGACGCCACCGCCCGCGCCGGCTCCCCCTCGCGGCTGCCGCTAGCCATTGGCCATTTGGGAGACGGAGGCGGGCTCCGGCCAATGGGAGGTGCCGCTCACGAAGGCGGGACCGCGTTACCCGGGCGCGGCGCCTGCCGGAAGTCGGTGTCCGCGGCCACGCGCAGGTAGGCGAGCACGGCGAAGTCGCGGGGTCGCTGGGTGGTCGTGGTGCAGGGGCGCGGGCGCGTCTGGACGGCCTGCCGGGGGGCGGCGGGCGGGACACACGGGGGCGCCAGCGTCTTTCGCCTCCGGGCGGCCCTGCGGCGCGCGTGGGCCGAGCCGCCGGCCGCCTCAGACTTTCTGTCACGGCGCTTCGCGTGGCTCCGGCCGCTCCAGTCCCCCGGGCGACGGCCACGGACGGGCCTGGTGCACTCGCGTGGATCAGGGGAGGGAGGAGAGGCGTCGGAAGGCCGCGATGCGCGCCGCCAGGGAGAAGCATCCCGCGTTAGTGGTCGTCGTGGCGCCCGCTGAGGGGGCGCGCGTGCGGGGGCCTGCCCGAGCGCCCGGCGGCGGCCGAGGTGAGTGAGCGCGGGCCGGGGGTGCGGAGTGGGGACCGGAGAGCGCAGCGGGCGGGGAGGCAGCCCCTGAAGCCCGCGGGCCTCGGCGGGGACACCCGCTTTCTGCAGGTGAAGTGGGAACCCTGGGCCGGGCCGAGGGTTTTCAGCCGCGGCCGGGCGTCCTCTGGTGCCGCGCCGTGAGTGGACGGGCGGGCGGGGGCCCGGGCGGGGCTGTGGAACCCCGCGGGGGGACGGGCCCTGTCTTTAGGCGCTGGCCGCATGGTTTTGGCATCCTGGGGTTTTCTCAGGCTGGAGTTTCTTTGGGGGGATACGGATGCCGTCTTCTTGAGCCGTTAGAAGCTGTGTCTGTTGCGTTCGAGTCTTGACGGGCCAGGGCGGAGGTCTAGGGGAGAGGGGGCTCCGAGGAGCCTGGTGGCAGCCGGCCAGGAGGGGGTCTTTCTCGCTCGCGCGCACACGCGTGTCGTGCATCATCCCACGGGAACGCCTTTGGCAGCCCTGGGGGAGGGGACGAGGGAGAGTGGCAGGAGGGGGTGAGTGTGAGTGGACCGCTGTTGAGGACCTTTCCAGAGAAGGGAGCGGGCTCGGGGTGAGGAGCGCCTGGAACGGGGAGTTCGTGAGATGTGGGGCCTTGCGGTTGACTCGTCGGAGGGGAGGGGGCGGCCTAGAGTGCCGCCGGGAGGAGGCGGGGACAGGCCTCAGCCCGCAGGACCAGCGCGGGGCCTTGGTGGGGGCCTGGACGGTCTCCACTGTGACCGGGGGAGGAGTCATGGGAGCTTGAGGAAGCCCAGGGACCGGGAGCTGAGTCCTTCCGCCGAGGCGGGAGTCAGACGGGGAGGTGATGTTGGAGCCGGAGGGGTTAGGAGAGGTGGACGAGGGGACGAGTGTCCGGCGGGTGGCTGCTGTTGGGGAGCGTGGTGGACTGACTGGGCAGCCCGGAGCGCCCTGTGGACTGGTGGTCCCAGTGCGTCTGGTCCCCGGGGGTCCAGCTGGCAGGAGCAGGCGCCGGAGTTGGGGCTTTGCCAGAGGACGAGCCGAGAGTGAGTGTAAGGGCGCGATCCTGATGACGGACCACGGACACGGCGCTGTGGGCATGGAAGGGGGAGGGGTGAGGGGCACTGGACCGTGGAGGGCCCGTGGGTTGCGGTCTTGGTGAAGTTGAAGGGTTGTTGGACTGACCCCACAGTGCCCAGAGGCGGTGAGCTGGAAAGAGCTGGAAGGATGGGAGGTTGAGGTGCGTGTTGTCGTGACGGGGTCTCGAGCTCGGCTGTGGGGGTGGAAGGGGGCGCCGAGGGCCAGGGAGCAGGAGGCCGGGGGCTGGAGGCCATTCGTCCGGGTGGGCGAGCCAGAGCTTGGAAGGGCCCTGCGTCCAAACGGACGGGAGCAGAGCCACAGCCCCGGGCGTGGGGAGTGGGCCTCTGCTCCCGGGCACCTGGGCCTGACCTGGGGGGCCTCGGGCTGGGGGGACCCAGGCCTCCCTCTGGGCCCGCTGCCCCGTGAGTTGGGCGGCGCCCTCCCCTGTCACCTGTCAAGACCTGGGGAGCAACCTAGATGCACTGGGTGAGCGCGGACATGTGCACCAGGAGGGGTTGTTTCCAGACTGAAGGAGGCTGACTGGGTCTTCCAGGCCCCGTGCGGCTGTGGCTGTCTGGCCGCCCAGGCCGGTTGGCCCTGGCAGAGCCCAGCAGTGGAAACCTCCGGGACTGCACAGAGGGCCCCTCTGCTTTCTGCTCCTTCCTAGGCTCCACCCAAAGGGGCTGGAGGCAGTGGGGTGTGCGGGGCTGGGGGTCCTGGCTGCTCCCGCCAGGGCCCAGCAGCGGCTGGAGTTGGTTCAGGTCCTGCTTCTCCCTCCAAGAATCAGCCGGCGCCCCCTCAGGCGTCCCGCTGTGAGGACGGGGGCTGTCTGCCCTGACCCCTGTGACGTGCTGCCAGGCTCCTGGCCGCCACCGTTTCCCTGGGCCCCCACCACGCAGCCCTCGGGGGCGACTGGTGCCCGAGGTCCCGGTCCTGCTGTGCTTGGGAAAGCAGGCACGCCCGGTTCCGCCGGGCTCCTCAGGTCGCACGCCTCCCTCCCTGTGGCCCTGGACGCTGCTTGGTTCCCACTCCCAGAGCACCTGGGAGCTCAGCTGCACCCGGGCTCCACCTGTGGGCACCCAGCACCCAGGTGACGGTCCACTCGGCCCCCGGCAGCCTCCCTGCTGGGTGGGGAAGCCCGAGTCAGCCCAGGGAGTTTCTTCTCGCACCCTCGCTCACTGACTACTGCATATTGCCTGTGCAAACAGCTGTCAGCCTCCGGGTGCCCGCCCGCCCTGCGCGTTAGGACACTCACCCGGAGAAACGGCATCCCCGGGTTGTTTCTTCGGTCGTCGCAGGCGATGAAACGAGGGGGTTGACTCTCTTTTCACTCTTACATACTCTCTGCATTTTGTGAAACAGGCATTTCTTTCAAGATAGGAGGCTATAAAAATATCACATGGCCCAAGAGCTTTTATTTCCGATCTCCTCTCTCTGCTGCAGGATGGCAAAGCAGAAGAGGAGAGCCTCTGCAGTGCCGGAGCAAGGGAGGAGGAGAAAGCTGAGGAGGGCGGCGGCCGCGGAGGCGGTGGTGGCGCGAGAGGGCGCCCAGGGCTCCGAGCAGGCCCCCGAGGTAGGTCCTGCGCGCACACGGCCCGCCTCGCGGCCCGACCGACCGGGCGGGCAGTGGAGGTCCTGGTGCCGGCGTTTCTCCGGGTGGCGCGGAGGCTGCACGTGTGTGTCTCGGCGACCTCCAGAAGCAGCCGGGACCGACGGGAATTTCAGTCGCCTGCGGGTCTGAGCCGCGCCACTGGCCTCCCTCCGCCACCCAGCCCCCAGCCCGTGTTCCCGAGGGCTTCCGAGGGCTCAGTGGAGGCGGCGAGGGCTGGCTCTGGGCCTCCGGGCTGCGCGCCGGGAAGGCGGGGGGCGGGGGGCCTGGAGACACGGAGCGCGGCCCTGGGACCTGAGTTCAGGAACTCACGTGTAAAAGTGTCACATCTGGCGTGACATCAGCGCACCACAAAAGTGTGTGTGTGTGTGTGTGTGTGTGTTTAAATTGGGCGTCAGGCACTGAGCTCTGAGGGGCAGCGAGTTTCCTCAGCTCCAGGCTGTCTCTATGGCTCCGGCGTGCAGCGCCGGACGGCCCAGACCGCTCCGCGCGAGGTGCGGCCTGTCTGGGCGTTCCTCGCGCGGTGCCTGGGTGCCGGGGGGGGGGGGGGGGGGGGCGGGGGGGGCACCGGGTGCCGGCCGCTGCGGCGAGGCCGGTCCGCGTGGCTGTGCTGCCGTGTCTCGTGGGCAGCGACGAGAGGTTCTGCCGTGGACGTGGCCTGGCCCCTGCTCTCCGAGACGCTCTGCCGTGTTCGGCACATGTCCTCACGGTGGACGTGTGGAGACCTGATGGTCAGCCGCCTGGCCCGGCCGAGGGCTTGCTGCTGACCGGTGTGCGCGTTCGCTCTGCCACCAGGGTTCCAGGCCCTGATGCGGCTCGAGCCCTGGTGGCGTTGGCCCGGGCGCCGTGCCCGGGTGCAGTGCAGGACGACAGGGAGCCTCTGTCCCAAGCACGGGGAGGGCTGCTGTGCAGGGGGTGCGCCAGGAGAGCAGGCCCTCCTGAGCCTCTCTTATGAGGATGTGAGCCCCAGTGCGCGTGACAGCGGCGCCCTGGAGTGGGGTCTGAGACCGCCATGGTGGGGCTCCCTGATGTCAGGGAGCCTCAGGGTCTTGTGGCTGCTGGGCTCCGCCAGGCGGGCAGCTGTGGCCCCAGGAGGCCGTGAGCGTGGGCCTGGCTGTCGGCGGGGCACTGGAGGGGCGTCGGGTGTGTGCAGAGCAGGGCTCGCTGTGTCTGGGTGCCGTCTCTCAGCCGCCACCGTCCAGGCTGCAGGGGAGGACGGGCTGGGACCCAGGGCCCCCACTTGTCCTGGGAGCCCCTGCCAGGTCTGCAGGTACCTGAGAGCCGGGACACCTTCCCCCGTTGCCACCGCCCCAAGATCAGCAGGCCCCGTGCCTCCGAGGCTGCCCGCCTTGCTGCACATGCAGATGCACACAGACCCCTGAGCCCGGCTGACCCTCACTCCCTCCCCACCACCGCCACCTGCCCCCAGTCGAGGCTGCTCCCTGGGCTCCGCAGCGTGCCCTTCTCATGACCTCTGCGTGCTGCCACTGGTCACTGCAGCGCGTGTGGCTCTGCGGGGCGCTCTGTGCGGACAGAGCTGCTTCCGCCTGGGGGCCACGGGGACGTTCTTTTTGTCAAAGTGACTGTTTTTCGTTGTCAGGGCGCAGGTGCACTTAAAGAGGTGTGGGGAATCCAGGAGGAGAGCACCAGCCTCGTGGCGCCCAGGCGCGTGCTGGGTCTCTGGCGCAGTGGCCGGTGGGGGAGGGGCTCCTGGTCGAGCAGCCACTTCCGCTCTGTGCCCCACCCAGCTGCTGAGGGCCCCACCCCGGGAGACCCCGCCGCACCCCAACTGGCTGGCAGGGGGCACCTGGGGGGTTCTGCTTTCCCTGGGTCCCAGGCTTGGAAGGTTTTGGGGTACGCGGGGTGTCTGAAGGGTGGGCGCTGGGCTGGGGCTTGTGGCCCAAGGCCTTCCTTGCCGGGTGGGGCCGTCTGCCGAGGAGACGCAGGAGGCTCTCCGCTCGGGGCGGTTCTCACGGGAGCCTCGGCGGTGGGGCGCGGGCTGCCGCACCTGAGGGCGCAGAGGCTGGGCCGCCCGCCTCGGGAGCTGGCCCGTCGGCGGGAGCTTGTGGAAAAGTACTGCGCCACCCCCGCCACCCGGCCCAGGGAGGACCTCCAGCAGGCAGTGCAGACGGAGACGCCACTGTCCCCACGGGGGCCACTGCGCTGTCCTCCGGAAACATCTGCCGGGGGCGGCCTGCGGGCCCCAGTGCGGTCACTTCCCACAGCACAAGGTCCCTGAGCCAGCGCCAGGATGGCCGAAGTACCCCCGCGTGGTGACACTTCACTCCCAGGGGGTGTCCGGGGGTGTCTGCTCCTCTCCCTGGTCCGGCCTCCGCCGTGTCCCCTCCTGGTGCTGTTTGTGCCGCGCCGGGGCCAGCAGGGCCTCTGGGTCACTTCTCGCTCCTCGGCCCGCTCAGCCCGCTGGCCACAAGCCTGCACTGGCCTGTGGGCCAGAGCGAGTGGACGAGAGGGTGCTCTGTGATATTGCGCGTCGCCGTGGTGACCATTCTGGGATAGGGACCCCTGTGAGGTAGAGAGGGCCCCTGGGGGGGCTCCAGGTCTTTCCTCCTGGAGGGGCTCAGAGTGCACCCTGCCCAGAGCTTCTGAACCTTCCTGTGCGCCCCGCTCAGGGGCTGGACGGAGCGGGGCCCTGCCCTGGCCCCAAGTCCATCCCAGAACCCGCTGATGGACCGAAGGGGTCGGGGGTTATGAGGAAGAAACTGGAGAAGAGCAGGGGGCAGCTGGCCTGGTGCATCAGGCGGTTGGGAGGGCGGGCCGTGGGGCGGGCCCTGCAGGGCTCTGCCGCCGCCCTCCCCCACTGAGGACACCCGGCCACATGCACGAGGGGGGGCCACGGAGCCATCCAGCGTCTGTGCGCCCGGGCTGACCTCCGCTGCTGAGGCCGCACCTTCGCTGTCTGGAGACGGGAGGGGCCGAGGGGGGAGGGGCCCTCGGCCGTGGCGCTCAGCGGTCTGGGGCGCCGGCACCCCGCGTGTTCGCAGGGCACTCTCCCCCCATGGAAGCACCTCGGAGTGGGGTGTCAGCAGCCCCGAGAGGCCGGGGGGGGGGGGGCCACAGGACGGGGCGGGGCTGTGTGGAGGAGTGGCAGCGAGGCTGGGCCGCCCCCACACAGTCACCCGGGAGAGGAGTCCGTGCTGGGTCTCTTGGCTCCGGTCACCCTCCGGAGCACCCGGGGAGAGACGGGGTCCGGCAGTGTCCGCCGCCCTGGCCCCAGGTGTGCTGGGGAGAGTCGGCAGAGGTGGGTGGCTCAGGCCGGTGTGCCAGCCCTGCTGAGCCTGTGCGAGGCGGGGTGGGGGGGGGGTGGCGTGGGTGACTTCCGCAGCCGCCCCCCTGCGACAGTGTGCATGTGCAGGCCCGGGGAGGGCGGTGCCGCTGGGTGCTCTCCGTCGTGTCGGCTCACAGGAAAGTTCCCTCTGAGACTGTGGTAGGGACACCGTGAGTCGCAGAGCGGTTACAGGGAGGGCCCCATTCAGAACGGACCGTGGTGTCATAGCCAGGAAGTGGGCCGCTGGGCTTGCCCTGGTGTCCCAGGTGTGGGTCCCCATGAGCACCGTCAGTGTCACGGCACAGAGGCACCTCGTCCCGAGGCTCCCGCGTGCCACCCTCTGCGTCTGTTCCGCCCGCGAGCAAAGGGCCTGCGGGGGCTCCCAGAGCGCTGCCTCGACGAGTGAGGCCGCTGAGGGCAGCTGTGGGTACGCTCCACTCCGCGGGGAGAGCCCCGGAACCCCCAGGTGCCACCGGGTGACTTGGTGTGTGGGGTGTCCCATTTCACCTCCCCCCACCCTGGGAGCGAGCCAGCAGTCGGTGCCTGGCTGTTCCGTACACCAGCCCTCTGACGCAGCGTCGCCCCTGGCCGGGGACGGCGCCCCTGGCGGGGAACGTCATACCTGGAGGGGGACAGCCACACCATCCCGGGCACAGGCACAGGCAACGTCAGAGCTCCGCCCTCCCAGGCTGGGGCAGGCTGTGGTTGGCTCCATTGGTCTCCAGGAGCTTTGGGCGTCATTCGGAGGCAAAGGCAGGGGCTGGGGCCACAGACACGCGGTCTGCCCGTGGGCCGGCCACGGGCACGTGAGCCCCTCAGGTGCTGAGATGGGGTCTCAGCCCATCGACGAGCCCTGAGGGGCTGCCCAGGGGCTGGGAGCCGAGTGGCTTCCCCGCCGCCCTCTCACCGCATCTAAGGCCTCAGCTGCTGCTGCAGTCAGCCAGGGAGGTGTCTGTGAGCTCTGCTTCCGTGGGGTCAGCAGAAAGTAACTCGGCAAAACGTGGTTTCAGAAAAGGAGTGTTCTTGTTTTTCCTGAGTTACACACGACCAGTGTTCGCGGGTGGGGGGGGTGGGGCGGGGGAGGGAGAGAGGGAGAGGGAGAGGGAGAACAGAGGCGCATGTGGAAGAACCCGGAAGCCGGACGCCGCCCCAGACGGCGCTGCAGCGGTGTCCTGGGCCCGTCCTTCCCAGTGTCCTCACGGCAGGTGTGCTTCCTCGTCCCCCGAGAGGACCCCTCAGCCCCGGGCACGCCACGTGCTCCCGCTCTCCCGTGTGACGGGGAGGACGCCCGTGCGTTGCATCCGTGTTGACCGTTTGCTTCTCCTTCGCGAATGCCCATGCGTCTTCGCCAGCGCCGGTGGGCGCGCCGTCCGTCTCCTCCGTGCTGACCGCAGACACGCGCCTCGTGCCGGCAGCTCCTTGCGAGTCCTCTGGAGAGTCAGGTGTTTCCCACGTGGGTGGTTTTTGTTCACGGCTCCTGCCCTGAACAAGCAGCCTCCCGCCCCCACCAGCACTCCCAGACCGCGGGCCCTCTGCTCCCTTCCGGCTCTGCCTCAAGTGCCAAGAGCCACGTGCCTTCAGATGTGAGTTAGAAAATGCTGCCCACGGGACAGACACGTGGCAGGAAGCTGGTGCCGGGGGTGTGAGGGAGCCCGCACCCCGGCCCTCGCAGCGACAGCTGTGTCAGTCCCAGACCTGGACTCGCAGCGACCACCGTGGCCGCCCCAGGCCAGAAGCAGACGCACGGACCGGCGTGGACCGGCGACGCCGTGGGCCCTGCCGCAGAGAGAGGTGCTGCACCACCCACAGGCCCCCCAGGGGGACGGGCTGTGGCAGAAAAGCGCCGTCCCCGGTCCCCAGGGCCTGCAGGTGAGGCAGGACAGCGCGCAGCTGCGAGTGAGGACCCCCAAAGGCTTTCGCTCGGTCCCGGACCCCCGAGGGGACGAAGCTCCCCTGCCCGTGCTCTCCAGCGGGAGAAGCGCCGACAGAAAGGGGAGCCGTGGGAGCCGGGAGCTGGACAGGCAGGTTCGCGCGGTGGAAGAGAGCACCAGAAGCCGGAAGGCGGGTGTAGAACGGCCCTGCGGTGCACAGGGAGGTGCCAGGATGGAGCCACCGGGAAGCTGAGAGGCGGCAGCTCCGGCTCCGGGAAAAGGAGTGGGGAGAGGCCGAGGAGACGCAGGAGGAGGCTTGGCTCGTGCGGGGAAGCCGGCACGCCCCGCCCCCACTGCCCCACCCCGGGTGCCGGGCCCATCCCCGCCCTGCTGGTGTCGCCCTGGTGCTCCCTGCCAGGTGGCCTTGCCCCTTGCCGCGCACCTGCCCTGTCCCGGGACTGCCAGGCGAGGGCCTGAGGCTGCCAGGACGCTCAGCGATCACACGCAGGACACGCTCCCTGCGAGGCTGATGCCCCTTCCCGGCCGCCCGGCGAGGGGCCGCCTGCGTGTGTCAGGGAAGCGTGTGTCACGGTGGCACTCCCTGGCGGTGGGGGGCCACTGGCCCCGGCCTGCTCACGCAGGCCCGCTGGCGGGCTCCGGGCGGGCTCCGCAGTACCAGAGTGGGCAGGTCGGGCGGAGTGTTTGTTCAGCCCTCTCAGGGTTATTTTCGTAGTGGCATGAAAGATTTCTCAGGGCCGAGCCTCCGCAGCTGCGAAAACAGCCGCTGCTTTGAAGCGGTTTTCCCAGGCACAGAGCTCGCCCCCCGCTGTTCGCAGGGTAAACAGTGTCTGGTCTCAGCCGCCGTTCCGAGGCCGGGCTCCAGTCTCCGTGGCTCCGGGCGCCTCACCCGGCCTCCCGGCCCCGCCCACCTGCTCTTGCCCACTCTCCCGAGTGATGCCCTCAGGGGCTGAACCCCACAGGGCAGCCAGGTCCCGGCTCCCCGCCGGCCCTCGGGCGTGGGCTGTGCGGCAGGCCCTCCTCGCCGGGCACAGTGGCCATGCCGGCCCCCGTCACGCAGTGCGAGGCCGTGGGATGCCACATGTGATGCTGCGTGGCTGCGTGGCTGTGGGACGTCAGCCGTGAGCAGGAGGGTGGCAGGGGCCGGTGCAGGGCTCCGTGTGCGGGGTGCTCTGCGGCCGTTCCGGGAACAGAGCAGGACTGGGGCCCCGAGGTGGGGCTCTGCAGCCATCGCCAGGTGGGGCAGAAGCAGCCACTGCGACTCGGGGACGGTCCTGGGGTCCAGTGCCCGACGTGGGGCGGGCGTCATCTCGCAGCCCGCAGGGGCGGGGCCGGGCCGGGGTAGCCGTGCATGGATTGCCTGGGGTCCCAGCTGTGTGGGCAGAGGGACCCCCCACTCCCCACCCCCCGTGTCCTCATTCTGGGGCGGGGGCCGACTGGGCGAGGGCAGACCACTGTGTCGTGGAGCAGGGGGCCTGGATGCTGCAGGCCCACTCTCTGCACTCGCCCGCTGACCACACCTTCGCTCTGTGTCCGGCTGCAGGCGGGGCCTGGGCAGCCCCCCGGAGTAGGAGGGGAGCGGGCCCCGGGGTGGGCTTTGTCACGTGGCCCTGTCCCCGTCTGCGCCTTTCTCACCGTGTGGCAGACACCGTGTTGGGAGGCTCCCGCTCGGCCGCTGCTCCTGGGCGAGGGGTTGGAGACCGGGGGCTCGCCGCCCCGTGAGTGGACAGAGCTGTGGGCATGTGTGCTTGTGTGGTTGTGTGTCTGCAAGCTCACTGCGTATAGGCATGAACTCTCACACCTGGAGCACACTCGTGTGCACACACCATGCTCCGACACGTGCTCTGGTTGTAGAGATCTCGAAGTTAGAACAGTCCCTCAGCTCCGTCCGGGCCAATGGCTCCTCCTGGCCACCCTCTCCGCCCGGCCTGCATCCCCGTGCCTGCACAGAGAGCTCCAGCGCGAGGAACAGGGACAGGCTCTCGGACGGCCGCTCGCCCTCTGGGCGGAAGTCTGCCCACGGGCTCGGGGCGGGGCCTGTGCCTGTCCTCAGGGCGGGGGGGGGGGGGTGGCCTGCGTTCAGCACAGAGCAGGCCGGGGGCCACAGGCGGTGCTGCCCACGGCTCTGAGCCTGTGAGCGGGGCCAGAGGGCTGGGTGAGTGGGAGCGGCAAAGCCTTGGTTCTACCCTGTGCTGCTCCTGGCGAAAGCGAGGGCTCCGCCCCGGCCCTCGGCGCTCTCCAGAAGGTCTGCACGTGGCCGGGTGGGCTGGCTACGCCCGGGGCCCTGCCGTCTGTCTCCCAGACGGGAGCTCTAGGGTCTCGGTACAACGAGGCTCTGAGGCCACCTGGCCCACCCTCGGGCTTGTCCAGGACCCCTCGCCGCATTTGCTGTTCTCGTGACCCTGCATGCTGTCCGTCTGTCTTGCAGGCCCTCGGAGCGGCCCCGCCCAGCTCTCCAGGTCAGGGCTCGGGCTATGCGAGGTCCGAGGTAGGAGCCAGGCCCAGCCCCTGTGACCTGTGCTTTGGGCACATGCCTGCTGGGCTGCCTGCTGGGGAGGCTGTTCAGAAACAGGAGGGGACTTCTGAGGGCAAGAAGGACACGCCTGTCCCGTGGGGTCCGAGGTGGACCCAGAACCCCAGCTGGGAGCTCCCTTGGCTGAGGCCTGGGGAGGGGCAGGAACGTTTCAGCTGGACGCAAGGAGGCCCCCGGGAGCCCTTGGAAGGCACCCGCTGCGTGCCGCCCGTGGCGGGTCTGGTGCGCCCTGGGGAGGGGCCGGGCCTGGGGCCGTGCCCACAGCTCCCGGCCTGCTCTTGCCTGTTGGCGCCGGAGTCGCCGGGGCCCTGGGGGGCATTCAGGCTTTGAAGCTGGAGACGCGGCAGCTCCGGCTGCATCCTCGCCCTCGCCAGGCTCCGGCAGCCGCGGACCCTCCGTCCGGTGCCAGTGGTGCCAGTCCCGCCATCCGAGAGGCAGGACAGCGTCGACCCGTCGGGCTCGCTCACTGGAGGGCAGAGACCAGGCCTCGCCCCCCCATCACAGCCGGCAGTGACGGTGTCGGAGGGCGAGCCCCCTGTGCAGTTGGGTGCGCGATGCTGGAGCCCCAGCCTGTGCCCATGCTCACCGGGGGCCCTGGGGCCCGGCGTGCACCCTGGGTGACGGCCCCGCCTGCTCTGACAGGCCTGTGCTGGCGGCAGAGCCACCGAGGGGCGGGGGGGTGGGGGCGTCTTTCAGAGAGCGAGGTGACCCCGTGCCCGCCAGGAGGGCCTCCGAGTGTTCCTGCTCCGATGCGAGGGGGGGCTCGAGCCAGGGAGACGCACGCCCACGGGCCAGGGAGCGCGCGCACGCTCACACGGGACAGGCCTGCTCGCTGAGGCCTGCGCTCACGCGGGGCCGCCGAAACGGAGAGCGGCTCGCCCCGGGACAGGCAGCCCTGCCTCTGCAGAGACCCCTGAGGGCCGCGCCCGGGGAAGCCGGGCTGCTCTGGGGGCGCCGTGGGGCGCCGGGGGCCAAGTGCTCTCAGCCAGTGGGGACACCTCGGCTGGGGCTGCCAGGCGGAGCCTTCCGGAAGAGCCAGGGCACGTGGAGCGTCCGTGCCCGCAGCCGGTGAGGCGTGTGTCAGGCCCCGGGATGCCGCTGTGTGCAGCGGCTGCGCTGGACGCTGGGTCTTGAGCGCGCTCACTGGAGGGCGTCTGCAGGGCCCGGGGCCCCTTTCGCTGGAGAGGAAGGAGCGGTTGTGCTGCCCAGGCCTGGGGAGCCCCCAGCCCGCCCACTCGGGAACCTCTCGTGGGGCCGAGAGGACCCAGCACCGGAGCGGAACTGACGAAAGCCGAACACTGCTGGCAACCGTTAGCTGTCACGTGTTTACATGTTGATGAGAACTGGTGACGTGTTCCTCATTGTCCCCACTGTCCCCCTGCATGCTGGAGCATCCCGTGGTGCCGCTGCACACGCACGCGGGGCGGAGACGCCGCCGGCACATGGCGCTGCCTCGCTGTCCCCTGCCCCGGGAGAGGCGCCTTCCCGGCCCGGGCGGCTGCCCGCGGGCTGGGGGCGCTCGCGCACGGCTTGCTCGGGACTGTGGGCGTCGAGGCAGCCGCAGTGTCCCGTCCGGACCAGTCCCCAGCCCGCCTTTCCTCGGGGGCCGGCCCAGGGCACATCTGCCCTGGGACTGGGGCCCTGCACCCAAAGCGCCCCCTCTGCTTCTGCTCCCGGCGGCCCGCGTCAGCGGGGACTCTGCACAACACGGACGGACGGTGCAGAGCGGACATGCGGGCCGCGCCGGTCCCCGGGCCCCTCTGTCCCCCTGTGGCCGGCAGTCGGGAGCGAGGAGGGCACGCACACCTGTGCAGGGGCGGCCAGCGGGGGCCCGGGGGCCGGAGTGGGACGTGCGCAGGCGAGTCTGTGGCAGTGCTCTGCCGCCTCCCTGCCCCGGGCCCCGGGCAGTGCCACGAGCCGGCTGGGGCCGCTGGGCCTACGCCACACTGCTGAGCCTCACCTCCGGCTGCTCGGGGCTGTCCGGAATGAAGGCCTTCAGGGCCGCGTGGCAGAAACGGTTCAGAGCCGACACGCTTGTCTTCTGCTCGACGTACAGCCTCAGCTTGTCCCTGAAGGTCTCCCCCAGGAAGCTGTAGATGAGGGGGTTCAGGCAGCTGTTGGAGAACGCCGCGAGGTTGACGATGTGACTGGTGAGGGGGTAGGCGTGGCGGAAGGACTGCTGGCAGGGCGAGGCCCCCGGCGGCGTCCGCTGCAGGAGGTGCACGCTGATGAAGACGTTCTCGGGCAGCCAGCAGACGAAGAAGACGAGGACCACGGCCACGATCATCCGCAGGGCCTTCTGCCGCCGGGGGCGCAGGCCCCGGTGCCGGTGAGCCTGGACGAGCGCCCGGGCGATGAGCGAGTAACAGAGGCCGATGATGGCGAAGGGGACGATGAAGCCCAAGGTGACCTCCAGCCACTGCACCTCCTTGACGTCCGCGAAGCAGAAGCAGCCGTCGCCGGCGTGCTGCAGGTGCACGGCGGCGAAGGGCAGCAGCGTGGCGGAGACCGCGGCCAGCCAGACGAGGCCGCAGCTCAGCCTGGCGTGCTGCTTGGTGCGGAACGGGCCGCAGCGCACGGCACGGGCCAGGGCCAGGTAGCGGTCGAAGCTCATCCAGGTGAGGAAGAAGATGCTGCTGTACATGTTGACCTGCAGGAAGAGGGACATGAAGGTGCACAGCACGGCGATGTCGTAATACTGCTCGTCCAGGTTGAACACCTCGATCAGGGAGTCGGCCACCAGGATGAGGTCCGCCGCCGCCAGGTTGATGAAGTACAGGTCGGGGACGGTCATCCTGTCCCGGAACCTGATGTTCACCGCCAGGATCAGGATGTTGCCCACGAAGCCGATGGGGAAGAGGAAGACGGTGTAGAGGCAGGAGAGGAAGAGCCCGACGGCGTACTGCTGCTGCGCCAAGAGCGCGCCCGTCCGGTTCGCGAGGGCCAGGCCGAACGCCTCGGGGGTGCCGTTGCCGGGGCCGGGGCTCGTCTCCATGCCGAGGACGGGCGCAAGGGAACTCACACGCGTGTCCGCGCCGCACGCGGGCTCCCAGGCTGGCCCCGGGGCTCGGAGAGGCCCGCCTCAGCCTGCAGGCCCATCTTCAGGGGGGCGGTCCCGCTCTCCTCTGCACGGGCAGCCCCGGCGCGCTCCCGCCGCCGCCCCCGCGGCACCTGGGGAGGCAGAGGAGGGCGTGAGCCTTCCCCGACTGTCACCCTGCGGGGTTCGAGCGCCGCACAGTCGGGGCTTCTGTCGCCTCGGAGGGACCGCGGTCTGTCTCCGAGCCGAGGTGGAGGCAGCACCGGCAGAAACTGCCCGCGCCCCCTGCTGCGCGGGCGCCCGGAGCCACGGGGTCTGGGCAGCGGGTGGCAGCGGGTCACCCTCGCCCTGGAGGCTGTGCTGTAGCGGTCGGATCGCAGGCTCGTGAGGAACCTTAGGAAAACTACTGCCTGCCCGAGAGGAAGGAAGATTTATCCCCGCAGCTGCTGGGAAGGGGAGTGAGCGGGAAGGGAAAAACCCAGCTCCCCCGGGAGGGCGCCTCGCGGGCCGGGCAGGGACTTCTCCCCAGCGACAGGCGGCCAGAGAAGCCCGGCTCCCTGCCAGCCCTGGTCCTGAGCGTAGGTGCCGCAGACGGAGGTTTTTTCATATTACAGCACGGAAGTTGGAGAATGAGGAATGAAAATGGTAATTATTTTGGGAAATACTGTTGAAATGTTACTTAATGTTTTGACACATTAATGTCAAACCACATATACTTTTGTGATGCTGTTTGTCACCGGACACTTGGTCACCTAGACAGCCGGTAAGGAGGGTGTCCTTTCGGCTCACCTCTGCCGGGGCCAGCGTCTGTGCTGCTGGCCGGGCAGCTCTGTCGAAACTGGGGTGTCTGGTCTTGGGCTGCATTTCCCCAAGGGACACCCCCACCCCCGGTGTCAGCCAGGGACACCGGCAGTGCCTGGGTTTGTCACAGTGCGGAGGGGTGCCCTGGGCAGCAGGACACCCAACGGCCGCAGGACGGCCCCGCCCCACCCCAGGGAGGCTGCAGCCCAGAAACCCGCAGTGGCTGAGTGGTGAGGTTGAAGTGGATTTGGATTGTTTTTTCACTTGAGACTTTTCACTTCTCTCTGTGAGGCAATTAGTGACCATTTTCTGAAGTGCTGCCAAACCAGGCCAGGCGTCTGCTGGCTGCTGCTCAGAAGTGGGACTCCCAGAGAGGAGGAGGAGGGGGACCCACCCCGCCTGGGGCGTCGGCCGGTGCCCTGGGCGTCAGCCGGTGCCCTCTGCTGGCCGGGGCTGGTGGATGCGGCGCTAGAAGCTTCTGTCTTTCCCTCCCTGGTAAAGGCTGCTCAGCCTCTCGGCCCTGCTCGGGGGGGGGGGGGGGGCCTGGCTCGGCCGGGGCTGCAGCGAGAGGGAAGCTCACAGGCGAGGGCTGCAGCCGCCACCCGGCCTCTTGCCCGCAGTGGGGGGAGAGGCTGCGAGGGGGGACTCCTGAGTCCTTTCCTTTTCCCCGTGTGAGTGGGGTCTCTGCTCCCTGACAAATCCCGGGTGTGGTCTGAGGCAAAGACACAGGAATTTAGGGCTAAATCTGACCACGGGTTGTAAAGACTCCGGTCTGCGTTAGACGGTGTGCGGTCACCTTGTCTCCAGCTTGCACCGCTAGTCCAGGTCTGAAGACATGAGGCCACACGATCCCCCGCCTGAGTGGCTTGGCTGGGCGTTGTCCCCGAAACTGAAAGGTTGCGGGTTTGGTTCCCAGTCAGGGCGTGTGCCTGGGTTGCGGGGACGGTTCTGCATTGAGGCAGCCGATTGACGACTCTCTCCCCCCTCTCCCCCTCCCTCCCCTCCCTCTGAAATCAGCGAGCATGTCCTCGGGCCAGGGGTGAGGAGAGAGGGGACCCCACTCTTCTCAGACCTTCTGGGCTGTGTCTGTGCACAGGAGCAGCAGCCACCCGTGCGCTCCGGGGCAGGCGAGGACGGAGGGCAGCCGGCCGGCCTGTCCTGCAGGGCGCCGGGTCCTCCACGGAGCCCCGTGGGGCAGCCTGGGGCCGGCGTCCTCGCTGCGCACTACAGGGGGTGGGGGGCACCCACGCTCCAGTCCTGCCCCCGGGCACAGGTGCTGAGTCGGGGTTTTCCGCCGGGAGCCTCGGGGCCCCGTCCCGGCGCCTGCCTGGTCTGCCCGTGCCCGTGTCCAGCTGTTACCCTCAGCAGGCTGCTCTCCACCCCGAAGGCAGAGCCCAGGACGGACTCACCTGTGCCGCAGCTGGTCTGGCGCTTTTCTGGGTGGGCCCTTGTGGCCTCGGGGTCCCCTGGAGCAGCCGCAGGAAGTGCTCACGGGGCGCTGGCCCCACGTGGAGGCCTGCCCTTCTCTCTGGCAGCGGCAGCGGCGGAGGCAGCGGCAGCTCTGGCTCCGGGAGCAGCTTTATAGGTCTCCCAGGGCCGCCCGGCGGGAGGGCCTCCCCGGAGGCCGCGTTAACCCTTCCCTGCCGGCCTGCTCCCTCCCCCACGGCGGCAGTGAGCGCGGTGCTGCCCGGCTCTTCACGGAAGTTTCCAGCCTCACTGCCTCCTTTACCACGGAGACCGTCCTGTTAGGTTGGAAGGGATTGTGAGCAGGTCTCGTTTATCCTTTGGGTGATGATCTATCGTCATTTGTTGAAGCCTCAAATGTTCTCTCGCTTGTTTCAGCAACTGCCTGGCCTTAGAATGGAGCCCTGGCCCTGGCCGGGGCAGCTCCGAGGGCGGGGGGGCGTCCTTCTCCAGAGTGAGGGGTCCCCGAGGGTGCGGTCCCCGGTCGGTTGGGCGCGGCAGCCAGGCAGTGCTGCCCTCTCACCCGACAGCTCTCTCCGTCTCGCGCCCTCCCTCCCCTCTCTCTGAAAATAAATAAAATCTTGTAAAAAAAAAAAAAAAAACCCTAAACGCTCAATTCCCTCAGTTTAGAGAGTGAATTATACAGAGACTCTAACCTAGGAATTTCACAGACGTTTGCAGAACAGAGTTTAGACCCGAGAAGCAGCAGGCGGTTCAGCGAGGAACTCGGGAGCTCGACTCATTCTCTGCTCTCACTCCCGACGGCCTCAGCCGGGCCTCTGCCCCCTCCCCCTCCTCCTGAAGCCGCCGGCGTGGCGTGGCGTGGCGTGCGCCCGTCTTGGTGGCAGACCTGGGAAGTCTCCTCCGCTGTGGGTCCCACCCTGCCCCCTGGTGCCCAGCGCCGGCCTGGGTGTTGGGCGGGACTTAGCCCCGGTTCCCAGAACCACCTGCTGGCGGTTGGCACCGCACCACCGGCGCGGAGACAGGCTGGCCGGGAGGGACTGCGGGGCCTGTGTGCGCAGGCTGCTGTGCCCAGGGACGCGGCCCCACGCACGCCACGTGTCAGCGAACCTCGTGCTCCCCGTGGCCTCGTCTTCTCACCTCCCCGGTTTGCCGAGACTGCGAGGCCGCGCTCTGAGGGACCTGTTCCCTGCGAGGCGGCTGCAGGTGGGCTGGGAGGTGCGCTGGACCGGGACGCGGCGTCCCCCGGAGGTGCGTGTGGGACACGCACGTCCCCAGCAGGGCTCTGCATGCTGTCTCCGGCGTTCAGGGCCCCTCTGGCTCCAGCATTCCGGCCGCGAGGCCTGTGCGGTGGCTTCCTGGCCGGTGAACAGGCGTGCGTCGGGCGGCCCCCATCCAGACACGCTCCGGGCAGCGGCAGACACCAGCCAGCGCCTCAGCCACCGTTTCGGAAGAAACGAGCCGTGAGAAAGTCCGGCTTCCTCTTCAGTTAAATAAATAAATACAGTGAAGCTCAAACCTGGAAATAGCCCACATGTCACTTAAAAATAGCTGCTTGCCACCAGTGCACCCTGGCCGCCGCCGCACCTTTGCGTTTGCCGCGGGGTCTGCTTAGGGACCACTAGGGTCCTGCGGCTGCCCCCCAGTTTTGTGCTTGAGGCTTAGAATCAGTGAACTGGGGCCGCCAGGTCTTGGGGCCCCGGCCCCCGGACTGCCGGAGCACTGGTGGCTGTGTGACCGGTCGGCCCTCACAGCACTGCGAGGCGGGGGTGGGCGGTTCTCGGCGCTCAGTCTATCGCGCCCCGGCCACATCGGGCGAGCGCCCCTGGTGGTGCAGGTCAGGCCACGCCCTGGGAGGGACCGTGGGTCCCAGGGCACGTTTATGGGCAGAATGTGCCCGAGTGTCAGGCTGAAGGCCGGGGTCTTCGTCCTGTTCCCATCGGACGTTCTGCGACCCCCAAGCTGCGCCATCGGGGGCCACAGGGAAAAGCTGCACAGCCCCCGGGGCGTTCACGCAGCCTGCCCAGCCGGCACCCGCCCACAAGCCGCTCGTCCCTCCGGGGCCGGAAGTCCTGCCGCGGCCGCAGGAGCCGCGAGGTGGTGCCGTCTGCACGGCCCGCGGGGCGAAGCCTGCCGGCCCGAGGCCCGGGACGACCTTCCCGGTCTTGCACTTGGACTGGGCAGCCCCGAGCGGCTCCCAGGGAGCTGCCCACGCCCGCCCCTCGGGGCCGTGGGGCTCTCCTGCCCCGAGACGCCGCGCACTGATGCTTCCCGTCTGCCGGTGCTGGCGGTGCTGAGCGATGGCCCCGGACACCGGGTGGCAGGGAAATGAAGACGAGTGGCCGGGCCAGAGGAAGTGGCTCAGCGCATTGCTGTAATTACGGCAAATCGGAAAGGACTCTCGTGAACACTGACAGCCGGTCAGGAAGCGGGTCGGCTGCCCCGTGTCCGGGCTCTGTGGGCAGCCACACTGCTGGTGCTTCGGGGGCGGCACACCCCCCCTTTGGCCTCAGGGGCCGCCTGGCTTGCAGCCATCGGCTCTGCCATCCGATCTGTTCAGGCGCCGGGTCAGCGGCCTGTGGACAGAGGCACGTGAGTCCTGGCCCAGCCTCCGGCCAACGGACGGGCGCGTGGGTGGTCTCTCGCTTGGTCGTGTGCTTCTTCCAGAGGGGCGGGGCCTTCCTGAGGGGGAGGGTGTCCAGGGACACCGTGTCTTCTCCCCCACACCCCTGTGCCGACAGGCCCACAGCCAGGGCGTTCCGCGGACACCTGCTGGCCGTGCACGGGCCTCCTGGACCCTGGCGTCTCGGCCTTCCTGCAGCGGGCACCTGCGCAAGCTCGGGGCGGGTCGCCCCTGCCCTGTGCCCGGCCCTGCTCCGGGCTCTCCCCGCCCGCCTCCAGGTGGAAACAGGCCGGGCCCCGGAGCCAGAGGTGGCTCGCCCGCTGCGCTCGCCAACCCCTCCGGCTCTTACAGTCCGACCCACGGCCTCGCAGGTCTCCCGTTCCAAATGACTCGGTCCTCCACACGACAGCCCCCCTCCCACACGTCGCCCAGGTGTGATTGGGTTTTCGAAGAAACAGCTCCTGGACCAGCCTCTGGAACGAGCTAAGTTGGAGAGCCGAGGTTCCACTGTGTTTGGGGAGATGACAAAGCGTGGAAATTGGTTCCTGGAGAAACCGTCCCCAGCCCCAGGTCTTCCCCTCACCCCCGGCCCCCATCCTTGTCTCTGAGGCATCCTGGGCCCCCCCGAGAGAGGCGGGGCGGGCCTCGGACCTCGGTGACAAACCCTCTCCACCTGCTGTGTGCTCAGCGTGTACCAGCCACTGTTGGAAGCACTTCCTGGGTGAGAGTTCAGGTGGATGCGCTTCCCACGCGAGGCAGGCGCCGTGGCACGGGACACGGAACGCAAGCGACGCCCCGGGCCCGGCCCCAGACGTCCAGCCCGGGAGCCTGCGCGCTTGCTGTTGGGATGGGTGTGCACATGGTCGGGGTCGCAGGGCTGGCGGGCCGTGTGGGGGCCTAGGCACAGAAGCGCCCCTGCCCGCCGGCCGGTCCGGGGCAGTCAGCGCGCCCGGCACCCCAGGCCCGGCACCACTGCTTCCCGACCCCGAGCTCAACCTCTCCAGGACGGCTGTCGCCGTGGCCCTTGCGTTGGTGCCACCCCGTGGCCTCGTGCACGGGGACCTGCCGGCAGTGTGCGGGCCGGAGCCTGGCTGCCGAGCAGGACCGGACCGTGCAGGACCAGGCGCGCCGTGGCGGCTCCTCCGCTCGCCGGTGAGGGCGGGCCGTTTCCGGGCCGGGCCCTCACGAGCAACGCAGACGGAGCGTTTGCACACCAGTCCTCGCGAGACGTGCATCTTCCTTCCTGGGGCGGGCGCCAGGGAATGTGGTCGCCGGTTCTCACGGCGAGCCGTGTTTCTCCAAGCACGGGGCCGTAGGTGTCGTGTCCGTGCCGGGCCCTGGGAGGCTGGCGCTGCAGGGTCCAGGAGAAGCAGAGGTGTGTGCCTGGGGCCCGGGGTCCCCGGGAGAACGGGACGAGCCTCCGAGGCAGACCCCGTGGCCTGCGTGGTGCCCATCTCTGGCCAAGGACCAGGGCTCCTGGGGCCTTTCCTGAGCCACGCCAGGGCTGCCACGGCCTGGCCCCAGGGCCCCTGGGCGCCCCCTGGGCTTGGCCCTGGGAAGGCTCGCAGTCGTCGTTAGTGTGGGAAGTGGGTGAAGCTGCGGGTTCCCCGGGCACTCCACGCGCCGGGCGGGCAAGGCCCCGCTCAGACCCCTGCGAGCACACGCTCGCCTGGACGCCTGTGGTCTCGGACTCGAGTCTCCCTGGGCCGGCACGCTCAACTCTGTCCCCTGACGGCCCACGGCCCAGGGCCCGCGCTGGGGCGGCATCTCCACCACCCTCCCACCACTGGAGGGGACCACAGCGCCGGGACTCTGGGTTGCTCATGCTCCGCTGGAGCCCTGGGGCCCCGCCCTGCCCGCCCCTCTGGCCGGCTCCTCCCTCCCTCTCCGGTCCCTCCCAGCCCTGGGCAGCTGTGCAGCACCGCCACGTGGGGCGCGGCCCAGCCTGAGGGTGAGGCGACGACTGTTGGGCTCCCTGTCCACACCGCGCACGGACACTCGCCTGGGGTGTGCGAGGGCCAGAGCCCTCAGCACTGAGCAGGACGGGCCACACTGGTCTGCCGTCTCCCTGACGCTGCGGTTGCTTCCAGGTCGGGGCCCCGCCCCTAGGGAGAACCCAGGCCACCCGTTGCCAAGTCCCCCCTGAAAACGGGCGCAGCAGACAGGCCCACCCGAGGGGGGAGCCCAGTGGTGGCGGCTTGTGCGCAGCAGGTGACAGACCCATCCCGGCCGTGGCTCAGGAGACAGCACCGGGGCCCCACTGGCCCCCCCCTCCCCCGGCCACCCTCTCTGGAGGAGCAGGCCACTGGCCGCCGCGGTCCCAGGGCCGAGAGTCGAGTACACCGCAGGGCAGAGGGGCCGGGCGGGGCGGGGCCTGGTGACAGGCGCCTGTGCCCCGCAGCCCCGGCCCGTGGTCGTCTCTGCTGCCAGCCTGGCCCGCCCCGCAGCCCCCGAGCTCCCGGGGAGCGGGCAGGCGGAGGGAGCCCTGCGGTCCTGTGAGGACGGCAAGGACTCGGCCTTAATTCAAACCACACGCTGCATCTGACGCAGAGTACGGTCTGGCCACGTGACCACAGAGCCTCGGACGGGTCTGGGAGGGGAGCCTGGTGCGGATGGAGAGGGCTGCGAGTGCCGGCGGCACAGGTGGCAGCCCCACCCCGGCACAAGGGGGGCGCCCGCAGTCTGTCTGGTCGCAGTCCGAGGACGATCCGGGGCTCTGCCCTCCGCCCCCCGGGGAAGGGCGTCCGGCCGCCGGCACCCTGAGCCCAAAGCCGCGCCCCACCCCTGCCCGCAGGCCTGCACGCAGCACCCTGCTCGGCTGGGCAGGGCCGGGGCGCGGCGCCCGGAGGGCCGTCGGGAAGAGTTCCTGCTGTGTCTGGTCTGCGGCTCGCCTAAGCCACGCCTGTCTGGAGGCCGGCACCAGGCAGGTAGGAGCCTTGGGAGGCATGGCAAGGACGGGCGCGGGGTCAGCGAGGTCCCGGGCACGGCCCAGGTCCTGAAGGAGCGAGGTCTGCCCGGCGGAGCGAGGGTGCCCTCTCTACTGCCCCCTGACCGGCCCCGGGGCCGGCGACTCCTCTTCACAGCCTCTGCCGCCGTGCAGCTGGGTCCCCTCCGCAGTGGAGCTCGCCCTGCAGGGGTGTACGCTTGCGGCAGGACCTTCTAAGCAGCGCCCACCTGTCCGGGGTCCCTGACGGCACCCACAGCCACGGGAGGTCCATGGGGCGAGCCCGGGTCCAAGGCACCCATTGGAGCTTGCTCAGGGGTGGGGAGGCCTCCTGGGGGAGTGAGGACCCCTGAGGCTCCTCTGCCCTGGGGGCGGGGAGCCAGAGGCTGGAGGGGCAGCAGGGCTCCTGTCCGTCTCTCCGGCTGCGGCCTCCCAGCTCCCACGAGACTAGTGCCTGGTCACTGGCCCCATGGCCGCCAGCCTCACCCCTGCTGAGCACCCCAGGGGCCCAGGCCTCATCCGTCCAGGGCCCAGGGCTGCTGTGAGGGGCTGCTCTGAGGGCCTGCAACACCGTGGGGCAGGCAGACTAGGGAGACCCAGGCCCCGCCTGGGGATGGGAGGGGCGGGGCGGGAGTCCCGTGTGGGTGGGGCTGGCTCTGCTGGAGGAGGGACTCGGGCCTGGGAGGCCGTGGCCTCCCTCCTGCTCTGGGGCTGTGCTGCCCCCGCTCGGGCCCAGGGCCTTCTTGCCTGAGCCCTGGGCCCTAAAAGGCCTCCAGCTCTCCCTGTGGCCTGGCCGGCCGCCCTTTTCCACGCCCCCCCAAGGCTTTTGGCCACTCCGGTCCACAGGGGTGAGGCGTGCACTCCCTCGGCCCCGTGGCTGCCGGCGCACGGTGAGCGGCTGCGGCACTGCGTCACTTCCTGTCACCCCTTGCAGGGACCCTCTGCCGGGACGACACCCCGCAGATGTGTGGAACCACAGCCGTGTGTGGGGTGTGCCCCCAGTGCCGGCAGTGGCTGTTCCGGCAGCACAGTGCAGGGACGGTTAGCGCCGCTGCAGGGCCGTGCCGCAGGGCCCAGCCGGCCGCCCGGCTCCTGCCACGCGTGGTGGCGGCTGTGCGTCCGGCCCTGCTGTCTGGGGAGGGGGGGCTGGCCTGCGCCCCTTCCTCTCAGCCGGCAGAGGGTGGGGACAGGCCTCTGGGTGGTGCTGGCCGTGGTGCTGACGGCCGTCCTGTGGGCACCCTCCTCGGTTCCTGGACCCCTTAGTGGCCTCAGGTGACCTGTGGAATCGGGGACAGGGGTGGGGGCGTCTTTGGATGGAGTGGACCGTAGCAGGGAACCGCCGAGAGGGTCTCCGGGCCCTTGGACAGATGTGGGCTTGTCCGCTGACCTGCACCCCCTTCCGGCCGCCCACCCCCACCAACACACGCTCTGCTCTACCTCCTTCATTTTAATGCTCCATGCCCGTCTCGCAGACGCCCCTCTTCGTGCAGACAGACGTGAGGGGGTCAAGTGCTCGACCGGTCTACACGGTACAGACACGGGCTTTGACCCCCACCACTTCATCGGAAAGCCCCTGCTGGGAGGCCGAGCGCGCAGGCCGGGGGCGGGGCTGGCGGGGCACGGGCCAGGGAGCCCCGGAGGAACACAGGAAGGGTCAAGAGCACACGCCTCGTGCTGCTGTGCGTCCTTGCCTCAGTGTGTCCGCCGGGGAGAGAGCAGCAGAGTGTGCAGGTGACAGAGTGCCGTGCGTGGGGCCGAGGCGTCAGTCACCCGGTCCCCCAGGATGCGAGACCCCGGTGGCATGAGGGAGCGACAGGCTTGGCCTGGGCACCGGGCGCCACCTCTGTGGGCTGACCCGTGCCGCCAGCCGTCTACGCCAGCACCTGCTGGACCCCCGGCTGGTCCTCGGAGCAGCTCCGGCGCCCACAGGGGGTCTTCTTTATCAGCCGCCGCAGCTTGCCAGGGAAGCTCCTGCTGATGTAGCGGTACAGCAGCGGCGTCACAGCGCTGCTGGAGAGGGCGAGGCACCTGGACAGGTCCCTCGCGAAGAGCAGCATCCCCAGGTGCTGCTCGTCCACAGGCCGCCCCCGCAAGGCCAGGGACGTGTGCCCCAGGAGGGTCAGGTAGTGCGGCGTCCAGAGCCCGAACTGCGTGCACACGGTGGCCACCAGGAGCCGGTGCACCGAGGGGTCCAGCCTCCCCGCCTCCTGGTCGAGGGGCGTGTCCTGCTTGCGGATGCGCGAGACCAGCACCAGGGCGTAGAGCACGGCCAGGCCGGGCACCAGGTACCCGATGAGCACCATGATGGTGCTGGCGGCCTCCGTGTGCTGCATCTGGGCGCACTCGGCCAGCCGGGCGGCCACGTGGCTGCAGATGTAGGAGAGCAGGGAGGAGAAGCTGGTGAGCAGGGCGCCGCCCCAGACGAAGCCACACACGTGCCGGCTGTTGTAGACGCTGGACATGTAGGTGCGCGGCAGCGCCCGCTCGATGTAGTAGTCCAGGCTGAGCAGGGCCGTGCAGTACATGGTCACCAGCGCGCAGACGTCGAACAGCACCAGCAGCGTGACCTGGGCCTCGCCGCCGGGGCCCCCCGGGGCCCAGCCGGAGGCGCCGGGGCCCAGCAGGAGCGCGGGCGCCAGGGCGCTGAGCAGCAGGCCCGCCACGGCCATGTTGACGAAGTAGACGTCGGGCATGGCCATGCTGCCCTGCTCGTGCAGGTTCACCAGGATCAGCAGGCTGTTGTAGCCCAGGCCGACGGGGACGCCCACGGCCAGGTAGAGCAGGGACACGGCCGACAGGGCCAGCCGGGCGTGCTGGCAGAGGGGCTGGTCCTCGCCCCCGCCCGTGCTGTTGAGCGGGCTGCAGCTCCACATGGCGCCGGGCGCCGCAGGCTGTGGGGAGAGGGGGGTTCGTTGTTACCCGGAGCCGAGCCCCGGGCCCGCGGGCCGCTCGGGGGAGCTGGGGGACGGCCAGACACTGGCCTCGGAGTTTCCTGCGAGAGCCGCTGCGGGCTGCCGTCTCAGGCCCCAGGCAGGGCCAGTGCCTGGGGGTCATGTGCTGCAGGGTCTTCGCAGCGCGGCCAGCCTCCTAACCCCGTTTCTGCGAGAAAGGGGGGCAAGGGGGCATGGGTCCCGGCTCTTCTTAGGGCCGCTGTGTGCTGGCCATGGCAGGCGCTCCACCTGCTCACCCTCGGAGCACCTGGCTGAGTTGGGCTTCTCTCCACCAGGAGGGGACGCTCTGCAGGGCCCCTGCTGGCCTGGGTCGGGACTCAGACCCAGGCTCCGTGCCGCCCCCCCTCCCCCACCCCGGCGCTGTCCCTGGAGAGCAGGATGATGGTGAGTCAGGGTGCCCGCAGGCCACGAGCAGGCCAGCCGGAACAGACCACAGGGCACCCAGGGGCAAACCCCACGTGCTGCTTGTCCCAGGCCTTGCCGTGACAGGTGTGACTCAGCCAAGGTCAGGAAGGCCTGCAGTGCGGGGAGAGCTGGGCTGGCACACAGCCCTGCCCTCTGGCATCAGCCTGGACCCGGCCCAGCTGCGTGGGCAGCGACAGCCCCTCTGCCTGCCCCCAATGCCCTCTCACGGCGCCTGGGCGCAGGTGACAGAGCGCGGGGTGCGGGGGCCCTGGTGCCTGAGCTGCGCTGGGCGGGCTGGAAGCACTGCTTCCGGGGAGGGCTGGCTGTGTGGGCGGGAGGCCCGAGAGGGGGCCTGGCCCCACGGTGCTCAGGAGGCCGTCTGCGGGGGACCCCGGCCCTGCACCTCTGCCTCGCAGGCCCTGCATGGGCAGGTGGCCCAGGGTGGCCCGTCCACCCACAGTGTGGGGCCTGGGGGAGAACGGGCAGGGAGGGCAGATGTCACCAGCCTCTGGAGGGGAACCTCGAATTCAGAGACGCTGGGCCCAAGCCCGTCTCTGCTTGCAGACCCAGAGCAGCCCTCTCAGCGCGCCGGTCCAATCGCCGGTCCAGACCTGGGCTGCGTCCAGGGCTCAGGCCACAGCCACAGCCAGCCCACCGAGGGGGCACTGGCCCCGCCCTGTGTCCCACAGCCCTTCGGCACTGCTGCCGTGTCCCGCCCCCTCGGGCCCCCTCGGGCCAGGTGACAGGGCCGGGCGACAGTGCTTGGCAGCGTCCTCCTGCCCCCAGCAGGAGCGCGTCCGCGTGGTTTCTCAGCGCCGTCTGGCTGCCCTGGGCCCGCCGGGAGGGACGCCGAGGACGAGGCGACGTTGGCGACCCTCGTGAGCACTGCTCGCCAGCGGGTGTCAGACGGTGACGCGCGCGCCAGCGGCCGGGCCCAGCCGTCCCCCCACACGTGCTGCTGTTGCCCCGCCGAGAGGGACGGCGAGGGGCAGGTCCTCCCGTCGGGACGGTGCTCCTCGGCTGCGGGGCTGGCTGCGGGGCTGGCTGCGTGGGCAGAGCCACCCCGGGGCAGGGAGGCGGCCCCTGCTGGAGCCGCCGCCTGCTGAGCCGCCGGGAGGGCGTGGGCATGGGCTCTGTCCGGCAGACCTCACCGGGCTCCAGTTCCGAGGAAGTGCTGCACCCTTGTGGCTGCTGTGGACCCTTCTTACCCCAGCATGGCCTGGCCTCGCCCAGACGGTCTTCGAGGACCCCTGGAGCCCCCCCAGGACGCCCCCACCTGCTCCTGCTGTCAGCCTTCCCTGCCGTGGGCTTGGGCTGGGGGGGCCGCAGCCCCCTATCGGGGGGGGGGGGGTTCACTAGTGAAAGGCGCAGCCCTGCGCCCACTGCCAGGGGCCGCGGCCCGGAAGACGCGCCCAGCCCCTCCCACTACTCCAGTCCCACAGGCCCCGCCCCGGCACAGAGAGGCTCCGTGCCCCGGGGCCCCCAGGCCCCCAGGCCCCCCAGGCCCCCTGCGCAGCCTGCGATGGCGCCGTGAGGATGTGCATCCCTCTGTCTGCCTTGCTTGGCAGGCACCACGGCCCCTCCCTGCCTGTTTACTGCCCTCTCAAACGAGGGGCTGTGCCTGGACAGGCCAGTGTCGCAGGCTGCTCCCACCTGCCCCTCCTGCCCCCTCGGTGGCCTGGCCGTGGCCTCAGCCCTGTGCAGCCCAAGCCCGTGTGGGGGACACTGCAGTTAGGAGCTCCTTTCCCCTGAGACCTGTGGGTGGGAGCCGAGGACACACAGGCGGCCCTCTGGGCCGTAGCTGGACCTCAGGGAGGGGGCCAGAGCTTCCCGGGGGGGGGGGGGTGCCCCGAGAGCTCCGAAGCAGCGCAGCACAGTGCAGTGGGGGCAGGTGTCCCCCGTGAAGGGAGGGACGAGCTCCTCCTGCAGGCCGCTGCAGGCCCCTTTGCCCCAAAGCCCCCACTGCGGCTGCGGAGGGGGGGGGGGTGACAGGGACTGCGCCCCCGAGGGCATCGCCTGCAGCGGGAAGAGCAGCGGCAGACATCCGGCTCTGGCTCAGACGGGCTCCGTCCTGGGCAGGCGTGAGACCTGCCCAGAGTTTCCCTGAAGTGCTCCTGGGCCTCGCGGCCCCTGCCTGTGCGGGAGGGCGAGCATGGGGGTGGGGACTGAGCGACCGGGGGGGGGGGGGGGGGGGCAGACCAGGACCCCGCTGCTCGACCCCCTGGCCGCACCCACTGGCCACGCCCACTGGCCACGCCCGGACAGGGCTGTAAACTGGCCCAGGCAGAGCCAGCGTCGGGCGCCGTTCGGGCCAGGTCGGCTGTGAGGGTGACCCCGATGTCGGGTGCAGGTTACGGGCTGAAAGGGGCCAGTGTCCCTCCACTTTCCGCTGGAAGAGGGCCCGCCGGGCCGCTGTCCAGCGTGCTTCCTGGGGCGGGGGCACCTTGTCTCTGCCGGTCTTACTCAGAGATGGGGGGCAACGGCGGCTGTCAGAGCCGCCTTGTTCTACAAGTGCAGGCGTGTGGCTTTTCCAGAGCGGGGACCGCTCATTGTCAGCCCCGTGAGGTCGAAGGGTGAGAGGGCGGCAGGTCCTCACCTCCCAGCTGCTGGGCTTGGCCCCGCCTCCTCCCTGGTCCCATTTCCCTGAAGCCAGCCCCTCCTCCAAGCGCTCAGGGTTGTGAGCTGGGACAGGGAGTGGTTGGGGAAGAGGGAGGGCCTGACCACAGTGCTGTGGCCGCCCCCCCCCCCCAGCACAGGCGGGGCACAGGCGGGCAACGGCTTCTAGGTATCAAGCCTGTTCCTTCCTGAGAAAGAGGAACTTGGAACTCCGCTGGGCAACGCAGGGTTCCAGGAAGGGCCCAGAGATGGGGGTGGAGGGGGTTCCAGTGTCGCCGTCACCTGCTGCGTCCCCTCAGCTGAAGGGGCCTGGCTGGGTGAGGGCCCTGTGGGCCTCTCCTCCCACTCCCACTCCCACCCCACCCCTGCCCGCCCGCCCGCCCCTCAGGACTCTCGGCTGGGCCAGCACCTCCTTCTCAGTCCCACCGCCGCCTCCCCCCTCCCCCGCAGCACCTGCCTCCGGCTCCTGAGGACAGGCACCCAGGTGCGGCTCGAGGGCGCTGCACCCCACCGGACCCCAGCACGTGCAGCACGTGCCCGGGCCCCCTGCCCATGGGAACCTCTAAGGCAGGGGTGTCCAACCTTGTGGCGTCTCTGGGACACGCTCAAAGGAGAAGAGCTGTCTTGGGCCACACAGTAAATACATTATGACACGTAATCACAGAGGAAACTCAACGTTTCAAGTAAACGTACGGTTCTGTGTTGGGTGCAGGTTGGACACCCCTGCTCAGAGCAGAGCCGTGGTCCCAGCCTCTGCAGGGGGGGGGGGGGGTGCCTTGGGACTCCAGCAGACTTACCCGTTAGAGGGAGGCTGGGAGGAGGTTCCAGAGGCCAGAGTTCCCGGCTCAACAAGGATGGATGGAGCCCCACCTGTGTCGTCGGTGCCGCCGTGGACCCTCAGGCCGGGCGGCCCCTCAGGCAGGGCGGCCAGGCCTTCCGCCGTCCGACTGAGGCAGAGGCTCCTCTGCCACGGGACTCGCAGGGGCTGTGTTTTCTGAGCCTGTGTGTACTGCCCTTCCCCCGACCCCTAGCTGTCTGTCCAAGGACTGAGCTGTCTGCAGGGCCCTCTCCTCCTGGACCTGCAGCCGGGCCCGTGTGTCACCAGCAGGAGGACCGCCGCTCTTCCCACCCACTCCCGCACGCCGGCTCCCAGGAACCTCAGGGCTCTGGTAACTAGTTCTCGAGAGGGCGCCATGCCCCACGTCCTGCAGGCTAGCCTCTGCCCCTGGGCCATGTGGCCTCCTCCTGGGCGGGGTGAGGGTGGTCTGGCCAGGGTCTGGGTGCTCCAGGCTGGGGTCCTGGCAGTGAGCACAGGGTGGCCCCAGCTCTGGCCTGTGCCCCTCTGACAGCTCCCCACGCCACCTGGAGGTCCCACAGCCCCGGCTCTGCCTCTGGGTGCCCACAGGCCGCCTCTTGGGGATCCAGCTGTCAAATGGCACGGAGGCCCGAGGACAGCTCAGGAGGCCTGGGCGCTGGGCCCCCTGCAGCCCCGGGTGACCAGTGAGTCCAAGTGCTGGCAGAAAGGCCCTGTGGGACCTGGGTTTGGAGTGGAGGCCTGCGGGGGGTGGGGGGCTGGCCAGGCCAAGGAAGGGTAAGCTGGCAGGAAAGCTGGCGACTGACAGGCCCTCCAGGGCTCTCTGCCCACCGCCCGAGGCCTGAAAGTGCGTGCAGGGTGGGCGCCCAGGCAGCAGCAGCCCCCTCCCCTAGCGGCGGGGCGGCAGTGGCCTCAGGCCTGGGCGATGGAGGGGGACAGACAGGCAGGGGCCTAGTGGCTGCGCCCCAGTGAGAGCCCAGCCCCAGGAGCCCCCTCCCTGCAGGAAGGCAGTTCTGAGCCTGGCAGCACCTGGACCCCGGGCCTGACCCCCCAGCCCCCCAGGAGGGAACCTGAGCCCGGTCCGTGCGCTCGGGAGCTGGCGCAGCAGCTCCACGCCCCTCAGTCTCCAGGCGTCTCCACTGCACAGACGGACACCCAGACTCACAGTGTCCGCCATTTCCTGCCTCGGTTTCCCCAGTTTTTTAGGAAGACCCGTGTGAGGCTTTCGAAATGACCTAACAAACGCACTGCGTGCAGCACAGAGGGGCCTAGCCAACCCGGGCGCTGGGAGGACGAGGGGCGGCCCTCCCCCACCCCCCAGACCTCCTTCCACACAGGAAGCTGCAGTGGGAACTTCCTCCCAGGGCCCTGGCAGCTGGCGCCCGGGAGAGGAAACCAGGGCGGGAGGGGCGGGCGCTGGGGCCCTGTCACGGCCAAGCGAGCGTGCCCATGGAACGGACCCCCAAGGGGGCGCATGCCGGACCGCGGGGCTGTGCACTGGGCCCAGGTGCGGGTCGGGGCACAGCGGCGGCACCCCTGCAGGCGCCCTGCGTCCTGGCCGCCTTCGCAGCTGCCCTGGGAGTGGGGCCTGGGGGGGAGCTGAGCTCAGGGCGCTGCAAACAGCAGTCGTGGTCTCCGGGGTGGGGGGGTGCAGGCACGCGCACACGAGTGCGTTCACACGAGGCCGGCAGAAGTGAGCAACCAGCACCCTGCTCCCACGGAGCTGAACACATGTCGCCAGCCTCACCTTTCAGCGCCCGCCTCTGAGCCAGACGCTCGGCCCGCTGCCGCACCGGGGCCGCCGCAGCCTCGCCCTCGCCGCCGCCCGCACGGGTGGTCGCTTCCCCTGGCCACTCAGCCAGCACCAGCTCCCCCTCAGCTTCTCAGGCATCAGCTCCTGGGCCTGCCCACTCTCCCCCCTCACGGGCACTCATGCCCCACGCCTGGCTGGCAGAGCCTCCACGGCCCCGACAGCGGTGCACCCTTTGACACCAAGGGACCGGGGAGTGGGCACAGGAGGCCAAGGCCAGGCAGCGCACCCTCAGAGGGTGGGCAGCTCGGCTAGGCGGCCGGTCCTGTCGACCTGGTGTGCAGCCTGAGACTCAGCCTCACGTGAATGTCCTGGAACAATCAGAATGCTTTGAAAGTGACTCCTGAGCATATTTCCTCAGTGCGGGCCGTCAGAGAGGCGTTAGCGGCAATTTACATCCAGCCGGCAGGAGCCAGGCGCTCGGAAAGGCTGACGTGGCCGCAGGTCCCCCACTGGGAGCCACACCCCCGATGCTATCTCAGACGCGGGCCTCCTCGGGGCGATGAGAAACGGCTCCCTACGTAGGCAGGCTGTCTGTCCTCATTCCACAGCTGTGTGCCTTCCGCTGTCCCAAGTGGCCGTGGGTGACAGCGCCCCGGGCAGCCGGCCCGGCTGCCTCTCGTTCTCCGTGGACAACAGGCCTGTTGGCCGGGGACCAGCCCGGGGACCGGCCGCAGCCTCCTCTCCTCAGACGCCGGGCACACACGCGCCCTTGTCTGTGCAGCAGGGTTACCTGGGGTTTCTGTCCCCGGAGCGGCGCGGTGGGAGCTGAGCCTGTCTCCGGGCGCACCAGGCCGAGGAGAGGCACAGGCAGAGGCAGAGGGAGGCCGGCTCAGAAGCCCAAGGGCCAGCCGAGCGGCTCCGGTCTCTGTCTCAGACGCCGGGCGCCCTGTCTGCCTGGCCTTGCGCTGGGTGTGCTCTTACCTGGGGACGTGCTCGGGGCCCAGATGCTATCGCCACCTGTGGCTCTTTCCGAGGGAGGGGCCAGCCAGCCAGGCTGGCTTATCACAGTCGCCCCCTGGTTCGCTGGGCTCTGACCGAACCGGAAGCCCCGGGGCCCCCTCGCCGACAGGCCTGGGAGGAGGGGGGCCCCGGGCGGACCTTCCGGCGATGCGTGAGACACCGGTCTGTTGCTCCCTGCCCTCTGCCCCTGGGGTGTCCCTTTTACTTGCAGAGACTCCCGGGCAGCGTGCTCTGGCGGCCTGGGTGAGGGAGGAGACCCGCTTCCTGCTCTCTAGACCGAGCCCTCTCTGCTCTTTGGGGCCTGGGCCGTGTTTGGGGTCCCGGCCTGCGGGGCCCCAGGAACAGATGCAGCCCGAGGCTGCCCCTTCACAGGGTGGCTTCAGCCTCAGGTGTTTCGGAGGCAGCGGCCAGAGGAGGGAACCCTGGGAAGCACTGTTTAAGGTGGCCGCCGGGGGTCTCCGAGAGGTGGCCCCAAGGCTGGGCCCAGGGACAGGACCCCCAGTGGCACAGTCGGGGCCAGGAGGTGGGAGCGGCAGGTCCCTCTTCCCGCCTGTGAACCACACAGGCACCTCCCTCTGATGGTTCTGGGCAGCTCAGGCCTCCTTTCACCCGGTAGCGGGCACAGTCGGCGTGCACCTTGTAACCGGAGTCCCCACGGGCACGTCAGGTGGCTGTTTGAGCACAGGGCAGCAGGTCCCTGTTGATGGCGGCGGCATCCTCCCCGGAGCTGTGTGCCTCTGTCCTCCCTGGAGGGGCAGGGCGGCAGCAGGGACCCCGGGCCAGAGGCCCTTGGCTCTATGCAGGGGGGGCGACGGGCTGGGCCGCCCAGCCTCCTGCCTGCACCTGTGGGCACTGCGACTGGAGGAAGATCCTGAGGTTCCGGCTCGGAGAGCGTGTCAGCCGTAGGGGTGCCGCTGCTCACTGTCAGCGATGCCTGCTGGGGACCCAGGGAGGATGGCAGAGGACTGCTCTCTGGGGAGCCCTAGCAGCCTGGGGACAGCCTCGGAGCCACCTCATACACGCTCTTGCGTCTGCAGAGGGCGTGGGGCGAGCTGCTGGCCGCCTTGTGAGAGGGAGTGTGCGTCTGGCCAGATGCTGAGACACGGGAGGGGCCACAGCTGCCCCACTGAGATAGGGCATGCACCCCTGGTTCGGAGCCGGAGGGAGCGGCGCACCCCCCCGCACCGCAGGAAGGCGGCTGTGGGGCACACGCAGTCAGGTGTCACTCCGCGATAAACAGAAATGGAGTCCCGCCACTTGCGATCACTGGGGTGGACCCACGGGACACTATGCTCAAGTGACATAGGTCAGAGATCTCACTTTCAACAAACGGAATTGAAACAGAAAAAGGTGGTGCAGGGCCCTGAACTGAGTCGTCCCGGTGGTGAGAGGGACGTGAGGCACCAGGTCTCCCTCACACTGGCGAGAGTGACCCTGCGACCCAGGGCGCCGCGCTGGGGGCTGTGACGGCGACCGCCACCAGGTTCTGCCCGAGCAGCAGAGGCGCTGGGCGTCCTCGGAGCCAGTCCGTGCCGGGAGGGGCCCGTCAGGGAACCAAGGCAGTCCCCGCAGAGCGGGTCTCCGCTCGGGCGCCCTTCAGAGTTTGTTATGACGCTGTCATCAGGAAAGGGACAAAGCTCCAACTGCGGGGACGTGAGTCGGCTGGACTGCTGGCCACCCGCAGGCACGGCTCCAGTGCCTGACAGGTTAACGACCGCGGGGCGGCCGCCTGCCTGGCTCCCCTCCCAGCGCCGCGGGGCTACAGCACCCCCCCGCGCCGAGGGGACCACGCAGGGCCCGGCCCAAGGACCTGCGGGTCCTAGAGGAGCGCCCGGCCGACGGGGCCACCGCAGCCCCAGGCTCGCTCCCCGCGCGGGCCGCGACCCCGCGGGCACTTAGCCGACCGGATCCCAACCCCACATTCGGCGCCCACTCACCGGCTCGCTGGGCCGCGCAGTCCCGGCGGGCGGGCAGCTGGGGGCTCCGGAGGCGGCAGGCTCACGGCACACGCCGCGCGGGGGCCTGTGTACACACGTGACCGCTCGCCCCGCCCCCCGCGTGGCCCCGCCCCCCTCGCGCTGCGGGTGCCGGCCTGCTGGCCGGGGCGGCGGAGCCCTTCCGGGAGGAGCTCCGGGAGGAGCGGGCGGCGAGTGCAGGGGCAGGCCTGGGGGCGAGGGGCCGTGGTGCTGAGTCAGCGCGCTCTGAGCTAAGGGGCCGGGCCTCGGCGCCTTTGGGAGCACCTGCCGCCGTGCGCCCTGGAGCCTGGGTTTCTCTGTGCACTGACCTGGCCCCAGGACGCCGCTTAAAGGGACAGTACATGGTGTGCAGCCCCACTGACTTTGTAGCTGCCGTTGGAATTCCTGTGGTGACAGGACGTGGCAGCACACTCAGGCTCGCGCTCCAGGGGCATGTCTGTCTGAAAGCCTGAGTGTGCAGGTTGTGGAGTTTGACGCGGGGTTGCTGGGGCAGAGCGGGGCTGGCGGGCGGCCGGCCTGCTCCGAGTGTGGATGGGAGCCGGGACTGGGCTTGGCAGGGGGCGCGGCTCCCTCTCAGCACAGGCCACCGGTAGACCCCTTTGCCCCCCACCCCCACGCCGGGACCCTGCTGGAAATACCTCGGTCAACTCCTCAGGCCAGCACCAGTGGCGGTGGCAGCAAGCGTCACGCAGTGGGCCGCGCCTGCCCCCAAGGCCGGGACCGGTCACCGTCAGCCAGCACCGACGGCCTAGGCCCTCAGAGCCGCCTCTCTAGGCACCAGCTCCCAGAGCTCACCAGCTTGGCTCGGGCACCCACCTGCCAGGGCTCCCTGTGGCGGGGGCCGGTGAGAAGAAGGCCGTCTGCCGGCCAGGCCCCGACCCTACCGACTAGGCGGCACCCGACCCGAGAGGCGCTCCCGTGGGGGCCCAGAGGGGGCGGCAGCGTGGGGTACGGCCTCCCGGCTTTCCCTCGTCCCGGGCCTCGGAAACCGGGAGCGATGTGCCAAGGCCACAGAGCAGATAGCCGGGTTGGAACCCAGGCGGTCTGGGGCTTCCTGGGTCAGGCCTGGGGATGCCGGGCCCTCCGGGCACCTGCCCGAGCAGCCGTGTGGCCTTCTCTGCGTGCACGGCCTCGAATCCCCAGGGAGGGTCCCTGGAACACCCGCAGGGCGTCCTGCGGCGAGAGCCTGGCCTGGGGGCCGCCCTGACCACCGGTCTGCACAGGAGGCTTCCCCTGCGCCCAGGCAGACCCAGCCGATGGGCCGGGAGCAGGCTGGGGGCGGGGCCGTGTGTGTCCACGGTGAGCCAGGGTAGCCCTTCTCGGCCAGGGGTGCGGGCCTGCTCCGGGGCTGTGGCTGGCTGCGTCCCCCGCTCCCTCCTGTGTGAGGCCAGGCGACTCTGGGGGCAGCTGCCCCGGGCACACGGCACACGTGGAGTGAGCCTGAGGCTGGGGCTTGCGGCTGCACCCTGGTCTGCTGGCACCCCTGCCTTGCTGGGGACTGCGAGGCTCCACAGTGAGCAGGGAGGCTACGGCCCAGCGCCCAGCTGCGGCAACGGCAGTGCCACACCATGGACTGTGGGAGTGTCCCTGTTGGTCACTGTGCTCACCAGTCTTGAGACTCGGTGCCCTTCCTCTTTGATCTGGGTGGCAGTCGATGTGGCCGCTTCCACACCGTGGGGACCCTGGACTGCCGGTCAGGGACTGGAGAGTGGTCTGCTCACTGGGGTCTGTTTGCATTTGGCTTTTCCCTTGGGGGATGGGAGGGCAACGTGGGGGTTGCAGCACCCCACTGAAAAGGCAGGCTGGCTCTCCTTCTGAAGGTGCAGCTCTTAGCCCTGGTGCACTTCCTAGGCTGACGTGCTCCATGTGGCACGTGGGTCCGGGGCCAGGAGCGTTCAAATTTGGATTTGCTGATTCTTGTGAGCGCGGCTCACGGCAAGGTTACACTTGGCCCTCTGCATGGCCCCAGCAAGGTGTGAACTTTGGAGAAAGTGTGGAGGGAGGGCTGGGCGAGAGCAGTCAGTTCTGAGCTGGGCCGTGGCCCCTCCACGGTCACGATGGATCAGTGTTCCGTCGGTGCAGCTGTCTCCCTGCTGTAACCCAACACAGGGCCCCCCCCGTTTCCTGAGTGCCGTCCTGCCTGCTCTGCCAGCGCCCCTGTGCTCGGGGGTGGCGGGGTATCCCCTTAGTCATGGGGAAGGACCCTGGGTGGGTTTCGGGCTGCGTCCTGAGGCCTCTGGCCTAGCAATGAGATCAAGTGGCGATTTTTAGGTGGCGGCTGTGAGCCGCCTTCAGCGTGCAGTGTGGCCAGCGGCACTGGGTGTCCGCCTGCCGACTGTCCCCTGCTGGGGCTGTGCCCCCAGTGGGGCAGGCACACTGGCTGTGCTAGGGGCCCGGCGGCCTCCAGGCGTGCCCTGCCAGAGCAGACCTGCCCGTGACACAGCAGAAAGCGCACCCTCGCGTCTCTGGGGGGGTCCCGGCAGCAACTCGGCTTCTGGGTGGCCGGCGCGGCGGGTCTGCTCCACACCCCACCCTCACGTCCCCAGCACCCCTCCCCGGCTCCTCCTCCACCCCGCGGGGGCCTCCCCCCCAGACAGCCAGGAGGTGTCCTCGCCTCCAGGTCTCCAGTCGGTGGCCACCTGTCTTCCTGGCGCCATTTTCCTCGACCTCCACCTCCCGCGGCCTTCCTAAATCACGACGTGCGAACACGCCAGGACTCCCTGCGCACCCCTGCTGCGGGCAGGCATCTGTTTGTGCGGGCGGCTGGGCCGGGCACCACAGCCTGGGTGGCCTGCACGCAGCAGTCCCTCCCCTCGGTCACGGAGGCTGGGGTCCAGCCCCAAGCAGCCCCAGCAGCTCCGTGTCTGCGGGGGCCACATCCTGGTTCAGACAGCGTCTTCCCACTGTGTCCTCCCAGGCGGACGGGGCCTCTTCTCAGAAAGCACTAGTGCCACTCCTCGGGGTCCCACCCCATGATGGAGTCACCCCACAGCCCTCCCTCCCACCACCGTCGAGTTGGGGGTGCGGGTTCAGCGGGTCAGTCTGTGGCAGCAGCACTTGTGTTCGTCCCCTGTGGTGCCCCGGCTCCCAGCCAGTCCGGCGGGAAGAAGTGGCATAACAGAGGTTTGCGTGTGCCTGTCACACACCCAGTCTCGTGACCAGGAGCTGCTGAGCCAACTGGGCGAGTAGGGGATCGAGGGTCTCTCAGTCCCCTCGGGGCGGGCTCAGCCACTGCCTCCAGCTGCTCGCCACAGGTAGGCCTCTTGGTCACACCGTCCCACTCCACGAGCTGGACCTTGTCCCCAGAGGCCCTGGGGGCCGTGTGAGGTGCCGTTCTTCTTAGAGGCCCCTGTGCTGCAAACCCCAGGGGTGCAGTGAACGGCCCAGTGCCTCAGTGTATGGCCCGGAGGGACAGGGCACATCCTGCAGCCTGGTCCCAGGTCAGACGGACCAAGGAGGGAGCGCTGGGTGGGGCGCAGGCAGGCCTGGCGCACTGTGCACCCTCGCTGAGCCTCGGTTTCCCCTCCGATGAGTGTGGGTGGCGGAGCAGCTGGAAGTGTGAGAGCCTGCCCTGGGCCTCGTGTCCCTGCACGTGGTGTCCTCGGCCAGCACCCAGCCTGCTGCCAGGCTGGGCCCCCGTCCTTTCCCCCAGGGCCTCCCCTTGAGTCACAGGACTGAACCGTGGGTTGAGAAGGCAGGCAGGAGGCCCCTGGGTGTGAGTGCTGACCGGGAAAGGCACCAGGAGGTCAGCACACAGGCACTCGCACCCCACGGAACCAGCAACCTCGGAAACTTGAAAATGCTTCTGAGTCTCACCCTCATCTGTGCAGTGGGGACCAGGTGCCAGCATCCCCCGGGTTAAACAAAGAGCCCTTGGGGGGAAAGGCAGAAACTGGACTTGAACAACAGTAGAAAAGGGGGGGAAAAGGACCTGCTCACCCTGCCCTACCTTCCCTCCCACCCAGCTCCCCTCACACCTCGCGGATCCGCCCCCCCCCCCACCAGGGTAGAGCAAGCCTCTGTGGTGGGTGGGGGGTGGGCCTCTGGGGACAGCAGGAAATGGCCGAGAACAAAAATAGGGAAAGACGTGGAGATCCTTATCAGGCTGGGAAGCCGGGCTGCCGGGATGTCACACCCAGAGCAGGAAGCCCACACCCACTAGCGTCCCTGGTGGCCAGGGGGAGAAAGGGCTTCTAACCCCGCAGCAGCCCGGGTGCAGGGTGCCCCGCCGCCCCTGGGGTCCGACCTTTGCCAGAGCTGCTGGGTGAGACAGGCTGGGTGCCCCCCAGGACCTCCTGAGGGCCCTTGGGTGGGGCCGGCAGGCGCCTGGCCGCTGGAGTGGGGTTTTTCCTGGGTCCTAAAGTTGGCCTGCGGTCTTGCCTCAGGGGAGGGAACACCGCTGTAGCAGGGGCTGACGGTGTGCACCGGGCAGGAAGGAGGGTGTGACTCGGGCCTCGGTTCCGCGAGCCCCTGTGGAATCCCGTTTCCTGCTGGACGCCAGCGCAGTGGCACCAGCCCCTGTCCTCGCGGAGCTGAGGGCGTGGGGGCTGGTCGCGAGTCAGAACTGCAGGGGGGAGCGCAGGGGGCTGCCCAGTCGGTGAAGCCTAGACGGTGTCCCTGAGGTTGCGGGTGAGACCTGCGACCTGATGCGAGCTCTGGAGGCAACGGGAAGGGCCTGCGGAAAGGCCCTGGGGGCGCTGGCAGGCCAGGCTCCAGGGGCCTGGGGTCACGTGGGGAAGGGGACAGCGCACGGGGCCCAGACCTGTGACTCGGGCCGGCGCAGAGAAGTGCGGAGCAGCCGAGAGGGGGCGGGTGCTGAGCTGCACCCGTCGGGTCTCCTGCCTCCTGCGTCGGGGGGCCGTCAGGGCGGGCTGGGGGCAAGGCCTGGCAACGGGCCGGGGTGTGGGCCGGGACGCGGCCCGGACCCCCGTTCGCTCTCCGGCACGACCCCGCGGAGGAGGGAGCCGGCGCCCGCCACACTCCGGGCGGGGCCGGGTCGGAGGGTCCCTGCGCACTTGCGGCGACCTGGCCACGCCCCCCGGCCGGGCGTTGAGGGCGCCTGATGGGGAGCCCCGCCCACACGCCGAGCGCCGCGCACTTGCGTCAGCGCCCAGCCGGCTGGATCTGGTTCCAGCCGCGCCGGGCCGGCCTGACATGCGCACTGCGCGAGGGTGAGGGTGGGGTGGGCCCCTGGGCAGACCCGGCAGCCGGGGACGCGGAGGTCAGTGCGCCGAGCCCGGGAGTGGAGCCGCGGGGTGGGGGGCGGTCTGTCCTGCACGAGCGCGCTGCGGGGGCTGGGGCGGGGCTGTTCCCGAGGGGGTTGCGGGGGTGTCCCGGCCGGGTGGACCCCTCCACCCGCTGCGTCCCCACGGGGTCGGGCCGCGGTGGGGGGCGCCTCGCCGTCGTTCTAGGGGGACGGCCCGGCGCCCCGTCTTATCCCCCGCTTCCCTGACCCCGGTTGCAGACAAGGGAGGGTGCTGCGCTGGCGAGACCTGGGGTGCCCGCGGACCCTGCTCACGCTGCGCGGAGCCCTGGGGGCCCGGTCTCAGCTCCGGGCCGTGTGACCCTAGGCAAGCCCCCTTGCCCCACCCCGTCCCATCACCTTATCCCATCATCTTATCCGTGGAACCGGGGAGCGGTCTGAGCCACGTCCCTGCCCCCCCAACGCGGACCGGCCAGTCCTGGCTCCGCCCCCTCCCAGGAAGAGTGTTGGTCGCTCGTGACCGGTGTCGAGGGCCTTCGCAGCCCGGCCTCCGTGCATTTGCAGGGCCCACCCCTCCTGGCGCGTGAGCGCCGGTGTTCTGGAGCCAAACCCCGCAGGGTGTTTGCCGTTTTGCTTGTGAAATTACTTAGCTGTAAGTTACTGCTCAAGAACGTGACCTCTTTATTTTTATTGTTGTGTACACGTAGGAGTTCTTGCAAAGGTGGAAACAGGTAGCCTACGGTTTGCAGCTGTGGTGGAATCACTCTGAAAATTACATTCAACAATTAATGAAGTTGACATAATGATACACTTTATAGAGATTTAATGCAACATTTGTTTTGATTTTGCTGTTTCTTTATCTTGGAGCCAATAACATGTTTTGTTTTTTTATCCATAGCTCAAACCTTTTGTGGACCCTGGATGCCCTCGAGGGCAGCAGGACCTTGCAGGGCCCTGGGCTGGGGTGGGCAAGGAAGGGGCAGGAGGTTAGGGTAGTTCTCCAGAGTGTGTGGTTTGCGCCAGGGGTCACAGTCACAGCAGTTTTCTCTTCCGGCGCAGGGCCCGAGGCCACCGGGGAGGATCACAGCCCAAGGAAACAGGGCGGAACCCTGTGGGAAAGCCTTGTGCAAACTTACTTTTTGAGGGGAGCGGCAGCTGTCAGAGAGCTCGCCTGCTCCAGGAGCCCAGGCCCCCTGCGTTGAGGGTCAGGCAGGTGCAGACTGCGGCAGGGCTCCCGGCGTGCCTGGCCCCCGGCGAGGCACAGACAGGGAACCTGGCCGACCCGCAGGCAGTGTCCGAGTGCCTGAGGTCAGGGGCCTGCTGCTGACCCAGAGGCTTAGCCGAGGTTCCAGGGGACAGTGGGGCCAGCAGCCTGGGGGATCTGGAGGTCCAGGAGGACTGGCCTTGGAGCCAGGACCCAGGGCTTGGTCCCTGCCTCTGTGGTGCGGTTGGCTGTTTCCCCCGGGGGTGGCATCCCAGGAGCTGTGTCCAGTGCCTGGGCTGCCTCTGGGCTGGGGTCCAGGGACCCCTCCTGCTCATCGAGGCCTAAAGGACTGGGTCCTGCTCAGACTCGGCGGGGGAAAACCGTTCTCTTTCACACCCCTTGTGAGGACAGAGCTGTGGCCAGGCCGCCCCATCAGCCCCCACCGTCCCCACGGTGTGCTGTGATCCCCCCAGGACCCAGCGAGGCCCTGGAGGCCACGTCCCAGGCTGCCCAGCAGCACAGGAGCAGGCAGCCTGCGGGCACCACTGTTCACGTCTGAGCGGGCTCGTCCCGTGAGTCGTGCCAGAGCCGGGTGCTGCGCACCCCTCACACACACAGCTCGGCCACAGCCAGGGCAGTGCTCGGGCCGGGGCGCTGGGGAGGCCTGGATTCCTTGTTGGGTCTGTGCTGTTCCCAGGCCCTTTGGTGACGGTGCTGAGGTGTCCTCCCTGGGCAGGCCCACCAGTGCGTGCTCCTTGGGGGGTGGGGGCTGCTGGCTGGAATTTCCCCCGGTCAGGCCAGCTGTGGCAGAGAAGAGGCTGGCTGTGACTGGTCTCTGGCTTACAAGGGGAAGGGGATGTGTTTTGCACTGTCGCGGACACCTGCCATTTGCCTCTCCCAGCCAGCCCCGGTCCCAGTGGGCACACCGGTGCCTTTGCTGTCAGGGACTGTGGCCCCTCCCGGGCACAGGGCCCTGAGGAGACCCTGGGGGACCTCTGGCTCAGCTCTGCCCCCTCTTCCCAGCCACACACCGTCCCCGTGTCGGCCTGCCCTGGGGAGCCGGCCTCCCGAGGGGCTGCCGTGACACCCACCAAGGACAGTCCCACTTTGTGGCAGTGAACCCAGTCGGATCTCGGAAAACCGCCCTCCCGGGACCCAGTAGGTCTGCCTCCTGCCAGGGGTGCTCCTCAGGGGACCTCCCACACTCCAGAGAGTGGGGGAGGGGAGAGGCTGGCCCAGTCAGCAGACACCGAGGCCCCTCCTTGCTAGCTTGGGGCTACGCCTCTCCAGGAGAACTGAGAAGTTGGTCACGTGCAGCTTCGGGAGACCTGTAGGTCCTGGCCTGTGTCCCAGGCTGAACTTCAGAGCTTCAGGGACACTTAAAAGGTCTTGTAGGGCTGGTTCCTCCCACCTGGCTTTGGCACCTGGAGCTGTACGTTGTGTGATATACGTATTGGCATTTAACATTTAATTCTTGAGTTAAAACGCAAGAATAAAGTTAAATTTTCCGTGTTTCTTCTGAAATTCAGCTCAGCTGCCAGAGGGCTCCTGTGGCCACCCCAATGGCCTGGCGTCTCCTGTTTGCAGGTGTCTCGTTGCACACAGCCTGCTGAGCAGAGAGCCGGGGGGGGGGGTGGCTCTGGCCCCCTGGGTGGCCTCTGTGCTGCAGCCATCTCTGGCGAGGGCAGCGTGCCCACACTGCAGGCGCTGGGACTGGGTGTCGGCTCCTAGCTCCCCCGGCAGCAGGGAGGCAGACCCTCGTCAGCCAAAGCCCTGGTCAGTGTGGAAGGCCCTCCCGGAGCCCTGGCCTGGCCCGCGCTTGTGCTGAGACCGTGGACAAGACTTTCCTGTCAGTCCTTGTCACCAAGCCAAGGAAGGAGGTGGCTCCATCGTGTTCTGGCATCTGAGCCCCGGGACAGGGTGCCTGTGGGTGTTGCTGGGAAGAGGGTCCAGCAGGTGCCCTGCGAGCTGGGAAGGGAGGGTGTCCCAGGGAGAGGCTGGCCTGGTTCCCCGGCGGGCGGGTGTCGAGTGGGGGCGATGCCGAGGGCTTAGGGGTCAGGTTTCCGCTCTCAGCCCCATCTCTCAAATTTGGGGAGTTTGAACCTGCACAAGAAAGTTCATCTCCTCCCTCTCCAGCTGCGGTTCAGCATTCCCTTCCACTGCGACTGCTGGCAGCAGACCACCGTGGCATGGGCACGATCCAGGCAGAACGCCGGCCCGGTGTTGCCCGCGCCCGGCTCTGCCTGCAGTCACTGGCTGTCGGGGGTGACGAAGGACTGGCGACCTCTCTCTCTCTCTCCCGTCTCTCCACGCGTGTCCCGTGGGTTCTGTTTCATGCCCTTCAGCAGCCGGGACGAGGTCCGCGGGCCCCTGACACACACGCAGGAGCCCCGCAGAGAAGCCCGGCGCCACCAGGAGGCCTCCGCCCGCCCGGCCCTGCGGGGCGGCCGCGCTCCCTGTCCTCCAGGAGCTCGCTCACGTCGGCTGTGCGCTCCTCGGGGCCAGAGCCCGCGTCCGCCTCAGCGCCCGCCCGGCCCACGACGCTGCACGGAGTCCCCCGCCCCCGGGGACGCGGCTGTGCTTCCGTCGGAGCTTGTGGGGTCCTCACTGCATCAGCCTCCTGGGCTGCTGGTGCGCAAGTTCTCAAGCCGATTTCGTTTGCGTGAGGACCCTGCAGCCAGCCAGTGGGGGGGGGGGGGGGGTGCTGGCTACTGCTCCTCAAGGCGGCAGCCCAGGCAGGGCACACCCGTTGGCCTGGCCTGGGGCTTTGGCTCAGGGAAGAAGGCTGGGGAGTTCAGCCTTCGGAGACCGTGACTGTGGGTACCTGCCTTCTCTGTGTCGTCAACAGGGATGTATCAGAGTGTGTGCTGTGCGGCTCTGGTCTTGAAAGGAGCACCTGACCCTGGTGGGGGCCTGGGCCCCGGCTCTGCGGGTCTAGCGCCAGGAAGCTGGGTGCAGGGCCCGAGGGGCACATCTCCTTACTGCAAAGTAAAGGGTTTTGGACCAGAGGGTCGCCTGTTCGATTCCCAGTTAGGGCGCAGGCCTGGGTTGTGGGCCAGGTCCCCAGGAAGGGGTGCTATACGTCAATGTTTCTCTCCCTCTCTGCTCCTCTTTTTCTCTGAAAGTAAATAAAATCTTAAAAAGGGATTGTGGGAAATATTCTGCTTTCTGTTCTGGGTTGATTTTAGAAAAGGTAAATTACTACCATCCATTACCATTTTAAGTTTTAAAAATTGGGGTCTTAAGTCCAGTCACCGTTGAGCCTCTGGCGTGTGCAGGAGGACACCTCGGCTTCGGGACAGGAGAATGGAGGCTTCTCGGCTGGAAAGGTGTGGGGCTGGCTTTGGGCTACCGAGACCTGAAGGATCAGCAGGCAGCAGCCTACGGCGACTTACAAGGGGCCTCTGGCCAGCAGCTGCCCTTGGGACTGTCCACTTGTGCAAACAGGGCAGAGCCTGCAGCTACGCCACCCCCACCAGCGGCCCCTGTCCCGCTCCCATCCTTTCCCCAAACCTGGCCGTCGCCCCGAGCGCGGCTGGTTTGCCGCTTCACTCGTCAGTTGTCAACGTGCACTTCCCAGCCCACTGATGGTGCGGGGTGGGGGGTGGGTGGGTTTTGCCTGGGCTTGGGGGGGGGGGGGGCTCCACCTGGAAACCCAGGTGCTACGGCCAGCCAGCCCTCAGCCTGCCTCTGCTGGGGTCTTGCCGTCCAACCAATGGCATCTGGCGAGGACCAGGCAGGTCAGCGGTGCCACGACAGGCCCTTCCCTCCGGGGCAGGGTCTGAGCGCAGCCGCCTGTGCTGCTGCTATGGCCAGCCCTGTGTCGGAGCATCCGCTGCCTCCTGGTGCGCTTGCAGGGTGTCCGACCTGCAACCCAGCACAGTCGAGAGTTTGCAGAAAAACTCGTGTTTTGTGGCTGTGTCACAGTGTAGTACTGTGGCCCGAGACAGCTGTCCTTTCAGCATGGCCGAGACGCCCAACGGTTGGACTCCCCTGTAAACTGGAGGAGCGGGAGTGACCCCAGGCCATCTCCTGACCCCTAGTGTGGTACTGCCCGAGGAGGGCTGAGCCCTGCCGCCCCACCCCCTTGCCCCGTGGTGAGGCTCCCTGTGCCTGGTGACAGACACCTCCCTCTGGCCCTGGCCCTCTGCCAGCAGCAGGCTTGGGCAGTGGCTCCGCTTCCCCTTTGGAGCTTCTGAGCCCTCTGACCCCCTGCCAAGGCTCAGGCCGAGGACCTGGTGGGCGGGCACCGGGCGGTGGAGTGGCCTGAGAGAGCAGCCCAGCACACGTGTGTGTGCCTGGGGCCCTGGGGACGGCCTCCAGGGTTTGGGTCACTGTGGGGTCAGGGTTAATTCTTGGCCTCCTGCCTCCTGCCGGGGTTGTCTTCATGCGGCACTCTGGAAAGGGAGAGCCTAGCCACTCGGAGGGGCTGTCACATGGACGGGCAGAGAGTCCCTCCTCTGCTGGGGCCCAGAGCTGCCTCGGGGCCTGCCTCCTCCCACCCCACCTCCCTGTGGGCCTCCCTGCAGACCCCACCGGGGACACTGTTCCCATGCCTCGGGGACTCATTCTGAGTGTCGAGTCTCCCAGCGGGAAGTCCCGGAGGGTTTGGGAGTGCGCCTTAGCTCTCCAAAGCCGGATCTGGGCCAGCTCAGGCCCTGGCCCCAGGGGGTGTCCACACTCTCCGCCACCGAGGGGCTGCCCCAGCGAGCCTCCCCGGGTCAGCGACGGCCGAGCACGGCCGGCCAGGGCAGCAGCCTCGCCCCTGTGCCCTCGGCAGGCAGCTCCTCTGCCCGGGCTCCCAGGGCACCCGGGGCCACAGCCCCCTCCCCCGGCCCTCCACGTGAGGGACAGCGCCCTGGGGCCGCTCCGAGGGACACAAGGGGCCTCTCTTTGCAACACGGAGCTGCCGCTGACCCTCGCTCGGCCGCGGCCATGGCTCGATGCCTGTGTCTGGGCGGGGCTGACCCCCAGCAGCACTTCCTCCAGCCCCGAGGCTCAGGGCAGCTGGACGGACTGTTCAGCCGGGTGCCCCACACGCTCTGCCAACTCTGTCAGCTCGTCAACAGCGCCACCCGATGGGAAGGCACGCCCTGCGAGCGTGGGTGTGGGTCAGACCTCAGGCAGCGGGGTGGAGGGGTAGCGCCCCCGCCCCCGCTGAGTGAGTGGAGTGCCTGCCGTCTCATTGGGCAGGGAGCCCGCCTGGCCCGTCCGGGGGCCCCCAGGCCAACCCCCGGGGGCCACACTAGGGGCCGTCTCTGAGAGGAGAGAGAGGAGAGGGGGCGGGAGCCGCGTCTGGCGCTGTGGGCGGCCCTGGCCCGTACCTGCTCTGCCTGAGCGAGCCCTGGCCTCCCGTGGGCAGGGCCGCAGGCACAGGCTGCCCGGTGCACAGACCTGGCCCGGCGGGCAGCGGGCGCGCCCCCTCCCTGTGCCCCTCAGTCGAGCTGCACTCTACTCTGCTCGTGGCTGCTGGCCAGCGTGGGTGCCAGCACGAGCCCCCGTGCTCTGCACATGCCCTCAAACTCAGGCCTCCCTGTGAGAGTGCGTCGCAGACTGGGTGTCCCGTCCCCAGAGGCCAGGAGAGAGAGCTCGGGGTGGGATCCCCTGCCCTCTTGTTCTGCATCTACCACTTCCCCACCGTGCACCTGCAGGCTGCCCTGGAAAACGGGCCGTCCACAGGGGTCTGTGGGGTGGGCATGGCAGTGTGCCCTGGGCCAGCAAGGTCCACCCGTCCCTGCCCCTGTGGCTTCCTTAAGACCCCTCCTCCCTTCCACCTGGGCCCACGCAGGCGGCGTCATCTGCCTCCTTCCTGCTGCCCTGCCTGGGCCTGCCCCCGGGGCCCTGGGCCTGCCGGAGTGTAGGGAGCTGCTGGGGAGTAGCCGTGGCTCCCCTCTAGAGCAAGACCTGACCGGGCCCCTCCGGGTGGTGGCCAGTGGCAGAGACCTGTTCTAGGACAGCTGGGGTCCTGGAGGTGCCCCCTCACGGGGCTGGTGTCCCCCACCCCCAGACCTCTGAACCTGCCCCCTCCCTTGGAGTTGGTGTTGCCAGGAGGGCCCAGGCCACCCCTGCCCAGCCCTGACCCTTCGTCAGGACCTTGGCCAAGCAGCAGGGTGTCCCCTGCCAGCTGCAGGGGGGTGCCTGCGCCTTCCACAGCCGGGCTGATGGCCATGGGCACTCGGGCTCTGCCTGGGACCGTGGCACACCCCCATCTGGCACAAGCACCCCACGAGCCTCTGGCGGCAGCTGAGGTTTCTGCCTGCACAGCAAGTGGGGGACCGTGGCCACTGTGTCCCAGGCCCGTCTGGAGGCTCCACCGGCCAGCCGGTCTGTGAGCCCCACCCCAGGAGCGGAGCGCGCACACGTCTCTTGGCAGGGCTGCCCCCCCGCCCCTGCCCATGGCCCTGACGCTGGTCCAGTCCCCTGGGTGTTAAGGAGGGGGAGGCGGCTGGGCAGATGTGGAGGTTCTTGGTTATAGAAGATTCCAGAAATGGGGGTATTGAGAGAGAACACAGAGGTCAAGGTCTTGGCATTTTATGTGGGGCCCGTGGGAGGAGGGGGCCCAAGCCGGCCCCGGGAGCCTGGGGCCTGAACCAGAGTGAGCGCACTGGGGCACCGTCTCCCCCGATGACCAGCGTGGAGTCGCCCTCCCCTGCCCCCCCCCTGCCAGGGTGGCTCTCAGGCGGTTGGTTAGCTGGGGCAGGGGTCTGCACCTTCCTGGTGAGGTGGCTGGGGGAAGGGCGAGTGGGGCGGCCACAGCCCTGCAAGCCAGAGGAGAGCTGGGGCCCCCAGCCCCAGGGAGGGTCGGCGCCCGCCCCTCCCGCTGCCCTCCGAGGAGCCTGTGTCGGGAGGGCTCAGGAGATGCCCACCGAGGTCCGCTCTCAGCCGGCCTGGCACCCTGCAGGGGCAGGGAGGCAGCCACCCTGATGGGCACAGGGGTGGCTCAGAGGGACAGTGGCGCTGGGCCCCTGGGCCTCGGGGCAGGGGGCCCTGAGCAGCCCCTCCCTCCCCTCCCCCAACACAGACCTCACTCCGGGGCCTGGGGTGAGAGCAGAGCTTCCGGAGCCCCTGACAGGCAGGTCCCCTTGCCTTGCAGGGAAGAGGTGTGTGCTCGGACCCGGAGCCGGCCCCGGAGCCAACCCCGGAGGAGAAGAGGGTCCTGGAGCGGAAGCTGAAGAAGGAGCGGAGGAGGCAGGAGCGGAAGCGGCTGCGGGAGGCGGGCGCAGCCCCGGCCCAGCCCCCGAGGGCCCGGCCCTCCGGCGCCCAGCTGGCCCTGGACTATCTCCGGAGGTGAGAGGCTGTGGCCGCTGCGGGGCCTGGCCGTGCCGTGCCCCAGGTCCCTGGACACCTGGGAGGGGCACAGGCCCAAGGGACCTGGTTGAAACCTGGCTCTCCTAGCACTGCCAGTTGTGGGCTGCTTCCCAGCGTCGTCTCGGGGGCCTGGGGGCTGCAGGCCTCCGCGGCACAGCGGCGTCCGTCCCAGCAGGAGGGCGGCTGCCGTGGGCTCGGCTGGGCTCTGCCCCTGAGCTGCTGTCCCCACGAGGGCTGGGACTCAGGGCGTCCAGGAGACAGGAGATCAGGGTTTTCCGTTAAAGCCGGCGATTTCCCGGAGGGGCTTACATCTCCAGGCACGTTGCCCCCATTCCTCCGTGAGGCCTTCCTCGGCCTGTGGGAGCCACGGGGTGCCAGTGGGGCCAGAAGGAGGCGGGCGTGGCGAGAGACAGGCTGTGCCCCCGGTCACAGGCGTGCTCTGCGGAGCGGGTGGGAACGGACCCAGCGTGCTGGGGCAGCTCGTTCTGGGTCAGGGCAGCTTCTGGGCAGAACGGTGGGCTGGCTGAGAGGTGACCCTGCGCAGGGGCAAGAGACATAAGGCCACCCCACGCCTGCAGCCTGCGGCCCTGTCCGGACCCCGGAAGGGACCTGCCTCCATCCCTCAGGTGAGGCGACATGCTCCAGTGAGGCCGGGGAGGGGTGGCAGGATCTGCCACCGGAGAGCTGGCGGGAGGACACACGAGGACGGGGGTGGACCGGAGTGGGAAATGCCGGGTTCAAGAGGGCCAGTCCCCCGGGGCCGTGCTGACGGGAGGCTGAACCCAGGTGGGAATCGAGGCCAGAGCCCTGGGTGGTCCGGTCCGGCCCAGGGCCTGCCCTGTGGCGGCCGCGTGAGGCTCCCGGGCCCTGGACGGACTGGGTCTGCGCTCGGGCGGTGTGTGCTCCCGAGCCGTGCGTGCGCAGGGACCAGCCAGGTCTCCCCGCCCGTCCGCGTGCAGGCCGGGAGTCTTCAGCTAGAGTGGAGGGCGTACACCCTCCCCCGGCTGCCCTGGCATCTGAGCCACCCTGACCATGTGGCCCTTGGGGCCAGGGCTCCTGGCTGTCCCCTGCCTTCTCTGTGCCCCTCCGTGCTCAGCTCAGGCCCCTCCCTTCAGAGCTACCCTATGAAGCCAGGGAGCTGTGTGGGCAGGACATGGCCCTGGGGCCCTCCGGCCCTTCCGTCCCGGCTTGGCCGAGGACCCCAGCAAGGGTGTGGGTGCATCCTCCCACCCGGACCCCTGACCCCCTGCTCCATATCTGCACCCTTGGGCTGGGAAGGTCCCCCCGGGACCCCTGCGGTCACCCTCCGCCATCCCCAGCTGAGAAGAGGCCGCCCAAGCCCGTCAGCGTGAGCAGACCCCCGCCCCAGTCTGGCGCCTGACGAGCCCTGCCCTCGCCTCCCCAGCTGGGCCCGCAAGCAGGACTGGAGGTTCCAGAAGACGCGGCAGACCTGGCTGCTGCTGCACATGTACGACAGCCATGAGGTGCGTGCCCCGGACACAGCCCCCCATCCCCGCCCCGGGCCCCGGGGAGGCAGAGGTGAGCAGAGCGGACCTCCCACACCCCTGCCCTCGCCGCGCCCGGCCCCTGGCGCCAGGGCGTTCAGCGAGGAAAGAGAGTTCGCAGTCCCCGGCACTCGCCGTTTCAGGGTTTTCGTCTCGGTGGGGCCTGATTTCTCTGCTTTCTAAGCTGCTCCTGGTGTCGCTTCGGAGCGGCCATGGCCTCGCCCAGGTGCACGGAGGTCGGGTTTACTCATTGTCTGTTGCCGCACTGCTTCCCCGTCACCATCTGTCCCCCTGAGCCCCCTCCCGTCTCCGCCCGGCGTGGCCCAGCCTCCTGTCCGCCCGTGCGGACGTCCGCCCGCTCCAGGGAAGGGTGTTTTCCCACTGAGCGGCCTCGGCAGCTTGTGGGAAGTCAGTCGGGTGGTTCCTGGGTCCTCTGCTCGTTCCGTGGTCGGTGTGTCTCCGTCTGTGTGTCCGTCCTCCCGACTGGCCGCCGGTCTGAGCCTGAGGCGGGGGAGGCACTGACCGAGCTCAAGACGGACCCCTGGCCCCTGGTTTCCCGCCTGTCCCCTCACTTCCCGAAGGGGCCGCACGGCCATCCTGGGCCTCAGGAGCTCGCACCTGCCCAGGCCGCTGTCACGCGTCTGCAGCCCCCAAGGTCGCACCGCTGCCTTTTCCTCGACTCTGCCTCCAGACACACCTGCTCCGGGGTGGCTCGCTGCATGTCACGGCACCAGCCTCCCGGGCGGGGCTGCGGCCCCGCCAGCCCTGGGGACAGGGGCACGTATGGCGTGGGCTCTTTGCAGGTGCTGCCTAGCCACCTGGGCCCCTCAGTCCCTGGCGCCAGGACGCTGTGGGCTGGACAGTCCCCTCGTGGGCACAGGCCAGGACCTGGGGCCCACTCCATAAGCATCTGCTCCCCCAGGCTCAGCGTCCTCCCCCGAGCCCCTGCTGGCCCACTGAGCAGCCCTCGCCACCCCCCGTCCAGGTCCCAGAGGAGGACTTCCCCACCATGCTGGCCTACCTGGAGGGGCTGCAGGGCCAGGCCCGCAAGGTGACCGTGCAGAAGGCCGAATCCCTGATGTGGGAGCTGGACCACGTGGGCGCAGACTGCCCGGGCTCGCCCCTGCTGGAGAAGACTCGGCGCGTCCGGCAGGTGCTGCAGCTGCTCTCCTAGGGGCTGTGGCCGCAAGGGCCCCTGCCAGCCTGGGGGGCCCCACCGCGGACCACCTCCTGCTGGTGGGGCCAGCAGGGTCACCAGCAGGCCTGGGGCTTCCGGGTGTGGGGCCCCGGCGACCCCTGGAAGGACCTCCTGCTGCGGCCCCTCTCGCCAGAGCGGCCAACAGGCGGCCACAGGCTCTGACCCCTCACAGCACACGCGCCCCGAGCAGCGGCCTGGGGCCCCGGGAGGGAGTTTGCGGGGGAACGCCCGGTTTCTGCCCGGGGTCTCAGCAGCTGGCGCCTGCTCCCCACCAGCCGTGGGCCGTCCACGCGGGGCCGCAGTGGGTGCGGAGCGCGGAACCTCGCGGTGCGGCCGGGGGACGTTGTGAAGGGCAGCGCTGCCCTGGCTGGCGGCTCCGGCGGTCGGAGCGTCACCCCGACATGCCAGGTCTCGGGTCCGACCCCGGTCGGGGCACAGACGAGAACCAGCGGCTGAGTGACCGCCCCCTTCTCTCCCTAAAGTCAATAAAGGCAACATCTTAGACGCCGCCGCGTCCGTGGCTGGTGCGGCCCAGCGGGCTGAGCGCGGGCTGCGAACCAAAGGGGTCGCCGGCTCAACTCCCAGCCAGGGCACATGCCAGGGTTGTGGGTGGGGCCCCAGGTGGGGGGTGCAAGAGGGAGCCACGCACTGATGTTGCTCTCCCTCTCTTTCTCCCGCTCCCCTCCCCATCTCTCTCGAACTGAGTAAAATCTAAAAGCAGCTTCAAACGGGACAGTGCTGATGACCGCTGAGTCGGGCACCTGTAGACCCTCTGCTCCACGGTCAGGCCAGGTCTTCCTGTGGACGTCCAGAGCCTGGCTGGGCCCCCTCTGCAGGTGCCGTGGGGCAGCCTCTGGGGGTGCCGTGGCCTCAAGCAGCTTCCTGACCCCGGTGATGCCCCGTAGGCATCTGGGCCTCAGCCTTGGCCACCCTGAAGCACCACGCTGGGGAGGGCTCCTGGGCGGAGCAGGGCCCGGAGGGGAGTGGCCCTGCCGAGGAGGGGCCCACTTGTCCCAAGGGGCCTGGGCAGGTCCCTTGCTGACCACTTGGGGCCTTGGCTCCCACTCGCCTGCAGCCCAGAGCCCTGGTCTCTGAGGGTCATGGCACCCCACCCCACCCAACACCCAGGCCTGCTGGCCCACCCGCCGCGCCGTGCTGCAGCTCCAGAGGTGCCCAGCCCTGCCTGCTGGTGCAGCCGGATCCAGATCTCACGCTCACACTGACAGGCATGCCTGTGTGCATGCACACACGTGTGCACACCCTGCAGTCACATGCGCACATGGGCACACAATGCCAGGTGTAAAGCCAGAGGCGCTTTGGGGTAAGGCCCCCCCCGGGCCCCCTGGGACGTGTGCTCCAGCCTCTGGAGTGGGACCCCACGGGTGCCGGTCAGCCCGGCGACGCCTCCCCCGGAGTCCTGGGAGTGGAGGCCACAGCCTGAGCGTGGCCCGGAGAGTTCGCTCACGGCTTGCTGGCCACGTCACTCTGGTTCTCACGCACCGGGAGGCCGCTGCAGTGCGGCTGGGGGCCCGCGGCCCGAGGGCCTTCCCCTGGAGACCGGGAGGCAGGGGTGCTGAGCACAGGCGCTCGGAGGGCCCACCTGCCCCCCCCACCCCCCACCTCGGTCCTGCATGAGGCCCCTGTGCTCCCCACCCGGCCTACAGGGCGCCGGCCCTGTCCATACAGCTGGTGGGGGCAGGCCCCGTGCAGTCCCTAGGACCGGGGCGTCCCGTCCCATCTGTGTGGTGTGTGGCCAGCGGACGCCCCCCATCTCGGGCCCCACGGTGGTGAGTGAGATGAAGCGCTCACTCTCGACTTTATTAAATTGTTCTCCCACTTGAGGTGGTGTATAGCTGCTGCCTAGTGTGGGGGCCTGGCTGCTCCCAGGTGGGGTGACCCCAGCACTTCACTGGCCTGCTTCTCCATGGGGGAGACGGGGCGGGGGGAGAGGCCATAGAGTGGGGCCCAGTGGGGCCGGGGCAGTGGCGGCGAGGATCCCATGGGCCAGACAGACTGTGAGGAGAGGTGGCACCAATGGGCTGTGGGTGTAGGGGGCGGTCCTGGTGCAGGCGGGGGCGGGGGGGGGCCGGGGGAGGGGGGACAGAAGAACAGAACAGAGGTCGGGGCCTGGCTGTCCTGGGAGAGAGGAGGGAGCGGATTGAGGACCAGGTGTGGGGGCCTGGAAGGTGGGCTGCCCCCAAGGGCCCCAGGACGGGCTCGGCGGAGCTGCACAGGCTGCGGCTGGGCGGGGGCTGCAGTGAGAGGAGGGGCGGGGGGTGGGGGCTGAGACCCACACCCTCCCCAGGCCCTGGGGGTCTGTCTGAAGCATAGGGCAGACCCTCCGTCAGCGCCCCTGGAGCCTGGGCACCGCGCACAGGGCCTGGGCAGGCGGCCGCATGGTGAAGGCTGGGGTGGGCTCGGTGTCCAGGTCCTCGGGGCGGAGGCCGGGCGGGGGCCGCAGGCGGAAGCTCTGCAGCAGCCCCGTGAAGAGCAGGAACAGCTCTGTCCTGGCCAGGCTCTCCCCCACGCAGACCCGGCGGCCTGTGGGGAGACGGAGGCCCAGGGTGGGGGCTGCCTGGGGTGGGGGCGGCCGGGGGAGGGCGAGCTGGGGGCCAGGCCTGCGGTGACGGGGACCCAGTCATCTCCGGGCAGGCGGGGTGGGAGTGGTGGCAGGGGACGGGCCTGAGGTGCCCGGTGACCAGGCCGCCCGGGGGTGGGGGGTGAGACCCCAGGCTGCGGGTCTGGGGGCGCCGCACCTGCGGAGAAAGGCAGGAAGGCCTCCCGCTTCACGAAGCGCCCGTGGGCGTCCAGGAAGTGCCCCGGGTTGAACTGGCGGGGGGTCTCCCACTGCGTCTTGTCCAGGAGCACGGAGTTCAGCAGGGGGACCACGGGGGTGCCCTGCAGGTGCGGCAGCAGGCGGCCAGGCTGGGTGCCCTGCCCACCGGGGCAGGCCCCCTAGCCGGCTGGGGCAGGGCCACTCCCCTGGCGCAAGGACCCAGGTCTGCTGCTCTGAAGCCCCTCCCCCGCCGCCCCAGGGGAGGGAGCCCCGGCAGCAGGTACCCCAGGGCCCCGCCCCCCAGCGGAGAGGCGAGAGTGAGGGGTGGTGGGGACTGGGCCCGGGCCTGGGGCTGCGGGCCAGGCCCGGCCGCCCCACCTTGGGCAGCAGGTAGCCGCGCAGCCGGGTGTCGGCCGCCGTGCAGCGGGGCACGTGGGGCAGGAGAGTGATGAACCGCTGCACCTCGTGCAGCACGGCGTTGGTGTAGGGCAGCGACCGCTGGTCCTCCGGCCGGGGCGGCCGCCCGGGCCCCAGGACGCGGTCCAGCTCCTCCTGCACTCGGCCTGCGGGCGAGAGGGTGGGCACCGGCGTCCCTGCGAGCCCCCCTCCCCGGGCCCCGGGGGACCCCCGCCCACTGGGCACTGGACGGGCGAGCAGCACAGCCGGCACACCCACCCTGCACGCTCGGGTGCCTGCCCATCAGGAGGGCAGCCCACTGCAGCGTGGCGGAGCTGGTCTCCGTGCCGGCCATGACCATGTCCAGGACACAGGCCACCACGTCGTCCTCGGCAAACAAGCCATCGGGGTCTCTCCCCTGCAAGGTGGGGGTGGGCAGGGCTGAGCAGGGGGCTGCGCCCATGGTACCCCCTCCCCCCGCCACCAGCCCTGAGCCCTAGAAAAAGAGTAAAAGTCAGCTTGGCGGGAAGGACCGAGCCAGGCTCCCCGGGGCACCCACTGGGTCCTGGCCCACCGCACTCTCCCAGCCGCCCCTCCCCCTCACCGAGGCAGGTTCCTCGAAACCCCATTTCACAGGTGGGGAGACTGAGGCTCAGAGAAGCCCTCAGGGAGGAGATGGAGGATCGGGTGGGGACCAGATGGACTGTCCAGCAGTGGGCACCCCGGGACGGCCCCGGGCCCCTCGGGGAGGGGTCGGTCCGGTCCACACCTGGCCTCTCTGGATCAGGGCATCCATGTAGCTGCACACAGGGCCTCCCCCGGGCCAGGACCCCCGGCGCGCCGCCAGAAGGGCCCTCAGGATGGCACGCACCTCCTCGATCTTCCTCAGGACCGGCCGGTGCAGCTGGAGGAGGGCCCCGAGCCAGGGGTACATGTTGAACAGCTGGGGCAGAGGACAGGACAGCTGGGTGGGGGTGCAGGCCCCTCCGCCCCACCTGCTGCAGGGCTGTCTGTCGGTCCAGCCGCTGCGTTCTCGCCCCCGCTGATGGGGCTGAAGCCACTGGAGCCCACAAAAGGGCGCTGGGCACGGGGGCCCCACGGCCCTGCCTCGTGGGACTCGGCCTGGACCCCTCCCAGGGCAGCAAGGAGGGGCCAGGTGACAGACAGCACCCCTGGGGGCTCCTGTAGGTCGCAGCAGGCCCTGCAGCCACACCTGCTCCCCACCCCAAGCTGGTGGGAGGGGAGAGCAGTGCCGCCGTGGGGGGCTGAGTCTGCGGCCAGCTGTCAGAGGAGGGGAGTTTGCCACCTTCAGCTATGGCCCCCCCACCCCTGACCCCCAAGACCCTGAGCTGGCCAGCTGGCCAGCACTCGGTCAGCGCTCAGGAGGTGCCAGGCTGGCTGCACCTGCACGGCGTGGGGCCCAGGGATGGCTGGGAGCTGCAGGCCTCCATCCCCAAGGCTCAGCTTGGCTTTCGAGGGGGCCGGGGCCGTGGCCGCCTGCCCGGGAACCACGCCACCGTCCCAGCCCCGGTGGCTCAGTGCGTTACGTCAGCAACGGTGCTGACCACTGGACACGGGCGCTCTGGGTTTGGGGAGATAAGGACAGGCACGCGACCCGGGGGCTGGGGGGAGCAGAGGGACCTGCATCTGCCACCCCTGGGTGCTGAGGACTCCAGACCCTGGTCCCGCCCTCACCTCTGGGCAGGTGTGTGGAGCGGAGGGGAGGACCCCAGCCCAAGACCCCTCCCTTCCCAGACCGCACAGGGACTGACCTGGGGCACGGCCAGCTGTGCAGGGGACAGGACCAGTCTGAGACCTGTGCTGCCTTCGTGGGCCGGAGCTCGCTCCTGGCCAGCCACCGACAGGCCCGCCCCACCCGTCTCGGGCTGGCACCCAGCTCCCTGTCCCCACCCCGCGGCCGGGGAGTGGGGCCCTCTCACCTGCAGCTGGGGCGTCCCCAGGAGGACCATGACCTCGTCGATGAGGCCCAGCAGGGACACAAACACGGGGTCCTGGTAGTCAAACCGCTGGCCGAAGAGCAGCGCGAAGGTGGCGTTGGAGGGAGCCCAGCCGAGCAGGGCCAGGGGGAAGGGCCGGCCTGGGGGGACGGGGGCCGGTGTCAGTGGGGAGGGCTCCCAGGAAGGGGGCGTCCCCAGCCCCCACTCACCTCCATACTGGTGCAGCCGCCCCAGGAGGCAGCTCAGCTCCTGCAGGATCTTGCCAGCCACGGGCCCCCTCCCCACACCCAGGCTGTGCAGGGCGCGCACGGTGAGCTGGCGGGCCGCCTTCCAGGGCTCCCCGGAGGAGAAGAAGACGCCTGCGGCCAACACGGGGGCGACCCCCGGAGACGCAGGCTCAGCCCCCCCAGCGCCAACCCCGCCCCTCCCCACCGGCCAGGGCCCGCCCCCCAGCACCTACCCCTGCCGCCCTGGATGAGCTGGAAGATGGCGATGGGGGGCCGGTCGGCCAGCTGCCGCCCCGTGCCCACCAGGGCCTCCCTCACCGCCTCGTAGCCGGCCAGCACCACTGTCTTCTGGCCTCCCAAGTGGACGGTGAACATGGGCCCGTACCGTTCCGCGAGCTGGTGGGACAGGCGAGGGTTGCCTGGGGCCCTCAGGCCGTGCTGTGCCGGGTGGGGGCCCCGGCGGGGGCAGGCGGGAAGGGGGGATCCCGGGAGCCACAAAGGGGGAGCAGGGTCTGGGGCGGTGTCCAGCTGGAGGCACCGGGGAGGCGGGGCGTGGCCTGCAGGGGCTCCTTGTCAGAGGAGACTCTCCAAGGGGCTTCGGGAGCCCCAGGCAGGCCGGCCTCCTCCCAGAAGCCCTCCCGGCTCTCTGCCCTCTCAGTGGCCCGTCTCCTTCGGGGTGGGGCAGGGCGTCTTGCCCTCCCCAAGGCAGGGTAGGCACTTGGGCCCCAGGGTCCCCCGTGGGCCTGCGCCCAGCTGGACCACAGACCTCCTGACCCCCGGGGGTCCCAGAAAGCCGGGGCTCTGCCTCCCCGGAGGGGGCGGGCCGCCCCCACAGCCATGGTGCCACCGCTGCCTCACCTCCATCAGCGCGTGCTCCTGCCGGGCTGCCCACAGCAAGTGCAGGTTCCCGACCAGCGGCAGTGGGCGAGGCCCCGGGGGCCAGCGCGGGCCTGGGGCACGGGCGCGGAGCAGCACCCAGATTCCCAGGAGCACCAGGAGCCCCAGGAGCAGCGGGGCCATGAGGACGGCAGTGGCGGGGCCCCAGCTCCCTGCCTGGGCCCATGGTCCCGCCCTGTGCCTTGTAGGCCTCCGGGAGGGCGTGCCAGCACCCCACCCACCCCACCACCCCGAGAATGTGGAACAAGCAGTTTGCAGGGGACAGCCAGGCGGCTTAAAGCGACAGGCGTGTGTGGAATGTGGGGTCGAGTCTGTGCAGGGAGCAGCTGGGTGCCCCCTGGGGGCAGGTGTCCCACGCCCGCTGGAGAGGACGCATCTCCGTGGCCGGTCTATGCCCCCCGCCTTGGGCTCCCCGTCCAAACCAGGACTCCCGGGGCTTGGGGATCCCGCCGGCTCCGGAGGGAGCAGCCCGCCCTCCCCGCTCCGAGCCGCCCTCCTCGGTGCCCCACGGGTGCAAGGCATGTGGGCCTTTCCCAAATCCACCACCACCTGGTGTCCGCCCAGCTCCTGTCTGAGGGGCCAATGGGGGGTACCAGGTGTGCAGCCCCTAGCGCTGGCCCTCGAGGGTCTGCCCAGCAGACGCCTCAAAGCCCAGGGCCTTCACCCAGGCGCCAGCAGTGGCCCCCGCCGCCTCGGCCCCGACGTGAGCTCACCCTGAGCCACAGTCTGCTCCCGCGGCTTTGAGGGCAGTCACCTGGGGCCTGCAGGAGGCACCAGGCTGCACCGGGACGGGGCGGGGCTGACGGCCGAGGGGCCCACCCTGCAACCAGGGCCGCCGCTGACAGGTGGCTGGGTTTACGAGCTGCCGTCTGTCTGGGCCGCACTCTTCCCCCCTCGGCCCTGGCAGCCCGGCTGGGAGGGGAGAGGCACCGCTTCGGCAATGAGCCGGGAGGGTCGGGGAGGCAGCTGGGCCTGCTTCAGGCCGCCTGCGCCGACAGGAGGCAGCCGGACCCCACCCGCACAGACAGGGCGCCCACCGCAGGGCCTGCACCTGGGGCGCCGCCCGTGCCCCCTGCAGAAAGCCCAGGGACTGAGGGCCTCTCCCACACCCAGCCTCGATTTTTGCAGCTCCAGGGGCGGGGCGCTCACTACCTGGCAAGCAGCCTGCACCCTTGCACAGCTGTGGGGGTAGAGGGCGCTGCTACCGGGGCTGCGTGCCGGCCGGGGGTCTTGTCTGCCCAGGGGAGCCCACTCCACTCGGCATCGCCCACTGAGCGCCCTTGTGTGCCAGGCTCGGCCAGCAGACAGGGGCCCCACAGCCCCAAGGGAGAAGCTGCGGTGGCAGTGACCTGGTCCCCGAAAACCCCTGGGGCAGGGTGGGGACATCGGGGGCCAAGGGGCCGAGGATCCGAGGAGGAGGAGGCTCCCCCAGAGGGCCCCCCCCCAGAGAAGTCTGGAGGCGTGAGGACCGGGGCGGGGTTGCTGGGCAGGGGCGGCCTGAGCCCAGAGCCTGGTGGGCACTGCGGGGCCGTGGGGGGGCGGGGTGCTGCCGGCGGGGAACTCTGGGTCCTGGGCAGGGGCTCGGCCCCCCACAGCCGCCTCCTTCAGGAAGGTGGAGCCAGGGCTCCCTCGGGCCATGCTGGGCTTGGGGTCCAGGCCTCGGTGCGGGCGCAGGGCCCCTCGGGGGTGCCCGTGCGGGAACCATCCCGTTGAGCTGGTTCCCGGAGCCGCCCGGCCCGGCGGGGCCCCGCTTGGTGGGCAGCTCGCCTGCAGGCCCGCGGCTCCCTCGACAGCCGGGCCGGGCCGGGCGGCCCCTGCCGGCGGAGGGGGCAGCAGGGTCTCCTTGGAGAGGGGCTGGGGGCATCGGCAGGTCAGGGGGTCAAGGACGGGTCCCCGCTGCGCCCACCACGGGCCTCGCCTCCGTACTGACCACTTCGATGGGCGCGGCCCTGCGAGCGAGCCCCGCCGCACTTCCCCCACCTGTGAATTGGGCCGGTGACCCCTTTTCCACGGTCTCTGATGAGGACCACCTGTCCGCCGAGCGCGGTGCCCGGCCCGCTGTGGGCCCACCGCGGCTGTTCCCACAGGCCTGCGCCGTCCTGGCCCAGCTCAGGGGGCCGGGGCGGGGGTGATGGGGTCAGGCCCGGGGTCCAGGCTCTGCTGCCACCCATGCGTCCTCGCCGGCGGTCGTGTGTGCTTCCAGTGGTCAGGCTCCCCCCAGCGAACCGAGCGAACTGGGCTGGACACGGGCCGTGTGCTGGCGGCCCTCACGCAGCCCCCAAGTGGCGTCGGGAGCCGTGGGGGCAGTTTCTCTGAGACACCTCGACAGACGTCTGGTTTCTAACTTGCACCGGGGCGGCATTCCCGATGCTGTCCCCGGGCAGCAGGGCGGTTTCGGGTGGCACCCCCGTGCACCGGCAGTCCCCGCCATGCACTGTGGCCTCACACGGGGGCCCGGGCTGACCCGCACCGGTCACCTGGCCCGGCACCATCTGGCGCGCAACCCTGGCCTCACCCGGGGAGGGTGTGAGCGCGGCGGCGACCCCTTTCCCAAGGCAGTTAAGTCCCGGCGTCTGTCCCCGGGACTCCACGCCCACACCGAGAGGAATCCCCAGGTGCCTGAAGTCATAGCCAGCGAGGAGCAGCCGGGCACAGCTCCCCGAGTCCCCGAGGTTCTGTGGGTGCCACCGCGTCCTCACTCCCAACCGCCCACTTCACACCAGCCCAGCCCAGACGCAGAGGCGCCCGCGGCACGGGAGGCACCAGTGCATGCGTGCGCTGAGACGCAGCACCTGCTCGGGAAGACGGGGCCCCCCGGGAGCGCGCCCCTGGCCCGGTCCCCCGTCACACCGCGGGGCAGTGAAGGGCGTCGTCTCCCCTGCTCGTCCCGCAGACCGTCCTCGTCGAAGGGAGACACGGCCTCGGTCATTTTCCTGTCTGCCGTTTGCATCTTTTTTTAAAAAAGATTTTTAGAACTTGTTTTTAGAGAGAGGGCAAGGGAGAGAGAAAGAGAGGAAGAGAAACATCGAGTGGTGGGCTCCCGTGCACCCCCTAGTGGGGGCCTGGCCCACAACCCGGGCACGTGCCCCGACTGGGAATCGAACCCTTTGGTTTGCAGGCCGGTGCTGCATCCACTGAGCCACACCAGCCAGGGCCCAACTTTTGCATCTCGATCCACTGTGCTGTCTAGAGCGTCCGAGGTGAAACGCAGAGAAGCAAAATGAACGCTGATCTAAAGCAGTGGTTTTCAAGCAGGGAGACCCCTGACCCGGGGGACATGGGGTGATGAGGGAGGAGTTTATGGCCGCCCCCTCCGGGGACGTGGGTGCTGCTGTCCAGTCGGCTGCCAGCGTCCCCCTCTGCACAGGACAGTCCCCACGCAGAGCCACCTGCGGTGCGGAGGCCTGATGTAGCCTCCTCCCTCTCTTCACGCGGCTCCGGCTGCGTGATGAGCTGGGGGCTCGCAGTCCCGACCACGGGAAACTCGTTAAGACGCTGCTTTCAACTTTGCAATGAGGACAGTAATTTTTTCCCATCCCCAAAGTGCTTTGTGCCCTGAAACGAAGGGTCGCACGCAGACGCCAGCCCACGGGTCTGCGGCAGGACGAGGCCGAGGCGCTCAGAGGACACAGGGAAGGAGACAGCCTGGGGCTGCACTTCGTTCTGACGGTGCCAACCCCCCCCCCGCCCACGCTCCCCGCTCTCCTGGGAACGCCGGCCCTCCCCTGGGGAAGGAGAGCTGGCCGGTGTCCACCCCCGCTCACGTTTCCCAGGGAGATGCATTTACTGTCCCAGCGGAGGGTGAGTCTCGGACAAAGGGGAGGGTGTGAACGGACCGAGTCTGGCTCAGGGACGCGGCCCCTGCGAGGCACAGAGGCAAAGGATGCTGCAAAGTGAATCCCCAGGAACGGGATCCCTGAGTCAAGGGGGTGCGGCTGGTTAGGTTCGGGCCGCTGGTCCGCTGTGACCGACAAGGTCCCGGTCCCCACTGACCCACCCAGAGGGCATGAGGAGGTGCCCCCACCTCCCGGCCTGGCCCCTGACTCTCAGTGCCCGCCTGTCTGCTGCTCCTGCATCTCCTCCGGGGGGGATGGGGTGGCCCGAGGCTGAGGCTGAGCGGCCCCAGCTGGTGCTGGGTGGGCCTTCTCCCCAAGGCCAGCCTGCACTGTGATGTCATGAGCAAGGCTACCCACTGAGGGTGGGAGGTACGGCCCCCCGACACGAGCTCCTCGACAGAGACTTGGCCTCCCTGCATCCGTGCGTCTGAAGGAGGAGAAGAGCAGACACCAAGGGGGTTCGCTCCTCCAGGGGCGTCAGCTGGGTCCCTGCCGGGTGCCAGGCCCTGTTCTGAACCCCAGGGTCCCTGTGAAGCAGCCCAGCACGCAAGAGGGCTCCCCAGAACGTTAGTTCCTCCCCCACCTTTCCTATCTGTGCAGCTGAAATCCCCCACCCCCATCTCAGCCCCCTGCTGAACGAGCAATAATCATTCTCCGGGAACAGCAGAGTCCATTACAAGCTGGCCGCCAGCTCGAGGTCAGTGATCCCCCAGGGCCGCGGGGCCGGCAGCTGTGGGCAGCCTGGCGGGAGGGGCGGTCCCGTGCTCCACTAGGTGGTTCGATCCAGTGGGGCGGAAAGTGCTGCCCGCTGGGGATAAGGCCGCCATTGTCCGCAGCCCTGGAGTCTGTCAATGAGTAACCTGTGCGGCCCTGGCTCTGGCGTGTGCAACGGTGGTTTCTGTGACAAGAACAAGGTGCAGTTTCCCTTCCGTAGTTCTCAGGGGTCCCAGACCAGCTGACTGGGTGGGGGTGGGGGGCTGTCCCCGTGGACCCCTGCCAGCGCCCGCCAACACTGGCTGTCCCAGACACGGAGTGGGCGCAGCCTCCGGCACCCGTCTAGCAGTCGTCGCTGCGAACAGGTCCCAGCAAGGTGCTTGCGGGGAGCCTCCTGGAGTGTGGGGCACCGAAGCCAGGCCCTGAGGAGGGGACAGGCCCTGGGCTGGGGCAGTTCCGGCCTGTTGGCCGGCCCCTCCCTGGAAGCCCCTCCGTGTCAGGAGTAGGCTTCTCCCCCTGACCTTGGAAGGAGCGGAAGTGCTAGGTCACGGTAGGGATCTGGGGGGCCGGCTGGCCAGCTCCGTGCCCCTGAGGACGCTACGTGCCTATCTGAGGGCCTGGCACTGGCTGGTGCCCAGTGACTGGTCGTCAGGTGGACGGAGTGTGGACAGAGTTCCCGGCAGAACTGCAGGGGGCAGACAGGCTATGCGGGGAGACAGTGACCCACCTCCCTGCTGTCCGGATAAAGAGGGGGCACGGAGTGGGGGTGCGCGGGGTTCAGGGCCTGGGAAGAGCTGGGGTCTCCACTGAGCCCTCCCACTGTTGTCACTGCCTCCGCCAAATAAACAAGGAGTGACCGCCAGGAGCAGGCCTCTTCCTGGTGCCCTTGTCCCCACAAACTTCCCAGTGTCTCAGAAACAGGGTCCTGGCAGGAGTAGTTTACTACCGGGAGTGATTAGGGCGGGCCCTAAGCCGATGATTGGCGGGGAAATCTGGAAACAGACCTGCGCACAGGGGAAGCCGGGCAAGGGTGGAGGCAGAAATGGGGGGATGGGCCTACAACCCAAGGAATGCCAAGGGTTGCCTGCAAGCCCCAGAGAAGAGGGGACGCCTGGGGCGGGAGGATCCAGACCTGCCGGCACCTTGATCTTGGACTTCGGCCTCCTGTCATCCTGAGCCGCCCCAGGAAGCTCATCCACGCTCCCTCCTTTACCATATTTCTCAATAGGCTGGCCCCATGATCGGCCCTGGGGCCCAGACGCCGGGGCCACAGAACCCCGCAGAGGCTGCCGGAGACCCGCCAGTCGCTGCCCTGCGGCTTGGTGTGCTCTGAAGCTGTGTGTCCTCGGGCAAGTTGCAGAGCCTCTCTGAGCTTCCGTTTCCCCGGCGGTGGGGTTACTGTGAGGGTCGGCGGGGATGAGACTGGAGAGGGCAGACGGAGCGCAATCCCACGCGGGATCAGGGCGTTTTAGAGCCGCGGGGGGAGGGGGCGGGGCCTCGCGGCAAGAGCCACTCGATGTGCTCGGCACTCGCTCCGGGCCTGCTCGGCGCTCGGCCGGGCAGCCTGCGTAGAGCGCGTCCGGCTCTCCGAGGCTCCGGCGCTGCCACCATCATGTCCACCGCCATGAACTTCGGGACCAAGAGCTTCCAGCCGCGGCCCCCCGACAAGGGCAGCTTCCCGCTGGACCACTTCGGTGAGCGGCCCCGGAACGCGGGGGCTGCCCGGTCGGCGAGCCTCGCGAGGCGTCCAGGACGTAAATCACTCCTGCGGGGTTGACCCGCCGTTCGCGCGGCCGGAGCCGGAGGAAGTCTCGGCTCCGGCGGGAGCTGGGCTGCCCTCGGCCGCGGCTCCACGGCGGACCTCCCAGCAGCCCGCCGGGCCGGCCGGTGCGGTGCCGTGCGCGTGTCCCGAGGGGCGGCGGTGCCCGGCGCGGGCCGCGGGGACGAGTGCCGTGTTCTCTTCCGTCCTAGGTGAGTGCACGCGCTTCAAGGAGAAGTTCCTCAAGTGTCTCCGTGAAAATAACTTCGAGAACGGCTTGTGCAGATACGAGTCAAAAGAATACTTGGAATGCAGAATGGAGAGGCAAGTTCGGTGGACGCCCCCCCGCCCCCGCCCGGACGCTTCTTTCCCGAAGCGAGGCCCTGGGGCTGCCTTCTTCCCAGCCTTGTCCCTCTAGCCTCGGGTGCCGGGGGCGCCGTCATCCAGGTTCAGAATCCCGAACGGGCGGGTGGCAGCGGGGCGCACGCAGACGTGCGCGGCGCGCTTTGTCGCTCGGCCTATGCTGGGAGCACGAGGCTCCTTAGCAAACGGCAAAAGGCGGACGATGCGCTGCACCCCGTTTCTGACAGCGCGCCCGGCAGCGCGGAGTCACAGTGAGGACTGTGCTGACCTTTCCCGGGGAGCTGCGGCTGTCCTTACAGAGCAGCGGGGGTAGGACTGCCACCACCCAGGGACCCTGCCTGCTGGCCGGCAGCCTTGCCCCCCGGGTGGACACCAGCCAGTCCGTTCAGAGCCCGACATTCACTGCCCCAGGACAGACTCGGTGAGGGCATTTCCCCAAGGCATGATATTTTGTGCTGCAGGCCTTCGGTGTGCTGGGGCTTTGAGGGAGCAGTCCCTGGTCCCCCCTCTTAATCGTTCAGGCTGGGACCCCAGTCCCGTGGCGCTGCTCAGGGCACCCAGGTGGCCAGCTAGCGGCCTAGACAGCGCTCCTCACTCTGCTCACCAGCCCCTTGACCCCTGTCTGTCCCTGTCTGTCTGTCTTCTAGGCAACTGATGGCACAGGAGCCCCTGGAAAAACTGGGGTTCGGAGACTTGGCGGATGGAAAAGCCGACAGGCGCTAAGTTTCTGAGGGAGGACCGCTGGCTGGTTGTCTGGGGCAGAGTGGTGGCCCTCACCTGTCACCCTGACGTGGCTTCCGAGGTGGCGTGACTGAGACAGGGGTGTCCGGGCGCCCTTGAAGCGCTGTGACGGGGCTCGGCCGCAGCTGGGAGGGGCTCATCTTCGGAGCCTCCCAGGTCCCTTGGGAACTTTTCTTCCTATTAGACTCTCCTCTCCCCCAAGAGTGTCCAGCTCTGTCTTTAAAGGCCTGCGTGATGGGGATCCTGGGGCAGCCTGTGTGGGCTGAGGGGTCTCACCAGTGTGGCCCCTCCCTGGGCCCCCCCCCCGGGGTGGGGGCTCCATCTCATGGCACCAACAGTGAGAATGCAGCCATGCTGCATGTGGGTGAATTTCAGAAAACCGTCCCTAGCAAAGTGGTTTCTTTCCTTTCCTTTTTTTTTTAAACAGAAATGAAAAAGCAGAATCTAGGAGTATCAATAGTATGTTAGAAAGAGACATGAAAAGCTGCAGGCGTACCTGTGTATTTGTTCAAGAAAGAAACTCAGGAAGGACAGGCCGGAAACCAATGAGAATCGTCCCCAGCCTGCAGTTTAGTTCTGACCGAACCGCATTTGTGGTCCCCGCACTCAGAAACGGGCCAGGACGTGGTGGGCCCCAAGGGAGCACCGGCCCAGGGCGCCCGTGTGCCCTGTGACGGGTGGGGCGGGAATAATGTCACTAGAGTGACAGCCGGAAAAGCAGGGTTCCACCCTCCAGGAGTCAGTTATTTGTTCGCGTGGAGAGTTCCAGAACTGTGGTCCCCGGGTGGAAAGACTAGTAATGTGGGTGGGTGAGAGCCGGGCATGCCGGACTCCTGGTTTGCTGGCACACACGCTTGCTAGGATACAGAAATAGGTGTGTGTGCACGCGTGTATGCATGTATGTGTACATGTGCATTGCCTGTCATGTGTGCCAACGTTACAGCTCTGAGCATGGAGGGGCCTGGAAGCAGCCAGGCCCAGCGCCCAGCCCCTGGGTTCCAGCGCCCTGGACAGGGCTCCTTGCGGCGGGGCTGGCTGCAGGCCTGGAAAGTGCGTGAGGAGCACGGACGATCTCGTGTCAGAAGGAAGGAGCTGCTGAAGAAATGATGGGGTCATCTGAGGACCCAGGAGGCCACGCCAAGGGACAGCAGTCACAGCAGGGGCAGGGGCCAGGGGGGCAGCGGCTGGTTTGAGCAACAAGGTCAATATTGTGGTGGGTTGTGGCCCTGGCTCCCATGGCTTAGTGGACTGAGCACCGGCCTGTGAACCAAAGGGTCACGTGTTCGATTCCCAGTCGGGGCACAAGCTGGGCTGCAGGCCAGGTCCCCAGCAGGGGGTGAGTGAGGCAACCACACACTGATGTTTCTCGCCCTCCCTCTCTCCCTGCCCCTCTTTGTAAAAATAAATAAATAAAATTTAAAAAGAAACTGTCTGAAAACTCAGATGTGATGGCACACACGCACACGAACACCCAAGGAGCTCGGTGCACTCCAGGTCAGTTGAGCTCGGAGAGACCGGACACCTCGCCCTCCGACTCTTCCAAGGCCTGGAGTGAAGAGCCCCAAAGGCAGCTCGAGAGGCAGCTTACCCCACCGAGGGCCCCCACGAAGAGAGAAGGCAGATTTCCCGCCAGGGACTCGGGGCTGGGGGGCACTGGGCTGACTGTTAACCCCCTGCACCGCCCATGGTAGCGGAGATGCGGCGTCCCAGCGGTGCCCACTTACAGAGCAGCAGACAGTGCGGGGGTGGGGGTGTCCAGGACAGAGCCTCAGTCCTACAAGAGGGGGAGCCCAGGAGAAGGGTGGATGGTGGCCGCACATCACTGCTGTGTCGTCTGTCCAACCGTCCACCGAGAAGAGCAGGGCGGGGAGGGTTACGTTATGTGCACTTCACCACACCTGTGTGGCACACCTGTCTTCCCAGAGGCCCACCTGACTTGCTCCCCACCCCGGGCAAAACCGCCACTCTCGTGGCCCTCCCCCGCACCTGTCCGCCTCCAGCCCCTCACCCTGTCACACGCCGCCTCTCCTGCCTGCCTGGTGCCCTGGACGTGGGGCCCCCTGAACGTGGGACAAGGGCCACTGCGGTCCTGTCCCCAGCGACCTGCCCGGCCCCTTCGACACCCTGGCGCATGGAAATGCGCCGTCAGGGCCTGCCGATCGCGAGAGCTCGGTGGAGCTGCGAACGGGCCGTGCGTTCTGCCCGTTAGGAGTGCGAACGCCGACGGCATTAGGGATGTTCTCAAGGCCACCCTCTGCCGTCTGACTCCTGGACGTTCGCGTCCTCCCGGGAAGAAAGCCCCGCCCACTGGCAGCCACACCCCTCTGTCCTCAGGCCCCCCGCCCTTCAGTCCCCGTGGCTCCCCGTAAATGGGGTCACACACAGGTGCTGCCTTTGCGACCGGCCCCTTTCCCTAGGCGTGGCCTCTTCAGAGGTCACTCGTGGAACGTCCACCAGCACTCCACTGCTCCGCACTCTCCTCCCGCCCGACCGTTCGGGTCCGCGCAGCGCCCCGAACCGGAGTCAGCGCAGACCCACCCGCTTCCTCGGTCTCCGGGGTTCCCTGCGCTGGACCGTGTGGCCGCCTTGGAAGGAGGCGCCTTGCCCTGCTGGTGCGCTCTCTCCGCGACCCTTAGGGGCCGATGCCCTCACTCACCCCGGAGGCTCCCATCCCTGGCTTCCCTGCGCGAGGGGAGCAGGTCCGAACCTCCTGCCCGCAGGCCTGGAGGTCCGCGCGGCCCAGCTCGCTCCTGCCGCCAAGCGGCGAGAAGCGGGCACGACACTCGCTCGCACCCGGCGCGTGGCCGGCCCACCGCCTGCTTCCTGCCGCGTGTGGCGAACACGCCGTCACTACTGAGGGTGTTCCGAAGCCCAGAGCCGGCTCCCTAGGGACCTGGTACTGGGACATGACCCTGGGCGTTTGAAAATGCCCCTGCCAGGGCCGCATCGCCACCGGCCGAGTGGGAATGCCGGACCTTGGGTTCGCACCACCTCGGCGGGCTGAGAGCCGCGGTGCTGAGCTGCCAGCCCCGGGGAGTGGGGCCGCGAGTCCTTGTGGTCCCCTGTGGCCCGGGGCCCCGGCTCTCGCTCCACCGCTCAGAAAGCGCACATGCATCCGTGCAAGGAGCGGAGGGACGGGTACTGCGAGGATCTTTCTGAAACAGGTGTCTGGATGGGGGTGAAACTCCCACGGCACAAAATTCGCCATTTTAAAGCGAACAGTTCGGTGGCATGGCCCCAGAGCACGCCCATCCCCCGGAGAGGAGACCCCATGCTCGGGAAGTGGCCACAGGCAACCGGCTGTGTCCCGGGGTGGACCTGCCTGCCTGGGACTCGTTTCCTGTGGACACAACCACTGGGCCGTGTCCTTCTCCCACTGAGACGCAAGCTTCCCAGGCCCCTCCACCCACCCAGTACCGTGCCAGCACCTCGGTCTCTTCGCTGGGCGGTCGAGTGCGTCCCTGCGTCTGTGACGGGCCCGGGCCTCGGTGAAGCCCGCTCGCAGCATTCGCACCCAGAGCCGGGGGGTCGTTTCTCAGGGATCTGACCAGGCGAGTCTTGCTCATTCCGGGGATCCCCGGTTTCTCCCGAGATGGCTTCTCCTGTGACAGGAAGGAGCGTGGCCGCCCATCTGCGACCCACAGGGAAATCCGGATGTTAGCTTCCAATATGTGACGCCCCAGGGAGGCCTCAGACCCTCTTTCCGCACAGCTCTGGCTGCTCAAGGCTTTCCCCGTTCCTCCAATTCAGCCCCCAAGACCCCACGCTCTCCCAGGACGCCCCTCCAGAGGGCTGAGCACCCACTTGCCCTGTGGGCACTCATACCCCCTCCCGCTGCTGCGACCGCTGCACCCCAGCCCGGCCTTGAGCTGCGGATCGAGTCTTCCGGGGGTCCCGTGGACGCTCTGACCTCACCACCCGCCCTCCGGCCTGTGAGGAAGGGGCCCGCAGGCTGCCGCCTACAGGGACGTCATGGGGAGCCTGAGGGACACTTTCTGGGACCCTGACCCTTTCCCAGGATAAAGAAAGTGTGTGCCCATGTTTCCTCCTATCCAGGACTCTGTGGGTGCCGGCCCCCGGAACACCAGGGGGTGAAAGCTGAACTGTGAGATCGTAAACACACAGCTCAGAGCATCCGTCACGGCAAGCACCTGAAGCCCCCAAAGGCTCCCCCGGGTCCCCGTCCGGTTGACAGCAGCCCAGCAGCCCAGCAGGAGCCATGGCTCTGCGCCCGGCGGTGTCCATGGGTGCAGCTGGCTCGGGCGGATGCACAGAGCTCGGGGCCTGGGGCCAGGCCCGCTCCTCCCCGGGGGGCCCAGCAGACAGCAGCCCTCCTCGGGGGCTTCTGGGACCCCGTCCCCACTCCTCAATGGAAGCAATGTTTTCAGGAGCCTGTGGCCGTCACAGACGGAGCTGGGCCCCGCGGTCCTGGGTGTCGGGTCGGTGTCCTCGCGGCCCCTTCCCCTCTCAGGGTGTGATTCCTTCCTCGAGAACCAGCCTCCCAAAAGTAAGGCGCCCACATGCCCAGCGAAGCTGAAAAGCTGTTTTTCTTGCCGACCTTTTATGAGTGTAATTTAACGCCAGGACCAACTCATGGACTCAAGACCATGTATTACAGCAGCCACGCGACGAACAGAGACCAGCGGAAGAGACAGACGCACCGCATTTTCACCAGAGGAAAGGGAAAATAAGAAGACGTGAGGTCCGTTCTGGGCACACGTAATTTTAAAGAGAAATAATAAAGATAACTTCCGTAGCTTTTAATATATTTGGGGAGAGGCTATTTAATTGCGGTTAAATAGGAGGTGATAAGTTTAGCTGAAGTTGTGCATGATCGGGATTAAGTTAGTTTCTTAACAAAGGTGCACAGCCCTGACCCACGAGGCTTGGTGGGCTGGGCGTCGTCCTGCAAGGCGGAAGGTCGCCGGTTTGATTCCCGGGCAGGCCACACGCCTGGGTTGCGGGTTCAGTCCCCAGTCGAGACACATAGGAGAGGCAGCTGATTGATGTCTCTCACATCGATGTTTCTCTCTCTCCCTCCCTTCTTGTCACTCTGAGAATAAATAAACAAAACGCTACAAAACAGAAAGACACAAGTTTCACTTCATAGGATTTTTAAGATTCAGGACATGTACAAAACCGTCTTTCCGTGTCGGTGCCACAGACGTCAGCGGGGCAGACGTCCCCTCATCTGAGAGCTGCCCTGCGCGGCCTCGATGGCAGAGCGCAGCCTCCTGGGTCCCACGCGCTTGGGCCGGGCCCGGGCCGAGCCTGGTGGGCTTCTGTTTCCTCTCGCTGGGGGGTGCCTCACGGGGCGGGCGGGAGGGCTCCCCGAGGTGCCCCAGGCACAGCTGTGGGCTGGGTGACGCTGAGTGTGAACCTCGGCTCCGGAGAATTCCCTCCCCTCGCTCACTCCGGGCACCGGGTCGGGCAGAGCCCGCGGGTGGGCGCGCAGAGCTGGCGCCAGGGGGTGGCGCTGTTCGCCAGCCGTTGGCCTCACCTCCGCGCCGCAGCCCGCCCGCCCGCCCGCCCTCCTCCCCGTGTACCTGTCGGCACAGACTCTTACATTTAACAATCACATCGTTGTGGGTGGGCGTATCCTTTAGAAATTCCTTCCAGAGCAGGATGGGACGTGGGGAGGAGGTCATTTGGAAGTCCCACCGCGTCGGGTGGTTCCGTTGATCCGTACGTTGGAGATGCACCGCACATCCCTGGGACGCGTCCTCGGAGGTGCTGGGCTCCCTGGAACTCGCGGCCGCAGCTGCTCCGCGCCAAGGTCGGGGGTGGGGGGTGCGGGGGGCAGGCAGGGGGGTGCAGGCCTCCCGCTGCCCCTGGAGCCTCTCGGAGCTCACGGCTCACGGATCGGGGTCCTCAGCCTACTCCAGTGGCTTCACTTTCAATGAATTCTGGGGAAGAACTTTGACATTCGGTGACCGCCTAGACTCCCGGGCCCTGTGCCCTACTGCCCGGCGTCAGGACCCCCGCATGCCAGGTCGACTGGACGGTCACAGAGGCCCTCGACTTGCCCTCGGGGTCAGTCCAGGAAGGGGCGGAGCCGGAATGGCACCTGGGCTGTGGGCCCCAGCGCCTGCCTGGTCGGTACAAAGCAGAAGGTCACGTCCACTGCCTTGCGCACACCTTCCCCGCGCGCGGGCTGCATGCAGGGCCGGCGCCCCGGCTCGTGACTGGGCCGCACGTGCTCGGAGGGATCTGGGCTGTGCCTGACCTTTCCCCGCCCACCATCCCCGAGGCCGCCGCTCCTGGGCTGGGGCTGGGGAGGGAGGCAGTGGGGCTGCAGGAGCTGCAGGACGCTGCCGTGTGCACGTGCTGGGCCGGGGTGGGGGGCGGGTGAGGAACTGAGCCCCCCCACCACCCACCCCACCTCCTCCTGCCCCTGCCCGCAGGTCCCCGGGGAGGAGGCTTCCCGGGCCGCCTCTCGTGTCCCAGTCAGAACGCCCTAGTTCGGTTTTCTTCATATTCGTGCTGTTCGATATTTTCCTTCTACTTATGAGACTGTTTTCACTTTCTGTCCCGCCGTCCCCCACCTTCCCGGAAAATGTGAGTTCTGTGCGATCAGGAGCTCCGCCCTAGCCCTCTGGCGGAAAGAAAGTGGTTACATTTGCACCTCAGGGGCTGTTCCCAAGTCAACCAGCGAAAGCCCGAGGAAGGACCGCACGGCCTTCCTGCGGGGGCGGAGCGCGCGCGGGTCTCGTTAGAGAAGGGGCGGGGCTCCGCGGCGCCGGAATCCCCGCCACGGAGCTGGCGGGACGTGGCACACTGGTCGGTGTTTCCTGCGGTCTGTGGCCTGCGGCCGACTTGGACGGGGTCAGAGACCCCAGACGCCCCTAGAAAACCTCACCCCCAAAGAAGGGCTACCGGACACCTGTGGGCCGGGCGCCGGGTCAGCACGGCCGTGCAGGGCAGCGTCGCCGCCCCATCTGGCGGGGCGGCTCGCTGAGTCAGAGGCCCCGCCGCCTGTCGGGAACCCACGCAGCTCTGCGCCTTGTCGGAGGAAGGGGGGGGGGTTCCTCGTGTTAGAAACACACTCGGGCGCGATGACTTTTAAGCCCCGCCTGCACGCCGAGGGGGCAGCTACAGGAGCACAGAAACCCTGGTCGCGTGGGAGGGGAGGGTGCCCACGTGTGTCCACGGGGGAGCCGCCGCCTCCTGGGCCTGACGCCCGGGCCATCTGCCGTGAGGCGGAAGGGCAGACCGGACATCAACATCCAGAGACGCCAGCAACGTGTTCTTCACGAAGGAAAAATAAACCATTTTTTAAATGAAGTTTGGGCCAAGGGGCTTATTTTCTTCCAAATGTCTCACCTACCAAAACCGTCTGCCTTGAGGATCTTGGAGGGTGCTCCCACCCCACTGCGTTCTGACGCCCCAGGGTCAGCGCAGGGGTCCTGGGCACGCGGCTCCGGCCCAGGGGAGGCACAGGGGCTCGGGAGACCTGGGTCCCCCTGACCTGTCTGGCCGTTCCTGGCCCTGGGCGCCGGGAAGGCGGGGCGCCAGGCGGCTGCCTCTTGCTGGCCGTCTTCCCGCTGGAGGGAGCTCCTGTGATGGGTGCAGCCCTCCACCCCCCACCATTGGGGCGGCTGTTTGTACGGCGCTCCCCACGCACATGGGGTGTGGAAGCAATTCCGTTCCCCAGGCCCTGCCTGCCAGCCTCCCCTCCCGGGGCGGCCCCTCCGAGGTGTGAGGCCCACACGGGGGAGAAGGGTCTCTGCCGTCCCAGAAGCCCTTGGGTGCAGAGGCGAGCCAGCAGAGAGAGTCGAGGCTGCCACCTGCAGCAGCCAGCGCAGCCCTGCGGCCACACACCCCAGGACGGCCGGGGCCTCTCTGGCGAGGAGACCCCCTAACCTCGCCCCGTCCGTCCATGGGAGAGACTGGGGGTCCCGCACACCGGCCGCTCTCCGCTCCTGCCTGTCACTGGCGGCTTACCCGCCTGGAGGTTGCCAGGCACGCGGCCCGGGACTCCACACACTCTCTGGACAGCGGGGGTTTGCCCGGGGGTCAGCCACTACCGCCCCCCACGGCACGCTGGCCTCCCACCTCCGGGTGGTTGTGCAGGGGCGGCGTGCAAGCACACTCTGCTGCCACGAGCCAGCTGTCCTGCCTGTCCTCCCCCTCGGCACCGTGTGGGCTGCGGTTAGAGCAGATGGCCCCTCCCGTCCCCATCCTCAGCTGGGCGGGGACAGGCTAGCGCTGCTCCAGGGGGCGTGGGGGCAGTGCGGCAGTGGGTTCCACGCTGTGAGGTGAGCAGCCCCTGTTCACAGAGCACCCTTCCCCGGCACTGACACGTGGGTGTGCGAACCCACAATCCTTGAGCGTGTGCAGAAAGGGGCAGATCCAATATGCCCGGGGGAGCAGCTGTGTCTCCTGTGCACATGTGGTGGGCGGGTTCTGCGGACCCCTGGGGGCCGCCACCTAGAGCCCCTGGAACCGCCAACCCCTCGGAGGTGGCACCTCTGTGCTCTCTGATCCTACCGTCTTGGGGGGCATCTCACTTCGAACCCTCGGGCCCCACGCCACAGTCTGGAAGCAGGCCGAGCCGGGCCTCCCCCTGGCTGGGCGGGGAGAGGGCCCAAGGCCGCTCCCCGTAGGGGCCACCGCCTGTGCCGCCTCGTTGTCACCGACACCTCGCTGTCACCGACACCTCCCTTCCTTCACAGCTTGGAGCCCCTGCCGTGGGAAGCCCTGTTGTTGCAGGAGGCGTGGCTGGTGCTCACTGAGGCTTGAGCGGGTTTGCCTCCTGCCTTCCTTTCCTTCCGGAGAGAGGGGAAGTGGGGGAGACAGAGGGAGGGAAACATCCATGTGTGGTTGCCTCTTACACGCTCCCTACTGGGGACCTGGCCCGCCACCCAGGCCTGAGCCCCGACTGGGAATCGAACCCGAGACAGCCCACTGAGCCACACCTGCCAGGGCTCGTGTCTTTCTTTATAACTGCAGGCCCCTCCACATCCCGGTCTCCCCGGCAACCTGCACAAAGGCCAGGCCACGGTGGAGGCTGCTGCGGGGGCCGCTGTGCCTCCCCGTCACCTGAGTCTGCTGGCGGAGCGGGGCTCGCCCGGTCTCGTCACCCTGTCACGCACCCCCCTCTCCGTCTCACCCCGGTCCCACACACGGGACTCACTCTGACCTGCTTTCTCCTCCTCGTCCTCTCGGTCCCTCCGTGGCCCCCAGGCCCCAGCACCCAGAACAACACCTTCCTCGTTGTGGAGGTGCGCCGGACCTCGGCAGGCGCGGTCCGGTTTCCAGAGACAGCAGGGACAGACACCCCGAAACCCACTCAACGGCGTTCCCCTCAAGGCCCTCACGGGAACAGAGGGTTCATCCCCCCCCCCCCCCCCCCCACCTGCCTCCTTGCAGACCTGCCTCGTTTACTTGTGGCCCCCGCCGGGGAGCCTGCGCTTGTTGGGGTAACTGCGTCTACCCTTCCAACTTCAACAGACAAATCATCGCCCTGGGCTCCCTGGTGGTCCCGAGCCCCAGCCCCCCTCTGCCCCTCAGGCGAGCCGTCCCCAGAGGCCCCAGCCTGGGGCTGCTCTCTGCTTTAGTTATCTGCCACTGGGGCTCAGGGTGACGGCGTGTCCCGGAAGAGACGGCACACGCCATGTGTGTGAGCACCCTCCACGCTCTGCGAGTCCACGTGCCAGGCAGGGGAAGGCGCCCGCTCCCTGGGAAAGTTTGGGGGGAGCAGAGCGACCAGAGGGGCATTTCTTCCCCAGCCACTCCGCTGGCCAGTGGGGGCCCTCCCCTTCCGTGTCCTGGCCCACGGACCCCTGGGGTTCCCCCCTGGAGTCCATGGGTATCCCAGAGCCGACAGAGAGCCCCCATACCGCCGCCTGTTGGGCTTGGATGCCTGTCATTTCCGGATGTGCCAATTAGCCGGTGACCTGGCTTCCGAAGTTCTGGGGACACCCTTTCTCCGCTCACAGCCCTCTCTCCCGAGCACGCCCCCGTGTTCGGGGTGGGGGTCCAGGCGGCTGAGGTGGGGGGGGCTGAGCACCCAGCCTCCGTGTTCACCCTGGAGCTGCAGGCCCCGCCTCGCTCCTTGGGTAGCACTGGGGGTGGGGAGGTCAGACGAAGGGGCAAGCTGGGACCCCCGGCTGCGGGCTGGCCGCCAGACCGCGCTCCAAACAGCTGGGCACCAGATGTGCCGCGTGCGTGAGGCTCGCAGGGCGGCCGCTCGGCTGCCCCGGGGACCCGACAGGCCCAGTTTCCTTTCCGCTGCCCCCTGACCCCCCACCCGCCCCCTGGACCAGCGGCACCGCCCCCGCCTGGCAGCTGCAGGCGGCTCCTCAGACGCACCAGGCCGGGCACCGACCGAGGAGCCGCGCCGGCTGCCTTGGTTAAAGTTCACTGTAGGGACACGAGGTGGCAGGTACACTCAGGTGGCCGTCTGAGAATGCCCTGCCACTGTCCTGCATGTCCCTTCCATGGAGGTGCGCCTCTGGACCCTGGGGGTCTGTGCTTGACCCTCGACCCCTCAGGGGAGGCAGGCTGCACCCCAGTTCAGCTGCTCCACCAGCTCCTGGATCTCCCTGGCCCCAGGTACCCCGACTGTGGAGCTCACCTTTGCAGGGCCCCCAGGGCATGACCAGGCCCCACCAGAGGCTGGGGCTGCCCGCCCTCCCTTGGCGAGCCCTGGGCTGCTGCGGGTGCTGGGTGTTTCCTCTCCAGCTGGAGCATTGTTCAGAGAACACCGACATGGCTGGTGGTGACACCCCCGCTCTGCGGGAAGCCCCCTGGTTGGTCTGGCGCCCCTTCAGAGCCGGGGCTGGCCTGTCCCTCCTCCGCCGCCCTCGAGGGCAGTCCCAGCAAGGGCGGGCCCCTGCCACCGTCACCACCACCCCTCTGCCCTTCCCACCCGTCGTCCCCCCGCCGAGACAGGCAGGAGGAAAGGGACCCGTGGAAGCTAAACACTGAAAAACGTGGAGCGCAGTGTGCCGGCTACTTGAAAGTCAGATGTGGAATCCCTCAAGACTGAAAGAGGTGCGAGCTCTTCGCTGCGATGCGCGTTCACAGCAGCTCCGCCCACTGTGGTCGGAGGAGGCGGTGTCCATCCGCGGAGGCACCGAGGGGTGCATGCGTCCCGAGGTGAGCCCTGGCCGTGGGGGAGGACGCCCGGGCCGCCGTGCAGCCGGGGCCCCTGGACGCCGAGGGCACGAGGCATGTACGTCCCCGTGCACCAGCGCCAGGTGCCCAGAGTCAGGTGGGGCCGCGCCCTGCGGGGGGTGGCGTCAGGCGCCAAGGCAGGCGGTACGGTGACCAAGACATCCGTTCAGACGGTGGCTTTCGTCGTGTGTGAACTTCTCCAGAGAGGAAAAAACCTCACAGCACCACGCACTCCAAAAACAGACGGACAGACAACAAGAAAGACCCTAGAAGAGTTCAATCGGTGCGTCTCTGGCTGAGCCGATGCGCCTCCACAGGCGAGAGGAGCCCCCACCTCCTCGCCCCAGGCCTCTGCGCCGGCGCCCCGCGGCGGGACGTTCCCGTCCAGACCCGCCCGGGGGACCCGCCGCTGCGCTGCTCCTTCCCCGACGCGGCCTGTTTCCCGTTTGAACTAATTTGGGATCAGCTCTAATATTTTCTGCTTTAGAAAAGTAGTAAAAATTAATTAATCTACAACTGCACTGATAGCAAAAGTTAATAGAAATTTTAATAAAAATACAACCTCAATAAGCTTCCCTATTGTTCTAATAAATGAAATAGTAGTTTAGAATTGTAGATAAAAAAATTAATAAGACAGCTGAGGCCGGGGACCGGCCTCTCAGCCCCCGTGGCCGGCGCGGCGAGGAGGTGACCTCGGAGGGTGGCGCCCGCTCCATGCTGTGCCCGGGAGTCTCTGGAGCGCCTAATTAATACTCTTAATTTGGTGGCTTATTTTAAATTATTCCGATATTTTCGTGCCACTCGAGGACGTCTGCAGACGACGAAAGCCGGCGTCAGAAGTGCAGGGTCACGGTCAGCGCGATGGCCGAAGGGCACAGGGTCTCTGGAAGGCGGGCGGGGCAGCCGGCACCCCGGGGTCTCCGGGCGGCACCCAGGCCCAGGGGTGACTGTCGTGGGTCCGAGGTCTGAGGGGCTCCCCTCTCCGCACGCACAGAAAGCCGAGTGTGGAGGAAGCCGCCGGCCGGCCTCCTTCTCAGGGGGGCGTTCCCCCGAGTCTCCTACCCAGGCCCTTCCGGGCTTCCCGTCAGCTGCTCCTCAGGACAAGTGGAGAAACCCCAGGTGAGCCCTGACCCTCGAGGCTCTGGGGGCGCTGGGCGGCGGCCCGCAGAGCGAGCGGTGGCCGGGCGATTCCTGGGCAGGGCACAGGCCTGGGCTGCGGTTCAGTCCCCGTCAGAGCACGTGCAGGAGGCAAGCAATCGGGGTCTCTCTCTCCCTTTCTCCCTGCCTTTCCTTCTCTCTGAAGATAAAAACAAATAAAACCTTAAAAAAAGGAAAGAAGTTGAGGAATGACGAGCGAGGTGGCGACAGGCAGCCCTCCGGAGACCTGGCCCCTGCGGTCAGCGGCCGGCCGGCTGGCTGCTGTGCGGCGGGAAGGGCGGCACAGCGTGATGTCCGTGGGAGTGGTTTCGGTCAGGTGGTTTTTAGCAGGTGAGGGAGGAACGGAGACAAGAGTGGGCAAGAGGAAAACACTCCAGTGAGTTTTACTGCAGGCAGCCTTCTCCGCTGAATGCCGGAGCTGGGGCTGAGCGGTCGGAACCCGGGGCTCTGCTGTTGCGGTGAGGGGGGGGAGGCGGAGGGAGGCGAGGGACGGGCCAGGCCCACTCGGGGCGGGGGGCTGACTCAGGGACTTGGGAGCCTCCAGAGGGGCCCCACCCAGAGCAGAGCGTCAGCAGCCGCAGCGATGCCCCCTCACCCCCCCCCACCCCCGCAGGGTGGGGATGGGCAAAGCCGGCTCCCCGGCCCCGGCTGCCTGCTTCAGACCAGGCCCGAGCCCTTCCTGGGGGAGGGGCGAGAGCTGGCCGCAGGACCTCACAGCCAAGAGCGCCAGGAGGAGAGGGACGGAGGAGCCCTAAAAACGCCTGTGCAGGGCCTCCCCGGCCCGCCGCTCGCGCAGAGGGACGAGACCCTCCACAGCCGGGGCAGAGCCTGAGAAACCCCCCCACGTCGCCGTGCACAACGCCCTCTGTGGCGAGAAGCAGACACGGACCACGAATCCCCCCACGTGTATATCCCCAGCGTGCTCGCCCCTCCCCCCGCGGTGTCTTCTTTATCGCAGGGACACACGCAGGCCCTGAAACTTGCCCTCTCGACCGTCTGCGTGAGGGTCCGGCGCCACCACCCGGAGCGTGTGGACCCCGCAGCCCAGCCACCCCCCCCACCCAGCGCAGGATGGCCCAGCTTCCCACCCTGAGACCCTGCCCCTCCCCCCACCCAGCCCGGCGCCCAGCCTCGGCCTCCCGTCTCTGTGAACTTGGCGCCGGGCCTCCCGCGGGTGGGCTCACACAGTCTGTGTCCTCTTGTGGGCGGCGCATCTCACCAAGCGCCGTGTCTGCAAGGCCCGCCCACCCCTCTTCACCGGTCCAGACTCCATACCCTGGACTCCCTCCCCAAGCCCAGCGGCGCGCCCCAGCGGAGACCACGTTTGCTCCCCGGTAGAGCGTCGGCCCTCGGGACCGGATGCCCGAGGGTGCTCGGGACCTCTGCCAGCGACCCTGGCCCTCGGGACTGGTTCCACACCCCCAGTCCCTGCCCAGTGCCTCTTCCTACTTCCTCACGGCCCCGGGAATCAAGAGGTCGAGACGGAGGACAGCGCCCTGCCCTCCTGTCCCCGGAGGAGCCTGTTTTGAGCCCGGGTCACTCATGCTGGTGCGCTGGCCTGCAGGATGTCCTCGCAAGGCCCGGGGAAAGGGAGCGGGGGAGGGCACGGGGCTGGCGGAACCCTGGGGGCGGAGCCCGGCGGGCGGCGGGGCGGGGCTCTCCCAGCCTCCAGCCACTTGCCCGCTGCTGCCTGTGTCTCTGCAGACGGACAGCCGGACGGACAGACAGCTGGGAGCTCTCCTCCTCATGAGGGCAGCAGTGAGCCACCAAGAGGAGGCTGGGCACACAGCTGGGGCGGGGTGCAGGCGCGGGAGCCCGTGGTGACTGGAGTTTAACCGTGTATGTCTGCTGCCACCTTAGCTGTCAGCCCCAATGACATCGCCGAGTGCCCGCTTCTGCTAGTGACTCTCTCCGGGCGGTCGCTTCCCCCTGCAAATCTGCTGCCTCCCCGCAGGCCACAGCCTTTAACTCTTCCCCTGGGTTAATCCAGGCTCTCGAATGTGCTCGTTTCCTCCCGGGGGTGGAGCAGAACTGAGTCTGGGAGAGTCCAGGCCGCGGCAAGACCTCTGGCCATGAACTTCAGAGCCCCTGAGCCCTGCCCCCGCCCACGGCCCGACTCCCGGGCGGGAATGAGCAAAGAGACTGGCCACCTGAGCCAAACTTCCCGGGGGTCCGCTCGCAGCCCTGCCTCAGTTTCTCGGAGTAGAAGCGGCTGGACAGGCCCAGCTGAGATTTAGCCAACACACATGCACCCGTGCTGGTGGGGCGGGCGTTCCGGGCCGACTGGTATCGAGTCCTCACAGCCCTCAGACGGCCAGCCCCTCCCGCCGCTGATCCGATGCGTGACGATGTCGTCGTGTGTCTTTTCACTACGACTTTATTTAACAAGAGCTGCTCTTGGCAACTTGGTTTCCTTTCTCTCTTCCCTTTAATTTTAGACTCCGGGGTTATGAGCAGATAGCAGCTCATTTCTGCTGCAAATCAGGAAAACACTCATTAGATACCCAGTGCTGGGACTGCTAGGCGTTCGGCTGGTACACGGCGGAGAAGGGCAAGATGGGGTGTTAAAAATAGGCTGACGTCAAAAACGTTTTTTGTTCCAGGAAAACAAAATGGCATTTTCTTAAACTGAGCAATGCGTTCCAGTCCCGGACGTACTTGGCAAGGCCTGTGTGCAGACTCTTTTAAGAAAGACAGAAAAGGGTGCTGCTGATGGAAACGCGTGTCTGGCGCTCAGGGCGGCGGCCACAGCGGTCCGGCCCCTGGCCCCGCCCCACCCGGGCCCGGCCCCGCCCTCGTCCTGGCCCCGCCCCACCCCAGCCCCTGGCCTCGTCCCCGGGTGAACCCACTCTCCCAGGCGCATTGACATCAGTGCAGCGGGGGCGGGGCTGGCCTTCCCTCCCACGCTCCTCACTTGCACACCCCTTCCGTCCTGGGAGAAGCCCCTTCTGCAAAGTTATCCTCGTCTGATCCCCAGAGACGGAAAGGGGATGCGTGGTCTCCAGGGGCCCAGGCGCCAGGGGTCGAGGGCGGGGAGCCTCTGATCACTGGGTGCGGGCGTCTCACTGGGGACGAGACTGTTCTGGACTCAGTGGTGATGGCCGCGCCACCCTGGGACTGCCCTGAAGATACTGCTGCGCCCTTTGGGAGGGATCTGATGGCGAGTGAGGGGTACCTCAATAAAGCTGTCATTTAAAATTATCCTCGCCTCACGCGTGGGCCTGGCCACAGCCCCTGAGACCCCAGCGCTCCGCACAGTCGAGGCTCACGGGAGCGGCCTGAACGGCTCCGCTCCTGCGCGTGGAGTCCACACCCATCCTGAACACCTGCGCCAGGTGTCCAGTGCAGGAAAGCTCAGTGTCTGACCGAGGGTCCACGACAGGTGGGACGTGAGCAGATTTGGGACTCGGACTTCCGGTGGGCGGTCAGATCGGCTTCCGAGGTCCCGCGGGAGCGGAACCGCCACGTGGCTTCAGACGAGGGGGAGGCGGAGACGCGGGAGTCCTTTCTTTCTGGACTCGCGGGAGGAATGACGTCAGGTCAGCAGCAGGAAGTGGCGGAGCCCCCAGAATCAGACCGGGTCGCGCGCACGGAGACGGGCGTGGGAGGAGCTCCGGGAGCCTTGGGCCATCAGAGTGCTGCGTCCGCATTGTTTCTCTTGCAGCCTCGTTATTTATCCTGTCTCTCGTCCTTCCCGTGATCTCCCCAGATCTGGCCCAGGGGCCCCTGGCTCACAATGAACATTCGGAAAACCTGCGTTAGCGGTAAAAGAGCAAGTAGAGGCCGCGGAACCAGCGTCACCAAAGGTCCGGAGCATGACTCTGCGGCCACGCGAGGAGGCCGCGGACAGTCCTTCTGCTGAGGCTGCACCCTGAGCGGGCTCTGCCATGAACTCCCCCTGGCCTGGGCCGCGAGCAGGGAGGTCGGGGGAATGAACGGCAGACGTGAGCCGCCGGTTCACGGTCAGGTTCTCCCTTCTGACGTCAGGGGCATCACCCTTGAGCCTTTCTGGGGTGGGGGGTCTGACACAGAAATGCTTGAACCGTCGTCAGCTGAATGAGGGTGAAGGCCAGGGAGATCTGGTTAACTTGCGCTTTTTATAAAATAAATCATGGGGAAAGCAAGCTGTGCAACTCTGGGAAACTCGGAGGGAGGGACGGGCAGAAAAGACACGGGACAGACAGGGGAAGTGGCTTCAGCGAGACCACCGACCTCTGCAGCAGAAGGGGCCTCCGGAGCTGGACTTCCCAGGCCACCTTGACCCCGGGGTCCTCCACGGACCCTCGGCCTCCCCACTCACCGACTGGAACGTTAGCGGGCTGTAACTCCAGCTGGGGTTCTGGTGACGTTATAAACCACCAAACCCCAAGCCAGAGTCACCAGAAGCCCCGGGATGGAATGACGCCCTTTCTTCCGAATCCAGGCGGCTCTGGTCACTGCCAGTGTTTTCCAGTATGATGGAAGTGAGCGACAGTTAGCCACTTGCGTGTGGTCTTTCTCACCTGGCCGCCGGCCTCTCTCTCCCCTCCCGCCCGCTGTGTGTCTTCTTCCCAGAGGGTGTCCTTGAGGAATGCCCCCGCCTTTCTGGGCCGCCCCCTCCCCCTTCCCCCAGATCTCCCGCTCTGCTGTCCCCACTCATGAGCCTCTCCCTCAAGTCTGCTTTGCAGCAGGTCAGTCTCTCCGTGGTCTGGGGCCACGCCCTGGAGAACGGACCCCACTGTGTGTCTGAAACACATGCCCGAACGCGGCAGGAAGGTGAAGTCCTGCTTCCAGCAAACAAGGGGAGTTTACAGCGGAAGGAAGCATCTTCCCGAAAAAAACGATCGCTTCCAAGATCCTCTTGCTCCGTTCTGGACCCTGATTTCGGAAAGGTCTGTGGAGCACGATGCCTCGCTTTTCCTCCAGCCCTGCTGAAGCCTGAAGTGGGACCTGACGCCGCCCTGGCAGACCCCCCCCCCCCCCCCCCCCCGCCCCGCGCCGGGCACAGCCTCAGGGAGGCTCCGAGCGCCAACAGCCGCTGTGTCACCAAGTCCCGTTTGTCTCCGGTGCGCACGTCATTCTTCCCCGCTCCCGCAGAGATGTGCCTCCCCTCTCTCGGCGGCGCGGAGACGGGGCTCCTTCGCCCAGAGTCCGGCCGCTACTCAGGCACGCCCGCCCTGACCCCGGCCCGCCGGACTCCAAAGCCCACGCTCTCCCTGGGTCCCTCCAAAGGAGGCGTTTGTGGGAGACTCCATCGACGGACCTTCAATACCGTGACTGCTTACATCCCAGGAGTGATGAACACCCTACACTCCTACGCTATTTCAGGGTGCAGACAGAGCCCAAACCACATAGCCACGGTCTGGGCACTAAAAAAGCAAATCATTTCAAAAGGGTTGACTCCCTCCTCCCCCTAAATCTCCAAGTCCACATGGATACGACTTGGCAGAAACAAGGTGAACCAGTGACTCTTTTTATACAGTGCCCCCCCCCCAAAAAAAAGCAAAGGGAGCTGCCATCCTGAGCACCGAACTGGTGTTTTAGGGAGGACACTCCATACAAAAGTGGAAAATGAGAATAAAATAAACACACATTCCCAAAGAACCCCCTGCGTCTCACAGCCTGCAGCTACGAGGCCAGGCAAGACCGCAGCACACGGGTACTTGGCTCGGCTGCGTTGCAACGGGAAGCTGGTGCTGCGGCAGGTGGCACCTGGCAACCCCGCGACAGTCACTCCGGCCCAGGCAACCTCCCTGCGGGGCGCTCTCGCGAGAGGCGGCCGCCATCGCGAGAGGAGGCTGTACGGAAGCATTGACGTCATGGCGGGCGGCAAGAGGGCCCTGACGTCGTCTCCGGCGCGGTTTCCGCGGTGAGTCCCAATGACGACAGTAACGGGGCGGGGCGGGGGGGGGAGTGTCGGTGTGGTCGAGTGCGGGGAGCCTCACTGGTTTTCGTGTTCGGGCCGCACGCGTGCGTGGGGCCGGGCCGAGCCGTCTTCCTCCGGCGTCGCAGGTCCGCCCAGGCCGGCCGTGGGTTTCCTGCTGCTTTTGCAGCGAGTGGGTGTTCTGCCGTGCAAAGGCCGTGATCGGCTTTCACCCAGCATTTGTTCATTTATGTCAATACTTACGCACGGCAGAGTTGGTAAGAAAGCCCAGAAATGGAGGGACCCCCCAAATCTGGAGGAGTCAGAGGCCAAGGGCCCAGCCGTGTCCTTGCGGGGCGGCCAGAGCCCACGCGGGCGCCCGCGGCCCTGTCAGCCGAAGGGTCTCTGTTTTGTGGAGGCCACGATGTCACCCCTGTAGTCACGACCTTCGGCTGGTGATTTGCCTTATTCCCTCCACTGGTCCTCGTTTGGCCAAGAATGAGCCCCTGGGCGACCTGGAAACCGGATCGGGCGATTTTCATGATGAGTGCGTGTTTCGTGAAGATGCTGTGTAAGCAGCAGTCCCCCTGAGACGAGGGGGGAGCGGGGGCGGGGCGCAGGGAGCCTGCGGCAGAGAGGGACTCGAACCCCGAGACAGGCGCGAGAGAGCGATCAATGGGCGCCCCGTCCCCCCTTCTCCTGGGTCTCTGCCACCCCGGTGTCCCGGGTGTCAGAAGCCTGTGCGCCGGACCGGGCGCAGGAAGCTGAGATGGGTCTGAGCCTGTCCTTGCTGGGGAAGGCCATTCCAGCCCTTCCTTCCCCGTCTGCGAAGCCGGGTCTCTCTGCCGACCCGGCTTTCCGGTGTGTAGGGCGGTGTTGAGGGTCGAGGGGACGGCCCGGTGGCTTGTAGCTGGGACAAAGGGTGCCAGGCGGGGCTATCAGGTAACAGAACCTGTCTGTGCTTCTCTGATACTTCTTAGCCTTCGGTTTTGTTTGTGTTATATAAAAACTTACTTATGCCCTGGCTGGCGTAGCTCAGTGGATTGAGCCCGGGCTGCAAACCAAAGTGTCGCAGGTTCGATTCCCAGTCAGGGCACATGCCTGGGTTGCAGGCCATGACCCCCAGCAACGGCACATTGATGTTTCTCTCTCTCTCTTTCTTCCTTCCCTCTCTAAAAATAAATAAATAAAATCTAAAAAAAAACTTACAATCTGTTGTCTTACACATTTTTAAAGTATATTTTATTGATTGTGCTATTACAGTTGTCCCATTTCCCCCCCTTCATTCCCCTCCACCCTGCACACCCCCTCCCACCCATGTCCCCCCCTTCCATTCATGTCCATGGGTCATAAGTTCTTTGGCTTCTACATTTCCCATACTATTCTTGCCTTCCCCCTGTCTATTGTCTACCTACCATCTATGCTACTTATTCTCTGTACCTTTTCCCCCTCTCTCCCCCTCCCACTCCCCTGTTGCTTGCTAACCCTCCATGTGATCTCCATTTCTGTGATTCTGTTCCTGTTCTAGTTGTTGGCTTAGTTTGCTTTTCTTTTTGCTTTAGGTGTGGTTGTTCATAATTGTGAGTTTGTTGTCATTTTATTGTTCATATTTTGTATCTTCTTTTTCTTAGATAAGTCCCTTTAACATTTCATAGAATAAGGGCTTGGCGATGATGAACTCCTTTAACTTGACCTTATCTGGGAAGCACTTTACCTGCCCTTCCATTCTAAATGAAAGCTCTGCTGGATAGAGCAATCTTGGATGTAGGTCCTGGCCTTTCATGACTTGGAATACTTCTTTCCAGCCCCATCTTGCCTGTAACGTCTCTTTTGAGAAATCGGCTGACAGTCTGATGGGAACTCCTTTGTAGGTAACTGTTTGCTTTTCTCCTGCTGCCTCTAAGATTCTCTCCTTATCGTTAATCTTGGGTGATGTAATTATGATGTGCCTTGGCGTGTTCCTCCTTGGGTCCTACTTCTTTGGGACTCTCTGAGCTTCCTGGACTTCCTGGAAGCCTATTTCCTTTGCCAGACTGGGGAAGTTCTTCTTTATTATTTGTTCAAATAAGTTTCTGATTTCTTGTTCTTCCTCTTCTTCTTGTACCCCTATGATTCGGATGTTGGCACATTTAAAGTTGTCCCAGAGGTTCCTAAGCCTCTCGTCGTTTTTTTTTTTAATTCTTGTTTCTTCATTCTGTTCTGGTTGAATGTTTCTTTCTTCCTTGTGGTCCAAACTGTCGATTTGAGTCCCAGTTTCCTTCCCATCACTGTTGGTTCCCTGAACATTTTCCTTTATTTCACTCAGCATAGCCCTCATTTTTTCCTCTATTTTGCGACCATATTCAACCAATTCTGTGAGCATCCTGATGACCAGTGTTTTGAACTGTGCATCTGATAGGTTGGCTGTCTCTTCGTCGCTTAGTTGTATTTGCTGTGGCGCTTTGATCTGTTCTTTCATTTGGGCCACTTTTTTGTTTTGACGTGCATGTTAAATATGAGGGGCAGAGCCTTAAATGTTTGCCAGGGCAGGGTAACCCAGTCGCTGGGTTGTGATGCTGTATGTGGGGGAGGGTCCAAGAGGGAACAATGGTGCTTCCCCCAAGCACACTGGGCCCTTCTGGTGCTGATTCCCGGGTGGGTGGGTCTGTGTACATTCTAGGACCCTGTGGGTCTCTCCAACGAACTCTCCTGTGAGGCTGGGAGGTTCTCCCGGCACCTCAACCCCCACAGGTGTTTTCAGTCCATGTTTTGAGGCCTTACTTCCCCAAGCTGGGGCCCTGGGCTGCGGGGTCTGTCTCGCTCCCCAGTTTCCCTGGTTGATCTGCCCGCGAGTGTGGGACCACCGGTTCGCCAGCTGTCTTGTTCGCCACACCCCTCCACGGTCCGCCGCCTCGCTGGGTCCACCACCTTGCTGGGTCCACCAGCTGCTGCCCTGCGACTCAACTGCACCCCTGCTCCCGGCCTGGGTGAACGTGTCTACTCTAAGTCCTTGGTGCTCGGACTTCCATGCAGTTCAGTCTTCTGTCGGTTCTGGTTGCTCTTTGTTTCTGAATTGTTGTCCTTATTTTGGCCGTGCGAGGAGGCCCAGTGTGTCTGTCTATGCCTCCATCTTCTCGTTTTACACATTTTAAGGTGCCTCATATCCTTGTTGAAATACTGTGTGGAGTAAATGTAAATATGTCCAAGGTTTTTTAAAATGGTGGCCGCTTCCAAAAGAATTCGTGTGTACAGGTGTGACAGCCTAGGCTCTGGGTGGTGGACAGGGTGAGCCCCGGGAGGTGTTCCAGATGCAGAGGCGGGTGCTGGGCACCCGGGAGGTGTCCTCCAGTGGCTTCAGGAGAATGAGAGCCGGCACTTCAGGGGTTAATGACTTCAGGGCTTTGTGAAATGTGATAATGTCAGCACTGAACCGAAGGCCCCAGGTGGAGCACCTCCCGAAGGTAAGACGGTGTTTGGCATCACTAGAAACTGGAGCCCTCCTCCCCTCGGGTGGAGGGTGACATGCCTGTGCTCCATCCAGGGGGCTTCCTCTCTTTTCTGGGAGGAAAATGGGATCCGGAGGAGCATGGTTGCTGAGCCCTGGGGTGGCATTTGGGGGACACGGTGAAAGGAGGCCCCAGGGGGAAGAGGGGCGCTCTCTTGGTTACTGTCGAGCACGAGCGTCTCAGCACACAGCTGCCCGCCATCCTCCTGCCACCCCAGGTCCTGCTGCTGGGGCCACCCTGGGGCGAGGGTCTACCTCCCTCCTGACGCACTGGTCGGGTGGCCTGGGAGGGATTCCTCCAGAGCAATGAGGACACGGGGGTGCCCCTCCCTCCAGGTGCAGGCCTGCGCCCCCCCCCCCCAATCTAGGCAGCTGCAGGGAGTCCCAGTGAAGGCCCTGCAGCCCCCACAGCACAGGGCTCTGCCTCCAGACGCCGGCGGGCGGGCAAGCAGGGGACCCGGGGCAGCGCCGGCTTGTCAGGTCTGGGCAGGCCCTTCGCGGAGCTGCGGGGCTGTCTGGGGAGGCCTTCGGAGCGGGGTCCGTGGTCCTGCCAGCGTCACAGGGGTTTCCCTCTCTTTTCTGGGAGGAAAATGGGGTCAGGAGGAGAGGCAGCCCCTGCCTTAGGGACAGGTTACCGGCCTTCCTTTACCAGGCCCGGAGGCAGACCTGCCGCTGTCCTCCCGGCCTGCTCCCTGGGGCCAGCTTCCCGCTCTGGGAGGGACAAAGGAGGGCCGCTCCGGCTAGGTGAGCTTCCCCTCCCGTGGGCAAGCGCGGTTCCTGGGCCCGCGGCTGCACGGCTGGCCCCTGCCGAGGGCCGCGTGCTCACTGAGGGCGCCCCTCGGCCCGGACAGGGTGGCTTCCTCTGTTTATGTTCAAGGCCGACTGCGTTCCGCCCGACGCCGCCGCAGGGTCAGCGGTGGACCGGGCAGAGGAGCAGGCCTTTGTGGCAGGAGCCTCGTGCCGATGGGGTAATGGGGCAGAAGTGATCGTGGAGGGCGACAGAAGTGGGCTTTGAAAGAGGGTGTCAGTACAGGCGGCGAGACAAAGGCCAAAACACCCGGGCGGAGAGGGACAGATGGGGACCCGCGAGGGGAAACAATTAGGCCGGCCGCGGGGGCGGGGCGGGGCGCGCACGCCTTCCTTTCCCGGTGAACTGGGCCGGCGGCAGGCTCTCCACCTCCCTCGCGCGGCCCTGCGCTCGGGTCGGGGTGGAGGGATGGCCGAGCCTGCGGGCGACCCCGGGTTCCCGCAGGGTGATGGCCTGAAGACGCTCCCCGGCGGCCACGCACCCCCGGCCCGCGGGAGCCGCGCCGCCGGCACCGGCCAGTCCACGGGCCTCGCCGCCGCCGGTGAGCAGGGATCCCCGCCAGGCGGCGCTGCGCCCCTCCGAGCCGCCGGCCGCGCTCTGCAAACCGCGGCTGTTTAATTAACGTGCAAATTGAGTAGATTAAATGACTCTAAATAATTAGCCACAGATCCTATAAACAGGATAACATATTTAATTAAGCAGCGATATAGATTTTGGAAACTGTTAATGTATTTTAGAACGGCTGCTTGGATCTTTCCCTTTCCCCCCTAACTTCAAACATGTAACTACAGCCCCTGGTGCGGGGATAAATATCTGGAAACAAGATCGTGCCTGTTAACTTCAACTAATAGAAACGTCGGCCTAACTAACAGGAGCGCGCATGGCCCCGGCGCCGGCCCCACCCGGAGCCGGGTGGCCGGGCTGGGGCGGGTTCTGTTCGGTTCCGCCAGGCGCTGGGTGTGCAGCCGCCACAGCCTTGGGGGCGGGCAGGGGGTCAGATGACGCAGGATGAGGGGGACCCGGGGAGGTAAGTGAAAATACAGCCCAACTTCATTATATCAATCACATTTAATTGGCAATTTGTACCGGCAATGGCTGGGCTGGCTTTAGGTAAAACTACCCGGCGACAGGCCGGAGCGCTGCTAAAATTCCTGGTTAGTTAATTAGTGTCTGAGCTGCGGAGGGAGGACCCTCAGATTTACTCTCTTACAAAGAGAGAGGCAGCCCCAGACAATTCATTAGGCAGGCGGCTTGTTAAATTAGAGCTAAGTTAACCTGATTTCCCTTAATTAAAACATCTTTTCTCGTTTACGATGTGGATATAAGTAGATCTCCAGGGTTTTGAATTTTCTGCAACAGCAGATGGTCAGCTAGAAGCAGATAATAGTTAACGCTTTCTCTGTACCAGATCCGAACAACGTGAGCGGCCGGCCCGTCTGAGGATTAAAAGGAGGGATAACAAAGAGTGTTAACCCTTCCCAGCCTTCGCTCCGGCTCCGCGGGAGGGGCTGCCCGGCCCGCGGACCTGGGGGGCACTGCAGACTGGGTGGGAGAGGGGACAGGGGGTCAGAGGAAGTGGCCACGGGCTGTCTCCTGGGGAGGGGCAGGGCCCGCAGGGAGGGGCCCTGTTCGCTGTGCTGCCCCCCGGGGGGGGGGCAGGGCACAGTGACGTGGCCCCCTCCCCACTTCCCTTCTCTGTGCCTGGCCACTGCCCGGCTGTCCAGCCACCTCCCCACCACAGCCTGGGGCCCCACACGTGCACCCCGTTCTGCCCCGGGGCCTGGTCCTAGTGCCAGAGCCCGTCTGGGGCCAGAGGGCCGGCCTGGGCCGGCAGACCCCGGGTCTGCCCGCGTGGCTCTGGCCTGCGCAGCCCTCCACTGGCTGTGGGAGGAGGCCCTGCAGCCTCGAGGCTCCTGGGCCTTCTGCTCCCGGGGGTGGACCTCTTCCGGCAGGGGAGAGGCCCAGGGCCCAGCCCACACGGCCAGCTGGGCCTGGAGTGCAGGGGCTGTGTGAAAGGTCTGGGTGCAGTCTGGGGAGGTGCCCTGGGCCACCTTCCGGGGCACCAGCGCCGCAGTCTCGGAGGAAGCTGCCCCAAGGCCAGCTCTGCCCGGACAGCAGACGAAGGCCACACTGGGCCACCCGTCCTGTGCACACGCTCTGCGCCTGGGCCAGAGCTGGGGGCTGGGGTGCCCGCTGAGGCGCCAGCCCCGGTCCTTGTGAGCTGGCAAGTTCACACCCCACACCCCGCAGCCCCCACCCAGCCCTTGCCTGCTGCCAAGCCCCAGAAGGCTGGGGCCCCAACCCCAGCCCAGGTCTGTGGCACCCCACTCCGACTCAAGCCCTGCCTGGAGGCTTGTGGCTGCTGGCTGCTGGCTCGCCAGTTCCGGGGAAGGAAGCCACCTGGGTCCTGGCCACTGGTGAGCCTGTCCCAAGGTGACTGGGGCTTTGGCCGTCGAGCGGGGAGGCGAGGCTGTTACAAATGGCTCACAGGAGGGCAACACGGCACAGATTGAATTTATAAAATACAAGGCAACCACTGGAGCTAAAATTTTATTGTTTATAAAATATTAACCTCCTTATTACTTTTCATTGCACTTTCAAATAAAGCACAGCAAATTAGAAGCAGCCTCCGAAACAAATCCATGGCGATTAGATCAGGGGGTGAGTTGGGAGAGGGGGAAAGTTGGGAGAGGAGCACAGCGAGGGAGGGGAGGGGAGGGGAGGGGAGGGGAGGGCACCCCGGCCAGGCCAGGCCAGGCCTGGGGTGGGGGAGGGCAGGGAGGGTCTGCCCCTGTGGGCTGGCCTGCGGCTGGCTGCTAGCGGGGAGAGGCCCTGCGGGGACAGGAAGGCCGCCTCTGAGGGCCAGCGAGTGCTGCCCGGGGCAGGAGGGAGGGTGGAGGGCCAGGAGGGCAGGAGGGCAGGGTGGGGAAACCGGGGGGTCTGAACAAGCGCCTTCAGAAACAGGTGGGGGAGGAATGAAAAGCTTTCTCTTGCCTCTTTGTACTGGGTGACATGTCGGAGGTTTTCTTCTGCCTGAAAAAAGTTATAAAATTTGGATTAAAATCTCCAGGCCTATAGGCTGCCTCTTGCCCCTCAATGAAGAATTCTAAAACTGTTTTTCCCAGCAGAGGAGCGAGGCTGATTTCCAATTCAAATCTGCCCTCTCCCTCTCCCTCTCGGCGCTCGGGAAGGTGTTGCAGAAATGAAATGGGGGTTATCTGAAGATTTGGTTACATTTTCTCTCTCATTGTGTTAAATTACTAAATTGAAGTTTTATAATAAGGAGTAAGTCACATTGCAAGCCCCCATCAAGCGGAGCTGTGATTAACAGCACAGGCAGGCAGCGAAAATGCAAATGGCTGCGCACAAAGAGCTCCTCACAAATTGGCGTCACCATTTCTCAAATTATATCATTACTATATTTTGAAAATGTTAATCTGTTGAGCGGATTTCCCGGGGGAGCGGAGTAAAATTAGTTTCCATTTCCGAGCCGCCTCTCTGCTCCGCGCCGCGCGACAAGCACCTCCGATTTGCTGATCACAATTAGACTCCTGATTTGGGCTCCGTCAAGCATTGATAATTTTCGGCATATTAAGCACGTTTAGCAAAGGTGATAATTCAGTTTTAATTGAAATGAAATTATTATTCTGATGGAAGTTTGGTTATTATTATTAAAAAGGCGCACTCATTCCAGATTCAGGGTTTTTTTAATGCAAGAGAAAAAGATTTTTGAAGGGCATTAGGATGTCAGGATTGAACGAGGTAATTTGAAGCGAAATTACTTTTTTCTTTCTATCAGGAATGAAGTGAATTAAACTCAAAATCAATCGCCTTCACGTCCCTGCCCCCCCACCCCCTTTTCTCTCCCCCCATTGCTTTGACAGAATTACAATTATAGATAATATGTGGAGGGAAGTTTTAATTGTCCGGATTAAGAGGGATGAAATTTTCCTAGGATCAGAGGGGAGTTTTGAAAAGTAGTTTCCTCACGAAATCAAATCAAAGGTTCTGGTTGTTGGGAACATCAACACAATCTCTTCCCTGGCTAATTGGAATCGCACCCAGTTCAGCAGCGGATCAAATCACACTCCAACAATTAATTTAGATTTAATTCTGTAATTTATCAGCAAATCGAGTAATGTGCAAGTTAATTTAGATAGTTAAAATTAACTTGCGTGAAGTTAATTGAGTAATTAAAACCCTCAACTGCCGCCTATTAATTTGCTAATTAAAAATAAATTTGATTTGTGTAATTTAAAGTAATATTGACGTCAGTGTTGGATGGGCGGTTTTATTAGTTTTATCTGGATGGGGAGGTGACTGCCGGCACCTGCCTAGACTCGGGGTCGGTGGGCTGGAGGCACAGCGTCCCAGACCGCCCCGTCCCGCCCTGGACTGTGGGCACCCGGGCCCGGCGCTCCCACCCAGGAGAGGCCGCCGAGGGCGCCCGGGCGGGAGCGGGAGGAACGCCGGCGGAAGCCCGGGCCCAGGGGTTCCCGGGCCGCGCTGGGCGGGCGGCCCGGGCCTTTTGTCTGGAGCAGCCGTCGGGCGGGGGCCGCTGCCCGGCCGGACGCAGAGCTGGGGCGGGATGGGCGCGGGTCCAGCGGGCTGGCCTGGCGGGGCGCGCGCTGCGCGGCGCAGAGAACCGGGCCGGATCAAGCGGTGGGGCGGGGGGAGCGCCGAGGAAGCCGGCGAGGCGAGCGGCGTCCTGGATGCGAGTCGTGTGCGTCTTATTATCAAGTTAATTAAAGCTAGCATCTGACAATGTCACTCGGCTGTAGAAAAGGGATTTAAATGCAGCGTCTCCCAGGACCGCGTGTCAAGGGCTGCTTCCCATTGAGTTGTTTGGAGGAACCGGGCCCGCGGCGGGGGGCGGGGCGGGGCGGGGGCCCTTTAAAGCGAACCGCTCCGAGCCGCCTGGACCGGGAAGCAATTATGAAATTTTGATGTTCAAATTGGGGGGTGGGGGGCATGAGAGCAGAAGCCGCGCGACCCCCGCAGTGCAGGCCGCCGCCGCCGCGGCCTCGGAGGGGCTCTGAGCCGGGCGGGTCGCCGGGCCCGCCCCCAGCACGGAGGCCGCGCTCAACCCTCGAGGAGGCGGCGGCGCGCCAGCTGCGGGGCAACATGAAACACGCGGGGCGACTGCACGGACGCATTGAGATGCGGGGAGCCGGCTCGGCGCGGACTCGCTCTCGAGGTCAAGTGACGGACGGATTGTATGCTTCTTCATAATAATATTAATTAAACAATTTGCATGCTAATAAGGTAACAATTATCAGGGCCTCTGTTGAAAGATTCAGGTTATTACAACACGCCAATCTGGAGGCCAGGGGTCAGAGAGTGAGAGGCGAGCGAAATTTCAACTCAAATTAACATTCTGTCAGCTCCAGAAAATGGGATAAATAAAGTCGAATTAATTCATTATAATAAAGAGAGACGGGCGCAGGAGCCCGGCCGGCGCCCGCCCCTCCGCGGCCCTCCCCTCGGGCCGATTGATTGCCGCTCTGTATTCAGAAACACGCGCCGCGCGCGTTCCTCCCCCGAACCGACCGAGAACCAGGCGCTTATGGCTACGGGCGAAATCGAGTTGGAGGGACAGAGTTTACATTTAGTATTTATAGAGAAGAAATTAAATTATGGCGAAAAGTAGTGCTCTTGGCCCCTGACCTCGGAATTAATCCTCGCGGCCCGTTCCTGCGCCCCAGTTTCCAGGCCTCCTCTCCCTCCCTGAGATGCGGGCCTGACCCCAGACGCTGCTCCTCTCCCTCTCCTGCAGCACGGACGGGGACTGGAGGGTCATCAAGTCGAAGGTGGTGGCAGGGCGACTCCAGTTAGGACCCTAATCCCCAGGCTGGTCTCGCGGAGGCCGGCGTGGCACGCGCGGTAGAGGGCTGCACGGCTTTGACCCCTCCCCCTGCAGCCTTACCTCTCCCGCCGGTGGCCGGTGGCCGGTGGCCGGGGCGGTTACGTGCACCCCTCTCCGGACACGGACACGGACGCACGGGCGGGGACGGACACAGGGCCGGCACAGGGTGGGGCTCGGAGACGCGCAGTCGTCCTGCCCTTCCCCTGCGCGGTGGGCTCCCGGCTCAGCAGCCTGGCCCAAGCCACTCAACACCAAAGGCCAACCTTTCCGTTGCTCTGGCCAGGGGCTCCCAGGCCAGGCCCCAGCGCACTCTTCCTCCCTGCGGTGGGGGCTGGCCCGGCCTGGTCTAGACATCTGGGGCTGAAGCAAAAGAACCTCCCCACTGACAAACTTTTGTACGAAAGATATTATATATAAAATGACTTCTTCCCCTTCCACCCACAGCCCTCATTTGCTGCGTATTCAAGAATGTGTCCTCCATGATTTAGCTCAGAGCCTGCCAATATTTCACAGTGGGGCAGGGGGCGACCCTTCCCCGAGAACGAGGTTTAATTGTAACAAATGGGTTGGGTGCCTCCTCCCTGTTCATTCCTGTTCTTTACAGGCCGGGTCAAAGGGGGGTGCGTTTGCCCCCCAATGTAGGGGGCCTCACTGGCTGCCACCCCAAAGTTACTTTCCCCTTCCCCCCGCAGCCTGCCCGTCTTCCCTGTGCCCCATCTTCCCCTAACCCGGGTCCAGGGAAGGTGGGGGCAAGGTGCCCCCTCGGCCACCCCATCTGTTTTTGCAGACGGGGCGGCTGCCAGTCAACCCGAGAGGGCATTAAGGAAGCCTCTTTATTGACAGGCGCGGCGTCGGCAGGAGTGCTCCTCTCTCCGAGTCACGGCCGCCCTCCCTCCCCTCTGCCTGCCGCCTGGAGCCGGAGAGGAGATGAGAAGCCCTTGTAGTTTTAAATTCAATGTGACAGTTTCGGAAAGAGCGGATGATGAATCTCCTATTATTGGATCAGTCTATTTGCCGCTCAATGTCTCTCTGTAATTGGAGCAACATCACTTTAAAGGTTCAGAGAGTACAGCATTTCTGGTGAAAAATCCCCACAACACGCGGTGAATGTTTTAAAGGGAAATCTATTAGTGATTTGTGGAGGGGCGGGAGCCGGCGGCGGGGAGGCGCGGGCTGGGCCAGCGGGGACTTAAGTGGGGGGCTCGCCAGGGGCCCCTGCCCGGCTGCTCCCCGCGCCCGCGCCTGCCCAGCGCCGGCCGCGCCCCCTCCCTCCCCCCCCCCCCCCCCCCCACGTCTTGTTGTGACAGTTCCTGATACTGTTTATTGAGGTGCATGTCAGGTATAATTAGCAATCGATATGGAAAACGTTTCCTTGCACCCAGCACGCCTCTGACGTCAGAGCCGATTAGCGCTTCTTATTGGTCCCAAATTCCCCCGGCCGCGGCTAATTATCGGGAGCTTGATGTTGATAAAGTAAAGCGCCGAGTGCGGGCGAAGCATGTGTAGGGCTCCGGGTCCCTGTCTGCGCCGCCGCCGCCACCCGCGCGTCCCGCCGCTGGCCCAGCCCGGCCCCGGCCTGCGCCCCCGCGCCCCGCTGGCCCCCCGCACGAGATGATGGACGGCCGCCTCCTGGAGCACCCGCATGCCCAGTTCGGGGGCTCGCTCGGCGGTGTGGTGGGCTTCCCCTACCCGCTGGGCCACCACCACGTGTACGAGCTGGCCGGCCACCAGCTGCAGTCGGCCGCCTCAGTGCCCTTCTCCATCGACGGCCTGCTCAGCGGCTCCTGCGCTGCTGCCGCCGCCTCGGTGGTCAACCCCACGCCGCTGCTGCCAGCGGCCTGCGGGGTAGGCGGCGACAGCCAGCCTTTCAAGCTGTCAGGTAGGCGCAGCATGCGGGGAGTGGGATGGGGCTGGGGGGCCAGGGGACCCTCTCGGGTAGAGGAGTTAGTTTCGGGCGGCGGCGCTCCTGGGTCCCGCCCTCCACCCCGAGTCAGGGCGCCCGCGGCCGCCCTCCCCATGGCCCGGGGACCCGGGGCGGCCAGCAGGCATTAGCGTGGGGGGTGGATCCGGCTCCGGCAGTGCCTGAGCCGTGCGGCGTCCTGTGCACGCCCGCAGACACGGGGGACCCAGACAAGGAGAGCCCGGGGTGCAAGCGGCGGCGCACCCGCACCAACTTCACTGGCTGGCAGCTGGAGGAACTGGAAAAAGCGTTCAACGAGAGCCACTATCCCGACGTGTTCATGCGCGAGGCGCTGGCGCTGCGCCTGGATCTGGTTGAGTCCCGCGTTCAGGTAAAGACCCGCGTCCCTCCCGGAGCCCACAGCCAGCAGCCTGCTGGTTGGCCTACCCCGCGCCGGCCCGCCTTTGTTCTGGGTGGCGCCGCATCCTCGTTGGAGACCGGCTGGCGCTCGCCGGTGGGAAGGTGCTGGCGGCGGCGGCGGTGGGTATCCCGGGGCCAGCGTCTCTTAAAGAGGGAGGTGCGAGTCCCTAAAAATCGAGGTGGTTCGGCAAGTCCGGCGGCCGCCCCAAAGTGGCGAGAACTGGAGGTGCGTCCCAACCGGGAAGCCGTGTGGTGGGGTCTGGAGAAATGAGACCTGCGGCCTGGGCGGGAGAGGTGGCGAGGAGGCACGGCGGGCTGGGTGGGGAGAGACCCGGCGGAGGCAGACCTGCGCCCCTGTGCCCCTGCACCCTCCAAGGGCTCGGTTCCCCAGCCTGGAGCGGGTGCGTTTGTTTACTCACCTCTGAAATATTCCGGGGGAAGCAGGTACTTCCTCGTCCCCTTGTGGGAGGGGAAGCTGAGGAAGGCGGACAGAAACTTGAACTGCTAACACATTGAGAAAAAAGGTGTCTGAATCTTTAATACCCTCGTTGTTATATCTTTTTCTTTTTCCTTTTACCGTCATTTGATTTTTATCCAGAGGCCGCCAGCGGTGTTCTTTTAAAAAACACAGCGTCATTTGGGTAGATTAAAAATTTAAGAGGAATTGTGCACGGTTAGATGTTTCCCTGAAGGATGGTAACCTTCTGGGTGGCGAGTGGGGGTGCGGCTGTGGGCCCGCTCTGGGGCAGAGGCGGCTGCCGCGGGACCAGCACCAGGAGCTTTGTCTGAAGGTGCGGCGGCCCGTGGGCTCCACCTCGCCCAGTGGCCTCGCCTGCTTGCACGTCCTTTCGTGCCATCCGTTCTGAGTGCGTTCGGTGAAGTCAAGACCTCTCCGCTTCTCCCCTAAGGCCACGGTGAACGATTCTCGGTGATGAGGTGGGCTAGAATTTGCACCCTCCAAAAAGAGTATTAACAAACAGACAAGGAAAAAAAAACAGGAGTGGGAAGAGGGAGAGGAAGACAGTGCCACAGCCTGGGAGAGGCTGCCACGCAGTACGCTCGCCGTGGCACCCACAGGCTGCCGGCGGCCACGCCGGGCCTGCTGTCGAGCCGCCCCTGCCTCTGTGGCCACAACAAAGAGTTTGAGCGATGGCGCGCTCCCAGGGAGGCGAGGGTGCCTGACCCTCGGCCGGGGTTTGTGCCTGGTGCAGAGGGGGCCTAAGGGCTGCTGTTCCCCGGAGGCCCAGCTCCCCGGACCGGGCCTGCAGAGAGTGGAAGAGGCGGGATGGCCTGGCCTCTCCTCCTCGAGGCCTGGCAGCCGGCCTCCTCTTTCCTGCATCCCCCACCCTACCCCGAAAGCCAGGCGCAGCTGGTTTGAGAGCGCCGTTTTGGTGCCTTGCCCTGAAAGAGGATGTGTGTGAGTGTGTGTCTGTGTGTGTGAGGGGAGGCTGCCGAAGCTCCCCTCCCCCAAACCGGGCTTGGCTTCCCAGGCCCTGCTAGAAGAAGCATCCAGATTTCCCTTCACGGGAACAGCCAAAATCTGGGCTTTGGCTCAGTCTCCAGGGGCCCGAAGACAGGTGTGAAGGGCGGCTGAGCCCGGCTGCCTGGTGTCCTCGGGCCAGACGGTCAGCGCCAGGCCCGGCGGGCTGCTTAGAACCCGAACTGTGAGGAGCCAGGAGAGGCAAGGCGGGGCCCTGCTCTCTACTCCGGACCAGGACCCCAGCCCGGTGCCCTCAGTCAGGGGCCAGACTGGCCCTGCCCGACGAAGGGGCCGCTCCTGTTCCCAAGGTGAGAAGCCGGAGTGGGAAGCCGGCTGAGAGGCCCGACTACCTCCTTCTGTGTGGGAGAGACGCCCTTTGGAACCTGCAGCCCGAGCGCGGACAGCTGTCTCCAGGCCGCTGGCCACGCGGCTGGGCTCCCGCCCCCTGGCCGAGCCCAGCAGGTCAAGCGGGCCGCCTGGGGGAGTGGGGAGGCCCGCAGCCTAGCGGCAAGCCCGCCGCCTGATCGTGCCTTCCTTTCCCCGCCCGGCTGCTCTAGGTCTGGTTCCAAAACCGGCGGGCCAAGTGGAGGAAGAAGGAGAACACGAAGAAGGGCCCGGGGCGGCCGGCACACAACTCGCACCCGACCACGTGCAGTGGCGAGCCCATGGACCCCGAGGAGATCGCCCGCAAGGAGCTGGAGAAGATGGAGAAGAAGAAGCGCAAGCACGAGAAGAAGCTGCTGAAGAGCCAGAGCCGCCACCTGCACTCGCCCGGCGGTCTGTCCCTGCACAGTGCACCCAGCTCTGACAGCGACAGCGGCGGGGGCGGTCTGTCCCCGGAACCCCCCGAGGCGCCGCCGCCCGCCACCGTGGCCAAGGGCCCCGGCGTGCACAAGGCCGGCGCCGCAGGTCCTGCGCCTGCACCGCCGGGCGAGCCGCCCGCTCCGGGCACTTGTGACCCCGCCTTTTACCCGAGCCAAAGAAGCGGCGCCGGCCCACAGCTGCGGCCAGGCCGCCCCGCGGACAAGGATGCGGCCCCGTGTGCACCCGGAGTGGCGGCGGCAGAGCGTGGCGTCGCGGGCCTGCCCAAGGCCAGCCCGTTCAGCGTAGAGAGCCTGCTATCCGACTCACCGCCACGCCGGAAAGCCACCGCCGCCGCTGCGGGGCTGGACTTCGCACCCGGGCTGCCGTGCGCACCGCGGACCCTCATCGGCAAGGGCCACTTCCTGCTCTACCCCATCACGCAGCCCGCTCGGCTTCCTGGTGCCGCAGGCCGCGCTCAAGGGCTGTGCGGGCCCCGAGCCCGCGCCCAAGGACGCGCCGCCCCGCGCCCGCTGTTGCCGCCCGCGCCGCCTGCTCAGGCCAGCTTCGGGGCCTTCCCAGGGCCCGGCGGCGCTCCGGACTCGGCCTTCGCGCGCCGCAGCCCCGACGCTGTCGCCTCCCCTGGGGCCCCGGCGCCTTTCCGGGATCCGGCCGTGGCCGAGGGCGGTGGCGGTGACTGCTTGGACGCAGGGGTTGCCTGCCCGGCAGCCCCGCCACCGCCACCCCTCCCGCCGTCACCCGGGTCCGGAACGCAGGCGCCCAGCCCCGCCGGGGAGCCGGCCATCTGTGGGGGCCCCGAGCCAGGTGCCGCGGTCGGACCCAGCGTCCCAGAGGCCGAGGAGGTGGACATGGACTGAGGGTGGCCGACAGCGGCGCCCAGCCGGCTCGGCCGGCGGCTCAGGCTCCGACTCACAACGAAATCAGGTGATGGGGTTAGAAATACTGCTTTTTCCTCTTTCTTCTGTTTTCTCCTCCCCCCCCCGCCCCTTTTAAAAACGCTGTATCAATTCGGGCCTAGGCAGCAACCGCAGGACTTGGGGTGAGACCTCTCTCCTCAAGGGAGCGGAATAAAAAACGAGAACAAAAAAAAACAAAACCCTAAAAACAAAACCGAACCCGTACTCCCCCCCCAAAAAAACCCACAACAAGAATCCTCAGCCTTGTAAAATGGAAAATTGTCTAAGAATATTTATATATGTACCATTTTTGATAAATAAAGCTGGTCAAACGCAAGAGCTCAGGTCCTTCATTTTCAGATTTCCGAGGGCCCCCGCGGGCCCCCGGCCCCCTCCCCCTGCTCTCCCCGAGGGCGGGGCGGGGCCGAGGCTCCTCACCTCCCCCGAGGTCTGCGCTTAGGCCTCCTTTTGTGTGCGTGTGTGTTTGTGTTTTCTGATTGAACAAATTTATGCACCCGCAGCTCCCCCTCGCCTGCCCTCCCCCGCGCCCCCCTGCCACCCGGCGCCGCACACGCGCGCGCACACGCACACGCGCCCCCGCGCGCTGGCACACGCCAGGGCAGGCGGCGCGGGGTGACGGAGCCGGGGGCTGCGAGGGCCGGGCCGCTGGTCTCCTGCAGAGTTTTGATATGAAAGTAATTATTTTCCGGTGGCTGCTGCGGGGACTGGGTTTCTTGCCCAAAGGGTTATTATACATTACCGATTTCTAGTGATATGAAATCACATAAACTTCTTACAATAATAGAATTAGCATGAAAGGCTGGGGTGTCAAATTGAAATTGGAGAATAATAGCGCCGGCAGCTGGGGGAGTGCGTGCGCATATTGGAGCGGAGATGGGGGATCGTGGGGCGGAATTTTCATGAGCTGCGCTCTTTGTCAGCGCTCTTGTAGCCGGCTATATTAAGATAGATGCCCAATGATATCCCTCATTGTTCTGTCGCTTATATTGATGTTGCTGCGTTATCAGCCTATTGATCATGTGTCGCCTGTAATAGGACAGGCGCCGCCAACGCGCCTCTTTACAAAAGCAGTGCACATTTGTTCTAATAGGGTCCGGGTCCCCGGGGGACCCTTCGGGGGCTTCAGGACATCTGCAGCGAAGAAATATTAGCAAACTTGGCTGGAGCCTGCAGCCAGCCCCTAGCCGCCTCCCCTGCCCGCAGCCGCCCCACCCCGAAGTGAACCTCCGCCAAGCCTCCGCCTCCCCCCAAAATCCCAGCCCGCCCTCCCGGACCTTCCCGGGCCCTGGGTCCTCGGTGCTTCCAGAGCCACCAATTCCCCGAGAAATTGGGATCCCAATTATTAAAACCATTAATTCCAGCGAGGCTGAGCGCGGTGGAATTATGTTTACAGCCTCGTTAAATATCCCTGGTCCCTCCTGGTCATCAGGCCTTTATTTGCAAATAAATTGAGGATAATCAGAAGGACAGCTTTCGGCCTCGCGCGGCGCAAATGAATTTCGGAGCCCGAGTCCCTTTAATAATATTTACATAATTTTCGCTCAGTAACTCTGATATTTGCTCTCTAGGAGACCGAGCTTATAGGAAAAATAATTAGATCAAAAGAAAAGTGAGAGGGAGAGGAAGAGCGGGAGAGGGGGCGGGATCCGCAGGAAGGAGGCGCGGGCTCCCGCAGCCCAACTTGGGGCAGGCCGCCCCCAGCGGAAGCCGGCAGTCGGCGGAGAAGGGGAGAGGGGCTCCGGAGCAGGTTGCCGGGGTTGCGCCTCAGGGCTCCGCCCCTCCCAGATGTGGGATGGGGGTGCCGCCGCCCCGTTTGCCCCGGCGGGCCGGGCAGTCCCGCCAGTGCATCCTGGACTCTTTGTCTCCGGCCGGTCCAGTCCGGCCCCGGCCTGCAGTCAACTCTCCTCCGCGCCCACCCCCATTAAACTGTATTTAAAGTGTCATTTAAATTATGAAATTGTAGCAGAAAATTGTGCGTAAAATGCCGGTTATTTTATCTAAGGTGAACAATTTGTCTGGCAGCGATAAATCGCCTCCTTCCTTCAATTTGCAGCTGTTCATTTTGGTGGCGGCTGCACCGAGTGGGGGGAGGCCTCATGTTTAATGGATTTGCAGTTTGAATGCTGGAGTATCGCTGGCTGCACACTCGTGTCCTTAAGGTGAAATTACTGATTTACTTAAACAGTTTAGCTTTTTTCTGAAAGCCCCAGAAGCAGCAGGCTGTGTGATTCTAGACAAACTATCAATCGATCTGGTCGAGCCAGCCTCCAGGAGATGTGTCCTTCATGAATCATACTTTATGAATTCAATTT